>NC_140215.1:27677938-27998758 GCF_951802725.1 Rutilus rutilus
ATATTTTTTTTTCCATATTTATTTATTTATTCTTTTATTTATTTCTACATTTATTCATTTCTACATTTATTTATTTATACATTTATTTATTTTTACATGTATGTATTTATACATTTATGTATTTATACATTTATTTATTTATTCATTTATTTATTTATTTATTATTTTATTTCTTCCTACATTTCTTCCTGCGTAGGGTAATGAGGAGGGCGTGGTTTACCTCAGACATAGCAATCGAGCTCAGAGTAAGCGAAGCCGAAGGGTTGAGGCCACAGTGATACCCTGTGGCGAAATACAATAAGTATAGCTCACTGACGTTGATACGGTCTGTGACTGCAAGGTATATGATCAAAATCCTAAATCTTACTGTGTGACATGGATAGGCTACTCTTTATTCCGGACATGGCCGTAGAACATCGTTTGGTCTGGATTTGTAAAATGTCCTGGACTAACAAACATGAAACAGGGACTCTGAAACGGAAGCGCTTGATATTTTCCATTTTTCGGTCAGAACTCACGGAAAGGAAGCAGGGCACATATAGGCTAGAGTGAAGTCGACACAAGCATATTGACCAATGCTTTTGAAACGAGACCATTGTATTTTAATGTAGCCTAATTTCCAAAAACAACACTGACAGCAACAGAAAAAAAATTTTTTATTCTATTAAGCGGTGGTAGTCTTTAGCCTACCTCCATAAACTCATGTCCAGGGACAACCTTATTAAATGTATGAACGTCACGTTAATCCACATTGATAAATTCAGTTAGAGGATAAGACTGTAGGGCAGTTAGCCTACCACTAAAATCCAACCAGTTGCATTTTAATGTAGCCTAATCTGAATGCGAATCCGCAACCTCTCATGTCCAAATGTATTGTAATAAACCTAGAAAGTTCGGACAAATTGTTGCGGCTAGAGAAATCTACTCTACAAAGCAAACAACATCATAGGGGTAGAAACAATAATCTTTATTTAATATAATTCATGCAATTACCAAACATGTCAGACTGGGTCATGTTCTTGAAGTCCCAAATACTAATGTTAATCAGCCTGGGCGAACAACACCACGATGGAGCATGCTACACAGAGAACACCGCAATAAATAGGCCATACAAAAGCTAGCACACACGCAATAAATAGCCAAAAGCTAGAGAACACACATCACCCCCGTAGGACACTGCACACGTTCACAATGCACGTAAACTTCACACCCAAGATGCCATCAGACTACTACATAAGAATTCAGTTCATCATAACACTCCCACCCCATCATGAAATGGTTATACTGCCAGGTTTAAAATCACTCACACACACACACACACACACACACACACACAAAGTTCAACACTTTCCCGGGATTCGAGACCCTCCCCCGGGGTCTAGGCTTTTGGCGCTGGTTGGCAGAGGGAGAAGATAGACACCAGTCCAGCGCTCGGGAGGCCTCCGAACTATAGCGGAAACGGAGCACCCCTTGCTGAGAAGCTGCGCCGCCCACGCACTCCTACACCCGGCCTTATCTACAGGTTAGCCCGCTAAGCTATCTTTGCCGCCAGCAGCCCTAAATAGCATGCGAACGGCACCCACCCCCCAACTTTGAGTGCAGCTTGGCGTTAGCAACAACACACTGCTTCTCAGAGAGCCCCACCCTTCGCTGTGCCCTTCTTTTTATCTCCCTGCTTCCCATTGAAACTCACGCTCATCAGTGCGAACAATCCATTAACTCAACCCACTCTTCCCTCAAATCCCTCCCCCCCCACACACAACAGTCATAACAATGCATTTATCCAATGTCACTTCATTACACTCCCCCCACCCATAAAGCAGACTCGTCCTCGAGTCGAATTCAAAACATTTCATAGTCCAGGGACCACGCTGGTGCCCTCCTTGGTCGTCCTTGGCGTGAGTCTTTGGATAGCGATGCACCTTGCTGGGCCTCCCCGGTCATTGCAGAATGGCTAGTCATCGATGTCTGCATGTGCCCAGTGTCTGAAGATTCCTGACCACCTTGGCTCTGTGTGGCCGGAGCCAACCGGTCTCTTTGCCCTTGTGATCCCACTGAGGCAGCCCAGCTTCCTGGCACACTGCTTGCTCCCCTTGTAGGTGTGCCTGGGGGCACCTCGGGTCTGGCCCCTGGCACTACCACCTCGCTTTCTCGACCCGCTGTAGAAGCTGAAGTCTGCAGCCAGGTCTCCTTAGGTGGGATGTCAGCTATTCGTGGGCTCTCTGCACCCTCTTGGTTGGTAACCTCTGTTACAGAAGAAAGACATGGTTTGAGTCGGTTGAAGTGCACCACTATTTCTGTCCCCCCCTCAACTGGCACAGGTCTATACAGAACTTCGGTTATCCTCTCTGTGACTTTATAAGGGCCCCTAAACCTTCGTTGTAATTTTGGACAAAGCCCCCTCTTCCTAATTTACCCCCGAACCCACACCAATTCTCCTTCAGAATAGTATTGGAAATGTGCTCTGAAGTCATATTCTCCCTTCTGCTTCACAGAGGCTCTTAGCTGATGGGCCTTTACCGCCTCTTCCACTGTAGACAATGTCTCCAACAATCTAGCCACATACTCTGAAGCGGAAGAGAATCTTTCCCCATCACCCAGGTTAAGTATAACATCCACAGGAAGGACTATCTCTTTCCCAAAAACCACTTTGTAGGGTGTAAACCCAGTACTGGAGTGAACGCTGCTTCTATAGGCCATCATTACATAAGGCAACAAGATGTCCCAGTTAGCTTGATTATCATCTACAAACAGAGACAACATGGAGGCCAGTGTTCTGTTAAACCTTTCAATCATTCCATCAGATTGAGGATGATAAGGTGATGTCCTGGTCTTATGAAGGTTCAGCAACTGGCACACTTCTTTAAATAACCTAGATTAAAAATTTCGGCCCTGATCAGTATGGATTATCCTGGGGGCTCCGAAGCGGCACACCCACTGTTCAACTAACAACTTGGCCACCGTCTCAGCTTCCTGATTAGGAAGAGGGAACGCCTGCGTCCATTTGGAAAAGTAATCCCCAATAACTACAATATATTTGTTTTCCTTGGGGGTTTCGGGGAGAGGTCCCAAAATGTCCAACGCCACCCGCTCATATGGCCTTGATGCTACCACCGATTGGAGTGGGGCCCGCCAATGTTTCCCCACAGCTTTTCTGGACCCACAATCCACACATTCGCGACACCATCGCTTCACATCCCCAAACCAGCCCAGCCAATAGAAACGGTCTCTCACTCTTGCTTGCAGTTTCTGTATTCCCAAGTGTCCACCCATAACATCATTATGCAACTGTCTTAAGATTTCTGACACCATGACAGTGGGAATAACCACCTGGACCTGGTTTGCGGCATCCGAGTTCGATGGGGGAAACCTCACCAACCGGGAACCCTGCATTTGTAACTGGGACAATACCGGTGCATACTTTTGTAAATCGTCCAGTGGTTGCAAACAAGTCCCTCCCTCTTTTTTTCGAGCAATGATCTTTTGTAACTCGGCATCATCCCACCGCTGCCACCAGTGTAATAAACCTAGAAAGTTCTGACAAATTGTTGCGGCTAGAGAAATCTACTCTACAAAGCAAACAACATCACAGGGGTAGAAACAATAATCTTTATTTAATATAATTCATGCAATTACCAAACATGTCAGACTGGGTCAGGTTCTTGAAGTCCCAAATACTAATGTTAATCAGCCTGGGCGAACAACACCACGATAGAGCATGCTACACAGAGAACACCACAATAAATAGGCCATACAAAAGCTAGCACACACGCAATAAATAGGCAAAAGCTAGAGAACACACATCACCCCCGTAGGACACTGCACACGTTCACAATGCATGTAAACTTCACACCCAAGACGCCATCAGACTACTACATAAGAATTCAGTTCATCATAACACTCCCACCCCATCATGAAATGGTTATACTGCCAGGTTTAAAATCACTCACACACACACACACACACACACACACACACAAAGTTCAACACTTAACTTTCCCAGGATTCGAGACCCTCCCCCGGGGTCTAGGCTTTTGGCGCTGGTTGGCAGAGGGAGAAGATAGACACCAGTCCAGCGCTTGGGAGGCCTCCGAACTATAGCGGAAACGGAGCACCCCTTGCTGAGAAGCCGCACCGCCCATGCACTCCTACACCCGGCCTTATCTACAGGTTAGCCCACTAAGCTATCTTCGCCGCCGGCAGCCCTAAATAGCATGCGAACGGCACCCACCCCCCAACCTTGAGTGCAGCTCGGCGTTAGCAACAACACACCGCTTCTCAGAGAGCCCCACCCTTCGCTGTGCCCTTCTTTTTATCTCCCTGCTTCCCATTGAAACTCACGCTCATCAGTCGTCAGGTGCGAACAATCCATTAACTCAACCCACTCTTCCCTCAAAAGCGCAGCACGCAAAACATAATCAACAGCTACAGCGGAGCGAAAAGAAAGAGAAGATTGACAGCAGTTGAATTTCGGGGCTGAGCTCCGTCGGGTTTGTCTTGACAAAGTCGGACCAACAACAAGATCTAAAAGCTGCTGAATTTGCTGCCGTGGCAGGCAAAATTTATTTTGAATTGCAGATTCTGACATGATAGCCAGGGGACTAAGGTTTTCACGGATGAAATAGTGCACATAGAAATGTCTCTGTGGACGGCGCCGTCTTTGATTTCAACCCGTTATATTCGCTGTAGGCTATCACTGCCATAGTTTGACCAAACTCCCCGCCACAATCATTCCCTTTAAATAGACTCCATAAGGCCGGTGACACACTGGATGCGTGGCGTAAGCGTCTCAGCTGCGTGGCGTGTCTGGTTTTTTTTCGGCTCCCATGTTAACAGGTTAGAGCTTGCACACTGCCTGCGTGACACGCGCGAGACAGGCGCGACTCGAGAAATAGAAATAGAACCGACGCCTATTTTTCACGCGACACGCAAGCGTGTTGGAAGCGTTTCCAGGCAAAATAGAATAGGAAAAGATGTTTATAAATCATTTTGACACGAATACATATTAATACATGTCATTTTGATGTTTGAAAGTGTCTAGGGTTTGACATAAATGCAAATATAAATGCAATTTAAAAAAATATTATCGATTTTCAAATACTGCACCTGTCAATACAGAACGAAATATTCTATAGCCTATATTGCCGTCAACACTGCCGACGTTGTCTTTGCTGATATATATTTATGTTTAACATGAAGTATAGGCCTTCCACAACTCTCTCCCCATATGTCAAATATATCACCAATGAGGCTTATCATATGTCACCTAGCAGCAGCAGCGCCGCGTCAGACACACTTCTGGTGTGCAAAGACATGGAAAACACCACGCACACGCCACGCAGCTGACACGCAACAGAAACGCCACGCTCACGCCACGCAGCCAGTGTGTCACCGGCCTAATGGTTTGCCAGCTGATGATGATGATGATAACAATAGCCTAATAATACTTAATAATAATAATAATAATAATAATAATAATAATAAAAAAAAGAAAGAAAGATTTCTGTCAGGACCACTACCGTCAAATATGATTGACAATTAGTATACAGTTTGGATTGGCGGTATGGTTTCGTTCTGGGCGAGAACTCGGATAGATAAGAGCAGGGAGAGCAGCAATAACCCCCCTTGGGGTAAACAGAACAGAACCAACATGAAAATTTGCAAATATATTTAATTCAAGATTTTAAAAGTAGGCCTACAACATATTCGATAATTGTTCTGATTCAAGGGGAATCAGAATGTCAAATCCTGACTGGGTGAGAGGAGGAGCTGGGGATGGAGGAGGGTAATTAGCTCCTGAGAACGCGATAGTTGCTGATAAAACTGAAGGAGCTTATATATGTATACGGTGATAGGTGTCGTATTCCTATAGGTAGATGTGGATCAGCTGATGCGAGCTTGACTAACCTGACCTGCCAGAACTAATGCTACACTTGATGATAATAATAATAATACAAATTAAAAAGTTATGTAGGCTACTAGCTATTTTTTTAATATGTTTTTGGCAGTTTTTGGGCTACAGAAATTTTTACAAAATTTAACAATAAATAATTTGATTTGATCTTTGAAGTAGCCTATTAGATAGAGATAGCTTCGATATTTGATCACTATGGTTAGTTACAAAGACTTTACTATTCTGAAAATAATAACGAGATACAAACCTGTAAATATTCAATCGACTTTTCTTAAATTCAAAACAAAATATGAATGCATTCGTAATTTCCATTTCTGAATAGTTGCTATATGGTCACGCAGGTTTGCGCATTAAACTCATGGCCCCGAAAAATAGCCTATCAACAATTATGTTGTTTCCCCAAACATGACCCCTCTCAGCCAACTTTTTGAACATTTGGTCATTTATTTATTATTATTATTATTATTATTATTATTATTATTATTATTATTATTATTATTATTATTATTATTATTATTATTATTATTTAAATAACGCATAGGCCTACTGTATATAGATCCAGAAACAAATCCACGGCTGAACCGCTTCAAAACATCGAGTTGTTTTTGATTCGGTGTATTTTAAGGAATCAAACTAGTGGATTGAACTCACTCATTAAGACAGTGACTTTCTGCCACCTGGTGTCTGTTTTAGTTTCATATTAAACGTAGGCCTATCACTTCATTGATTCCATCATGACATATTTATGTCTTCAAAATGTAAAACACTTCCTAATATTCACGAGTTCACATCTACATATAATTAGTACAATAAGTTTGTGTATTTGGCGTGCTGTCCGGGGAGAGGGCTCCGAGCTCGGAGTTAGGCCCGAACCCAGAGTACTCCCCCCAGTTGGTAAGTGTAGATGGAACTGGAAGTGAGGAGATGGGGTGGAGGAGGGATGCTGACAAACTTTCAATGAACAGAGATAGGTCTGCTGTGAATTTATACTCTGTCATTGAGTTGATTCCTGATTAATCTCCAGCTGTGCATAATTTGGTTAATTATCTGAACCTGCTCCTCCCGAACTTTGTTAATAAAACATAATTTCACGAGTTCACATCTACATATAATTAGTACAATAAGTTTATGCGTATTTGGCGTGCTGTCCGGGGAGAGGGCTCCGAGCTCGGAGTTAGGCCCGAACCCAGAGTACTCCCCCCATAAAAGCCAGGTGAGCGCAGGACAGCAATCGTAAAATGTGGAATTAATCCCCCCAAAATGTGCAGGGCATGAGAAGGAATTTACTAAAAACAAGCTTGACTGTTCGACCGGGAGGGCTCTCGCGACATCCGACGGGAACTTGGATGCTCACAGCATCGGACGGATAAGCCCATTCGGCAGTTGAACTGTCAACTCGATGACGCAAGATTTTTACGAGTGTGATTTGAGAAAGAGTTTAGCCATTCAACTGCGAGGGCCCTCGCAGCATCCGACGGGAACTTGGATGCTCACGGCATCGGATGGGTAGGCCTCGCCAGCGGAAGGGAGGGCGCCCGCTGGACTCTGTCGGGGGGCTCGACCGGCACTTCGAAGGGGGCTGGGACACGGGAACAGAACCCTCGCGGCCCGACGAATGGGGAGCCCACACAGCGACACAAGCGCGGCCGTCCCACGACGACTAAGACGGACAGACTCTCACTGCGATTTGAAAGGGAGGGCTCGATCAGCGCTTCGGAAGGGGGACAGAGCCCGGCCCTTGAACGAGAAGCCGTTATGTGTGCGAACGGGGGAGCCTGCCATTGTTTGTAAAAAAAAAAAAAAAAAAAGCTGTATTGTAGATGTTTATTGTATCGAGCTTGAACGCAGCGAACCAAATGATACTGGAAGTGGGTTGGAACTTGGTACTGGTACTGAGAGTGACAATGGATGGAGCGCAGCAGGTGATGGAAATTAATGATTTAATTATGGCTTGGTGAGCGTTTTGATGTGGAAGCGGCTGGATCTGATGTAGGTTTTGAATGCTTCTGATGTGGGCCGAGTAGGGATTTGAACATTGAACGTTTATACGCGAGTAAATCAAACGAGAGTGGTACAGTTGGATGGGGGTTGGCGGATTGAAAATATAAACGAAGTGACCTTTTTGCTCGATCAGTTTACTACTTGTTTAATGAAGAAAATATGGTTTCGATATCTACGATCTGTAAATCTGAGATTGAAGGATGGGTATTTGAGTCAACGTTAGATGTGATAGTCAATTCGGAGCGGTGGAGAAAACCGAAGATAGCTAGGACAGACGAGCTTCCAGTGTGCAGACGGAGTTGGTGGAATGGTATGCGAGACAGAGTGTTGGAATACATTTGGTGAGTATATCAATTGCAATAGATTGACTGGTATCCGGACGAGTGGGATAAGTTCTTGAATCCTTTAATGAGCAGGGATGTTTGAGATTTATGGCGGGGGCAGGCTTACCGTAGACTAATTTATTGAAAACTGAATGCTGGTTAGATAGCTCTATTAAGCTTTTTATGCTTCTGGCACCAATGTCCTGAATTTCTGGAAAGAGTAATGGGAGAGAGTCAGCGATTTGATTTTGCGCTCCTGGAACGTGTTTGGCAGTTATTACAAACTGATCAAGCGGAGTTCCAGATGAGGCACCTGAGGAGTGGCAATTAACGCAGGTGAGTAAGAACGACCTTTGTTGATACAGTGCATAGTTTAGTTTGTCGCGATGGACCAGGATTCTGTTAGTTGACCACTTTCCCCCCTGGGAAAGCCGTGACGACGATTGGAAGGAGCTGTCAATGGCTTAAATCGAGGGGGAGAGAGATGTAATCATAGAAAAAGGTTAAGCCATTCCACTGATTAGAGTAAGTGATCCATAAACTTAGGGCGAGGAGGTGTGTGATGAAAGGGCGGCCTTGCGGAATTGTGTATAGCATGGTTTAGGTGGCCGAGCGGTGAGAAGAATTTGCGTTTGGAATTATTTGGGCAGTCTATGAGGTTGGACGGAAGGACTGCCTCCGCTGTGAGACCGATGCTTGCAGAGAAGAGAAAACAGATGCATGCAGTGTCCGCTGGGAGACCAATGCTCGCTGGACAGAGAAGAGAAAAAAAATGGATGCATGCAGTGTCTGCTGGGAGACCAATGCTCGCTGGACAGAAGAGAAAACTTAGATGCATGCTACAGTACATCCTCTGGGAGACCGAAGCTCGCTGGACGGAGAAAGGCTGTAGCAGAAGATGAGATTAGCCGGAGAAACAGTTCTCCTGCTGGAGCAGACACATCCCTGCTAGCAATAGAGAAAATGAACTGGAGTAACAAATCCTGTGGGAGCAAAGGAAACCTCACTGCTGTGGCAGTAGAGAATTAGCCAGAGAAACAGCTTGCGGGAGCATAGGAGACATCACTACTGCGGCAGGGGAGAAAGTAGCTACAATAACAGAAATCCTGAGGGAGCACAGGAACCTCATTGCTGTGGCAGTAGAGAATTAGCTGGAGAAACAGTTCCTGCAGGAGCAGAGGAGACATTGCTGCTGCGGCAGGGGAGAAATAGCCAGTAACAGAAAACCCATGAGAGCGAAGGAAAACCTTACTGCTGTGGCAGTAGAGAATTAGCCAGAGAAACAGAGCTCTTGCGGGAGCAGGAGACAGCCTTGTTACAGCAGTATAGAAAATTAGTCAGAGAAATAGAGTTCCTGCGGGAGCAGAGGAGACATCACTGCAGTGGCAGTAAACAAGATTAGCTAAAGAAACAGGGCTCCTGCGGGAGCAGAGGAGACAGCCTTGTTACAGCAGTATAGAAAATTAGCCAGAGAAATAGAGTTCCTGCGGGAACAGAGGAGACATCAGTGCTGTGGCAGTGGAGAAAATAGCCGGAGTAACAGAAAACCTGTGGGAGCAGAGGAGACATCACTGCTGTGGCAGTGGAGAAAATAGCCGGAGTAACAGAAAACCTGCGGGAGCAGAGGAGACATCACTGCTGAAGCAGTGGAGAAAATAGCCGGAGTAACAGAAAACCTGTGGGAGCAGAGGAGACATCACTGCTGTGGCAGTGGAGAAAATAGCCGGAGTAACAGAAAACCTGCGGGAGCAGAGGAGACATCACTGCTGAAGCAGTGGAGAATTAGCCAGAGAAACAGTTCCTGCAGGAGCAGAGGAGACATCACAGCTGTGGCAGGGGAGAAACAAAATTGCGAGAGAAACGGAAATCCTGTGGGAGCAGGGGAGACACTGCAGTGGCAGTAAACAAGATTAGCTAAGGGAACAGAGCTCCTGCGGGAGCAGAGGAGACATCACTGTTCAATGGAGAAAAAGCCGGAGTAAGATAAAACCTGTGGTAGCAGAAGAAAACATCACTGCTGCGGCAATGGAGCAAATAGCCAGAGTTACGGAGAACCTGTGGGAGCAGAGGAAACATCACTGCTGTGGCAGAGGAAAAAATAGCCAGAGTAACATGAAACAAGGAAATGAGCTCCTGCAGTGTGTGGATGAGCAAAGGGAGGAGGAGAGTGGGGCTTGGAGAGCCGATGGTCATCTTTTTGTACGTTAATCTAAGACGCGATGAAGAGGAGGTTAGAGATGAAATCCTTGCAGGATTATGCATTTCTGTTGTTTAAGTGGCCGAGCACAGATATCAGTTTGTTTAGAACGATATTGACTGTCTGAGAGGTGGACGAGATCCGAAAGTCCTATTTATTTATTTATTTATTTATTTATTTATTTATTTATTTATTCTTTGCCGTGAGGACTGGAGATCAACTGTGTTCAAATTAATGGCCAGGATTCGATGAGGCTGAACCCATGGTTTTAACCTGCGTTTGGAATCCAGCACTTACCTAAACTGTGCAGGGCTGAAAGATCAATTATTGAACGTTTGATGATTAACAACGTCAAAGTACACTCTGATTTAGATCACGATTGTTCGTTTATCTGTTGCTGGTTTCTAAGGAGACAGCTTACGTAAAAGACGACGCTTTGCATGAATTTAGTTTAGGCACTTTGTGTTTGTTTAATTTTGTTTCATTTAAGGATCACTAAACTATTGGTGTGAAGCACATTGCTTGTAACCATGTATAAAAACATTT
This sequence comes from Rutilus rutilus, assembly GCF_951802725.1. Taxonomy (NCBI): domain Eukaryota; kingdom Metazoa; phylum Chordata; class Actinopteri; order Cypriniformes; family Leuciscidae; genus Rutilus; species Rutilus rutilus. The sequence goes on from NC_140215.1 coordinate 27,688,920, forward strand.
ATGCTATAACTAAGTTTCTACGCGATTTATGCAGATAAATTGCAGGACATAGTTAACGATATAAGTTAGGATAAAGATTCTGAGCGCATGCGTTCAGCACGTAATGCACGAGGCCGCGAGCTAGGCTTACTTGTTGTGAGTTTTAGCCACAAGAAAGCAGCGCGTTAATGACAGAAAATAATTTGGACCGACACCATTTAAACCGTGTTCCCCTCGTTATAACTGAACAACTGAATGCGATGTGAAATTTAACCACGGAGCGGAGCGCTCACGGAGTTCAGCCAACGGGGTTGAGAGCGTAGGCTGGCCGACCGGTACTGAATCTGCGGCGCTGTTCTTTGAGGGCCTGCGGCTTCGGCCTAGAGCTGCTGGAGAAACCAGTTCTTTCGTGTGAAGAGGGTGGCATTGCCCGAAACGCGAGCGTGGTGCTTTGCAGGCCTTATGACCATTCTGGAAGAAGCGGAAGAAGTTTGCTGGTATTTCGCCCATGGTGGCAAGGACCCGTTTATTTGGCTTGACGCCCGCAATATAACACCCGAGGATTCTGGCAAATATTCCAAAAGGACGGAAAATTCCTTCATCGGATGGGAGAGCTTGATTCGGACATGTTGGGAAGATAGGGCGCAGCCAAATGCTGACAAACTTTCAATGAACAGAGATAGGTCTGCTGTGAATTTATACTCTGTCATTGAGTTGATTACTGATTAATCTCCAGCTGTGCATAATTTGGTTAATTATCTGAACCTGCTCCTCCCGAACTTTGTTAATAAAACATCATTTTGTATGCACTTGTAGGCTAATTGCTGTGTAAATGCATTAAGATCTCTTCTGTATTGATGACTCTGATGAAGCTCTGGTTGGATTTTAGTGGTAGGCTAACTGCCCTACAGTCTTATCCTCTAACTGATTATATCGATGTGGATTAACGTGACATTCATACATTTAATAAGGTTGCCCCTGGACATGAGTTTATGGAGGTAGGCTAAAGACTACCACCACTTAATAGAATAAAAAATAATAATTTCTGTTGCTGTCAGTATTGTTTTTGGAAATTAGGCTACATTAAAATGCAATGGTCTCGTTTCAAAAGCATTGGTCAATATGCTTGCGTCGACTTCACTCTAGCCTATATGTGCCCTGCTTCCTTTCCGTGAGTTCTGACCGAAAAATGGAAAAAATCAAGCGCTTCCGTTTCAGAGTCCCTGTTTCATGTTTGTTAGCCCAGGACATTTTACAAATCCAGACCAAACGATGTTCTACGGCCATGTCCTGAATAAAGAGTAGCCTATCCATGTCACACAGTAAGATTTAGGATTTTGACCATATAGAGCTGGTAAGTCCCGCTCCTTCCGTAAAACCCCGCTGGACCTCTAGGTTGAAAAATCATCAATGCAAGTGAATGGGAGAAAATAGTTATTTTCTGGTCCCGTATGAATTGTGCCATGAATGTGAACATATGTTGTCTGTGAATTTTTTATATAATCTTTCACTAGTTCACACTTACAAATAAGTCAGATAGAATAAATGCATATTTGGCGTGCTGTCCGAGGAGAGGGCTCCGGGCTCGGTATTCGGCCCGAACCCAGAGTACTCCCCCCGTATTCCTGGCTGTGAAAGAACAAGCCAAGGGTGAGGAGTCGGGGTCGTGGAGGGATGCTGAAACTGTCAAGGAAGTTAGGTGAGTTGACAGAGTGAATATATATATGCTTCCTCTCATGCTGATAGGGTAGACATGGTAATAGGCTCTATGCACGATCGCTTCCGCGTTTTGTCTCAGCCCGCCCAGTTACATCCGGTGCTGCGTCGGAAGCCGTTTTTGCATTAGGTGGAGATAATGGCAAATTACACTCGCTGTTTACAAGAACTTCCAGCGGTTAACGAGAATGATGTTAACAATATTGTGAGGCAGTTAACTGTCACAGATAAGAGTAAGAAAGAGAAGTTCTTTAAATTATAAATTTCGAGCTACATCGACAACTTTGAGGGTGAGTATTCTCTCATATCGCTCGAAATCCGACTAGCGAATCAGTTTCTAAAATCGTTGTCTCCGTTTCTGAGAAAATGAATTTTATTGAAGTGAATTGTCCTATAGAACGCGCTATGCGGAAGTAAAGACGCTGGCTGAGATCCTACCGGAAACACGTCAGCAGCGTTCGTGCATAGAGCCTATTGTTTGATGAGATGATTGATAGATTGGTTGATTGATTATTTGAACGTGCTCCTCCCGAACTTTGTTTATAAAACATCATTTCATGTTACGAGTTTGACAGTATATGGTATGATTCTTCGGCTAGCAGTTGTGGAAAAGACATAACGAGAAAGACTACATGTCGCCTATGTGACGTCACCCCATAAAGTTGACTTACCCGTGGTTTTCGCTATAACCTCAACGATTTTGTCCTCTCCCTGAAAGAAGGCGGTGAAGTGCACCAAAGACACAGTCATGTTTAGCGGGATCCGTGAGCTAGTGTCCGTGGTGACGTTTCAAACGCGTCGAAAGCAGCGAAGAGTTGTAATCCACAAAGTGCTCTCACACAAAGTCTAACCGTATCAAACTTCTACCCGCTAAATTGTAGCATTCTTCACACAAAAGATTATATAAAAAATTCACAGACAACATATGTTCACATTCATGGCACAATTCAAACGGGACCAGAAAATAATTATTTTCTCCCATTCACTTGCATTGACGATTTTTCAACCTAGAGGTCCAGCGGGGTTAGCGAAGGGGGCGGGACTTACCAGCTCTATACCTCGCAGTCACAGACTGTATCAGCGTCAGTGAGCTATACTTATTGTATTTCGCCACAGGGTGTCACTGTGGCCTCAACCCTTCGCCTTCGCTTACTCTGAGCTCGATTGCTATGTCTGAGGTAGACCACGCCCTCCTCATTACCCTACGCAGGAAGAAATGTAGGAAGAAATAAATGAATAAATAAATAAATGTATAAATACATAAATGTATAAATAAATAAATGTAAAAATAAATAAATGTAGAAATAAATACATGTAGAAATGAATAAATGTATAAATAAATAAAAGAATAAATAAATATGGAAATATATATATATATACATAAATAAATGTATAAATAATTATATTTTTTTCGTTTTTTTGCTTTTCTATGTATATTTATTCATGTATTTATTTATTTTTATATTCCATATTAAATAGTCTATGTCTAAACCACGTGTCTATATAAAGCTTTTATATAAAGCTACGAATGAATAAAGATGAGTTCATCATTCATCAGACCGGAAAAACAACTTATTTACATTACGGCTCTGACATGCGGATGTTGGGTTTGTATTGACTGCCCTCTAGCGGTGTTGTAGCGGCTGTCTCCATGGTGACCATTAACGTTACCTGTCTTACAAATAAAACACATAACCTTTATCCAGTTATAAGCAAACATGAGCGACTCGGTCACACGCACATTTCAGAAGAAAAATGAGGGCAGAAAGGACTTCAGACAACAGAGGACATATGATTATTTGTACGGTGAGTTACACAGTTGCAAATCATTATTTGACTTTTACAATATAAATATATTTTAGAAAAAAATGAGATAAGGCTATTATGGGTAGCCTAAGTTATATATTGTGCCGTTTATCATAAAAAAGTATTGAATTGTGGGTGATGATGCTGTTTTTAGATCCAGTATATACATTGTCAGCTGATGTGGATCACGCCAGGGAAAACTTCCGTGCTCAGGCTTCACTGGATCGAGTGGTAAGGCGGTGTGATAATAACTTACTCATCCTTGCACTGCAGCCACGTTTGATTTTGTGCTGCAGTAGAAAACACTGGAGACCGGAGAAACACACGCTTCGCAAAGTCTTGTTTAAGTTATCTTCCACTGCAACTGAAGTTCATGTTTGGTTAACTCTGGCTGACGTGGGATTTGGCGAAAACACATTTTTTTACCTAAAAGAAAAGGGCGAACTTGATGCATTTGTATTTGAACTAACTTACATGTAGAGATGGGCATAAATAACGTACATGGAAATGTATTTAAAATACAAATCCCAAATACTGTGTGAAAAAAAAATGTATTTAAATACAAATCCAAAATACTGTTTGAAAAATGTATTTAAATACAAATACAAAATACTGTTTGAAAAATGTATTTAAATAAAAATACAAAATACTGTGAAAAAATGATTATTTAAATACAAATACAGTATTTTGTAATTTGAAAATACACAAAATTGGCCATCCAGTGCAAGTATAGTGAATGAAGAAACTACATGGCCTACTGACTTTTCATTCCTAACCACACCTCTTTCTTTCTTTCTTTCTTTCTTTCTTTCTTTCTTTCTTTCTTTCTTTCTTTCTTTCTTTCTTTCTTTCTTTCTTTCTTTCTTTCTTTCTTAAACTTATGCAAAACAGCAGCCGCCATTTATATAGGCTACTTATTTCTGGTTACAATGTAGTCTATTACTTGTGGTGAACACTATTAAAAAATACTATATGTATTCGCTACAACAACCGCCTCGCTCTACATTATCCCTTACATATCAACTAGCCCTAACATGCAGTAATGCTTTAAACACATTTGACAAGCTAGTTGATAAAAATCAACAACCGGTCAAGACTGATTGGCTTACGCTATTTTCCCACTTGTCTGTGCTCTTTTATTCTTTCATGTTAACTGAAGTGACTAAGCACTATTTTAACTTTAATTAACAAGTAGAACTGCTCTTGACATTCTCACGTTATAAAAAAAAAAAAATAATAATTTCTGACCCAATGCTGAGCTAGTGAATGTCTGAACTAGTTGATGCACAAAAACAGTACCCAGATAAAGAGGTTGACTGGCAAAAAGTATTTTATGTATTTTGAAAATACAAAAATACTCATTTTAAATGTATTTAAATACAAACAGGGCTCCAGACTAACTTTTTGCCTTGGTTGCACTGGTGCGCCTAACTTTTTTATTTAGGTGCACCAGCACAAAATTTGGGTGCACCCAAATTTTTCCTCGGATGTATCACCTTTAACGCCACAATTTTAAGGTCACCTTTTTATCACGCTCTATACACATTCATATATATTATGTAAATGAATTTAAACAAGAAGGTGTAGGTAAAAACTTTTATTTATTTTTTGAAGCACAATTATTAACGGTATTCCTACTCTTACCGATACTGCTTATCGATACAGTACTTTAACTGTATTCTTATGGTTCTTTTTGTTTTATATATAATAAACAAAGATAAACAATAGATAAACAAAAGATAAACAATTAAACAAAGATACACTTTATATAGGCCTACACAGTGCTTTAATTTCAGGAAGGCCTACTACTGTTCAGGCATGGTCTAAAAAGAAATCTAATAAAGTAATAAAATGTAAAATAACACTGTAAAATTTATCATAAATAGATTAATGCTTATCAAAGCTGAAGTTATTCTTTCGAGAGCTGTGAGTGATTTTTCTCTTGTTGTTTGATTTGCAGTAATGGCGCAATCGTCAGCATGTTTATTAGACTGCGGCCCCTTTAAAGTCCCTGTAAAGTCAAAATTAAGTATGTGTTCTGAGTTTGTCATACCACCGAAAAATGTGTTATTAGACACCCAGCCCAATTTCAATGATTAAAAAAGCCGCCAAGTAAATAAAATAAGCTATCAAAATCTCGAAAAAATGAGCAGTAGTCTCAGCTCTCAAACGCTGGGGGCGTGTCCGCTGGCTGCGCTGAAACCACGCCCACTCGCGGGAAATATGACTATAAACGCGACGGGAGGATGAAGGCCGAAGCGGACAGCGGGAGATAGTCGGTTCGGCCCCATTCACCAGTAACAGCGGATTATCAGTGAATTCCAGTTGTCTCCAACGAAAGTAAACTATCCTGATCTCTACAGAGGCGGGTGTGGTGGTGATCATCAGCTCTCCATCAAGGTAACGCGTTAGCTCTTCACAAGATAAATCCACCTCTTCTTGATATGATCATTTTTCGGAAATTTAAATAAGGACACCGATCTGTTTTCTAAGTGATTGCATCCAGGGAATACGCATTTACATGACGAAGGCATAGCCAGAGCCGTGGGCATAGTAGCTAGCAAACTGTAGGCTGTCTGATAGTAACTCGCGATTGAGCGATAGGCTTAGTGACTCCGTGCGTCATCAAGTAGGGGCCCAATCAAGCTCAGGGGGTCGCAGTGCGTCATCGAGCCCCCGTTTTAGCCCCGCCCAAAAAATCCGGCTCACAGCAAGGGTGAAAAACTGTTAAACGGTCTAACTCCACAATTTAGTACTTCACAGTTCTCAGTCTTGGTAACATGTTTTAGCAATACATTTCTAGCACTTATAATGTGTTTAGAATTTTTTTGTAGAATTGCCTTTACAGGGACTTTAAGACCGGGTGCAGATCTAATAGGCTACTGATGCACCATATTCTCCCAACTATTTCCATAACTACGTCCATTTAAGACATAAACTGTTTTTAGTGAATCTCAAAGCCGGTAATTTTGACACGCTTTTGTGTACAATTGATCGTTTAGACGCGCACAATCTGCACATGAAACCGAAAGTATAATTTGCTTGTCTCGGACTGTTTCGGAGCGTGCGCCGCCATGCGAACAACATCTCTTGCGCAGATTTTTGTGTTTTTAATAGCTCTTTCAATTATTAAACGCGTCCCGCAATTTAGCAACAGTAGCTAGACTGCATTTACAACAATCACCGATCGTGCTGATTCTGATTCTGAGTTTTAGGGAGAAATGACAGCGTAGGCCTAATGCTGCGAAGGGAAGAAGTTGCGAGTAGATAGTTTTTAATGGTTTTACCTCAATATATTATTTTTTATAATCTTTGGAAGCCGAAATTTAAAATAAAATCAGACTAATATAACAGACCGTGTAACCAGGCTACGTTTGAATGTTTAATTCAGTCCTTCCTCCGTCGTCACTCATTAAGCAGGGCTGTCGTGTACGTGCGAGCTGTGGCATCGCGTGAGAGAAGAGTGTGAGTTCCGTCAAAGGAGAACAAACGCCAACAAACGTTCGTGCAGAGGCAGCGGATGCGAGGACGTTAGGTGCACCGGTGCGACCTAGGAAAAATGTTAGTCGCACACTTACAAAATTTGGTCGCATATGTGTACATTTGTACCAGTCGCACTGTGACATTTTAAATGATACCAAACATGAAAACACTCTATGATAATCATTCACATTAAACTATACATTTTCTTGGGTGAATTCAGGTGATCATCTGAGCATGAGAGAGAGGGGGTGAGGGGAGAGGGAAAGAGATGAAGTTGATTCGGAGGTGAGACTTTCGTCTCGATGGTGCACGAGAGCCAGTTCAAATGGTAATCTCCAGAGAGGTCCTTTTGTCCTCTCAGGGTCTGGTCACCCCCGAAACAGACTGTCCGGCATTTTGTAATTTCTCAATTCTTACACATGTATCTGAAATACTGCCCATCCCTGCATGTAGGCTAATTTCATAATTATTTCTATTGTTTTTTTAAATTAAATGTGCTGTCGAATGTACTGACAGACATTCACGGTAAACTAAAATATACTTCAGTGCCAATCTTTTGAAACTTGAATTATATCTTGTATTTATTAAAAAACACCATATAGTTAAAACTATAATCAGGTTGTACATGTGTCAACACATAAAAAGTAAAGTAAAACTTTTAATTTGTCATTATTACAGCGTACGTATTAAAATTACTTTTTAAGAAACATGATTTTTAAATCATCATTCTATTGAATGTGCACTTGCAGCCTAATTCAAATATGATATATAAGTGCACTAAAGTGCACATTCAATAGAATTTAGCACAATTATTTTTTAGAAGGATTATTATAAATTTTTTTATGAAACTATATGACGCAATTCACAGCTACAAGGATAGTGTTAGCATTTGTTGTAGGACGAGAAGAACACCAGGTGACGAAGAGGTTCCACTTCAGAGCATAGACGTGTCTCGTGGACAAGGACCTAGCAGAAGTGACGGTAGCCACCACCTAAGGTGGTAGGGTACTCAAACCTGCCGCGTGCCCTCTTGCCATACCCATCTCGGGACTCGATAGCAAAACCAGTGCTGAAGTGGTCTCATATGAAGCAGTCCGAGCAGGATGGCTGCCGCTGCGGATACCATATGCCCCAGGAGCCTCTGAAATAACTTTAGTGGAACCATATTCTTGGCCTCGAATTGACTCAGGCAATTCAGCAGTGACTGCGCACGCGCATTCATAAGCGACTGGCGACTGAGTCGATTTCCATACCGAGTAAAGATATTCTCTGCACGGGTGAGAGTTTGCTCTTTTCCCAGTTGACCTGAAGGCCCAGACGTGCGAGGTGCTGGAGCATAAGGTCCCTGTGTTCGCAAACCTGCTCTTGAGAGTGAGCTAGAATCAGCCAGTCGTCAAGATAGTTCAGGATTCAAACTCTGTGTTGCTGAAGTGGCACAAGGGCTGCCTCGACGACTTTCGTGAAGACTCGAGGAGACAGGGCTAGCCCGAATGGAAGTACCGTGTACTGGTATGCCTGCCCCTCGAAAACAAACCATAGAAACGGTCTGTGTCGAGGAAGAATGGAGACATGGAAGTACGTGGCCTTCACGTCAATCGCTGCAAACCAATCCAACTGACTGGCTGTCAACATCTTGAATGGAAGCCTGTAAAGGGTTCAGTTTAAGATGCGTAGGTCCAGGATTGGCCGTAACCCACCACTCTTCTTGGGTACAATGAAGTAGGGGCTGTAGAAGCCAGACTTCATTTCGGCTGCAGGGGTGGTATCGATCGCACCCTTTGCCAGTAAGGTGGCAAACTCCGTACGCATGACAGCCATGGTATAGCAGACTCCCCGGAAGCGGGGAAGAGACCGTACGAACTGAATCGCATAGCCGAATCCTGATGGTTCTCGTGAGCCAGCGGGACAGATTAGAAAGCTCTAGCCAGGCTCCCAAAAACTGAACCAGTGGGGTCATGTGAACCACAAACGTACCCACGATGGGGCAGCGACAGAGGAGGCCAGGGAAGGACGAGCATTCCGCGGCGACCTTCTCTGACAGGAGTCTTGCGACAGAGGGGGACGAGAGTGGCGAGGCGGAGCGTCGCATACTGCCATCCTCTGGGGGTTCAGAGATGGGAATGTCAGTTCTTTCTTTAAGGGAGAACAAAATATTCTCCCCCGACCCTCCAACGGGGGAAGGAGTGGCCCTGCAATCACCTCCTGTGAAGAACTGCAACCCATCTCTGAGCTGCCCGTAGCAGGAGCGCCACTTTGCCTGGCGTTTGGCAGGCTGTGGGGCTGATACGGGCTGGGGCGCCTTCCTGCGGGTGCGGCCCGGGTGGGAGGAGCGGGAGCCACAGGAAGGTGTTAGGCTGTGCCCCGCTCACCCTTGAACATTCAAGGTTTGATAAAAGCATTCTGTAACTTTCAGATCTAAGCGTCCTTCCTATAAAAAAAAGTACATTTAATTAAAGTAAACTGGAGAAACATATTGTACTGTACTTCTACTACTTTTTGACAGCTTGTTTCATTCTAAGAGTTGGAGAAACAGTGTACAATGGTCATAAAACACTAAATTATGTCTGGTGTTGTGCAAAAAATGTAACAAACATTATAAGTGTGACAAAAAATACATGATATGACCTTGTGTCATTTTAAAGGGGTCATATAATGCCATTTTTGTACAAGCTAATATGATTCTTTAGGGTCTAAATTAAAAGTTTGTAATATACTTTAATTAATTTTAACTCATTTTACCTGGTCAAAAACAGCTCTGTTTTCATCACGCCGTTTCAGTGCCTGGTTCTTTAAATGATAATGAGCTTGCTCACCACGCCCTCTGTTCTGTGCTCACACCGTTTCAAAAACAATAACACCATATCCATAACGCGTTTTTTATTATAAACATGGGATTATGAATTATATTGAGATCGTCGTACATAGAAAACATGCTGTAATGTACCCTGAGTGTAAAAATAGCCGCATTCATCGTGAAGCGTGCAGCAAGCGATTTGCAAAGATTAATATAAAGATTAATAAAATGTTCCTGACGCACCTCCAGAAGAAGTGAGTGAGTGTAACATTTTATTAATATAAAGATTAATAAAATGTTACACTCACTCACTTCTTCTGGAGGTGCGTCAGGAACACGAATAGTTGGTACAGATCCTTTTTTTCAGGAGCAGCTTCTTAGTAAAACCAGCTTTATAACGTACTGACCCTCGTTTATAAAGCAGCCTGGTGAAATGATTCGCGCAAACATGAAAGCATTGACGTTGATCATGATTCGTGGGGAATTCCCTTCGAAAACAAACTCAGCCACTGCGTCTTCATCGGATCGGATTTAGGAACATCAGAATGACTGCTGTGTTCGTTATTACACCCAATAAACACCACAATCGCTTAGACGCCATTCTACTCCAGCATATCAACAAAGGCGGACTACTATGACGACGGCTGTCACAGCTTGCTCAGGGCGGGTCTTGTGTTGAAACACGGCTGTCACTCAACAATTGCGGGAGGGGCGTTGGATATTGTGACGTCATAATATCGAACGGCTTGATTTCAGAGAGGGTCAAACATATAAGGAGATTAAAACAAAACCACTGGATGGATTTTTATCATGATAGGATGGTTGTGTACAGGCACTGCCAACAGACATTTCAGTGCAATCAACTTGTAAAAGTGCATGTACCATTATATGACCCCTTTAAGTGTACAAACAATTGTGTTTTGTTTCTATTAGCGGAAGGTTCCAGAGTTTAACAGCATGTTTAGTAACCTTGAACACCACCCCCCTTACACCTTACGTCTTGAATCCACTGACCCTGTGCCTGCATTTATTGACCGGCGTTGGCGGGGCATCGCTGAGCAGAGGAGGCAGGCCCTGCAGCGACTGACAGGGTAAAATACACCTGAACACCATATGAAGACAATAGTTGCCTACTTTACAAATACTATAATAGATGGGTGAAGGACAAAAAATTAGTGAATGAATTTTGACTGAAGAAAACTAAGCCTGGTTTCATTACCACTCTTTTTGCATTGTGACATTTTGCATTTTTAAGCACATTTCCCTCACAAATTCTCCACCAAATGATTTGGCTGTTTGTTTGTTTGTTTGTTTATTTATTTATTTATTTGGGATACAGTATTGCTTCTTCATTGTTTGTGGATTATATTTAGGATATTTGAATCTGTTATCTTGCTCTACTACAACAAAAGAATAAGTGAGTTTAGCTGGTTGAGTTGCGTTATGTGTTTAAACTCACTGTTATGGTTGGGGGCGTGACTTTTCCAAAACACACTCGAAGCGGTTGACCAATTACAACACACTGGTCCAGCTGACCAATCAGAGCACATTGCACTGGTAGGAGGTTCTTCATAGAGACAGGAACTAAAAAGAGCATTACTGACAGACTGGGAAGAGAGGAGCTACAACAATGAAAAATATGTGAAAATTAATCTTTTTGTTTTTCAAAATCAAGCATGCAAACCTATTCTAGAAGACCCAAAAACAAAATCAAGACTTTGAAAAAGGGCATTATAGGTTCCCTTTCATTTCTTTAAAAAATTATATATATTATATATTATTATATTATATATATATATATATATATATATATATATATATTACTGACACCAAACTTTTAACGGCATGTGTATGCTGTAATTGCATATTTATTAATCTTTATATTTCTGTGTCTGTGTAAGGGTTCTGTCTGGGGTTCATATGCATAGTCAGAACCCTGATGATGTGACAGGAGTGGACCGCTGGAAGTTTTTCAAACGGTAAGACACACATGCAGAAAAATTAGTGTGGGTGACACCAACTAAACATTTTGATTTAGCTAGAATTATTTGAACAGTTAAAGCGTATAATAAACAAAAATAATGAAATAATCTTTCCCTGTCCTTCTCCCTTTTTTCTCCCATTGTCTTTCTCTCAGTCCTCTTATTCCTTTTGCTCAACAGATTCCTTCTGATGTTGTATTTGCTTTGTCAAAGTAAGTCATGAGGTGCTTGTCACTTCAGCCTTGATCTGTCAATAAAGTTATTCTAGTCTATATGATCAAATACTTGACTTTATTATATCTTTCTATGAGTCTGTCTAATTTTCTCACAGATCTGACCTCCTTTCTGCTCCTAATGGAGATGATAAACAGCCCCCCACTCCGTTCCACCGGAGCGTGGGAGTTCAGACTGACTATCGGGAGAGTGAGACACAGACAGACCCCTACACTCCAGACCATGTGGTTCGTCCTGGGACAGCCTCCCCTGAGCTGCTCACACTGGCCACACTCACATGGGGTAAACCACATTAATATAATATAGTTGACAATGAGATCCGTTCATACCAAAAACTATAACTGTTACTATAACGATAACTGTAAAGTTTTAATAATTGTTCTAATTCTATGAGAATAGGGAAGTCCACACCACAACTATAATGATAACAAAACAGAATTGACCCTTCGCTAAGCCACGCCCGAAAACCGCCACTGGCCAATCGTGGCTTAGCAACCGTAACTAGGCGCGGGAGGTCTGGCAAGCTTTCGAGCGAGGGAAATATGCCCATGCGTTGTGCGTATGGATTGTGCAAATCTGATACCCGGTATCGTAAAAGTTTGGACGGGGTGATGGATTTTGTTCTCTTCCCGAAACCTAAAACCCAAGGGGAGAAATGCCGGGCGTCATCTTTATTTATATAGCGTTCTTAACTATGTAGATTGTTTCAAAGCAGCTTTACATTGATAATAGGAAATTAAAAGTAAAGTGTTTTGGCTTTATAGCTGTAGAATAAAGTTATTGTCCAGCTCGTGGATCAAGCAGTGTGATTAAAGGCAAGACGGAGGCTCACTGACATAACTTAACGTTACTTAAAAATATATTTCAGCATTTTGTTAATCGACGGCTAAACTAGTTGCCCAATCCGATCGCGACTCTCCCGGTGTTAGTTCTAGTATAAGTAAAAGGTAGTTAGTAAAAGGAGGGAACATCAGGGGGCTTGCCGGAGATCTCCAAGGAAAAGGTTGGTATGCAAACTTAATCAGTTCATAACAGTAACGTTAGTCACTTATGTGACCCACGACGTGTGAGCTGTAGCCTGGCGCACTAAAAATATAAGCGGGAGAATGAACTATCATTGCAAAGTGGTCAGGCTAATGTCTTGTGTTTATTCCACAATACTTATGGATAAGCTGTTTGATTTATAAATATTAGATTTTCTAATTTCACTCACCCTGCTGTGCATGCACATAGCTGTTCCTCAATTTGTGTGTTTCCCATTTGAATGGTCAGCGTATGAGGCGCTGCTGCTTGCGCTGGGACCTAACGTTATAGGCTTTAGCTTCAATTTTGATGAAATTATTCTCTAATCGTTTGCATATTATGTCGTGGATATATCCCTCGAATGCATACTGCAGTCCCTTTTGTCTTGCTCTCTCAGATTTTCACCTGTTCGCCAAAAATGACTAATTATCTCCTTGGGAATGTCTGAAACCGGTGCATACATACTGTAATAGACGTGCCAGGCGCAAAAGCTTGACAGGCGTAGCAACAGTAACTAAGGAGGGCGGGGCTTAGCGAAGGGTCAATTGCAATATCATTGGAATCACTTTCAGAACATTTTTCCAGCTGATGAACAATAAAAACATTAACAGCCAATCAGAATCCACCCAAGTTTAAAGAGCTTGAGCATTTAAAGTCACCTTGAAATCAAAATGGACATGCTTTTTAAAGGAATTTAATTTTTTTTTTAATTCATGTTCCCTAACCTTTAATCAAAATAACTTCTCTTCTCTGATGATGTTTTTCTCGGCGTGAGGGCTGGACAACCTGTCAGTCACATGACATCACAGCAATAGTAAACCACAACCATCCAATGATCCAATTAATTCCCGATAAAGAAAGTTCTTGTTCGAGAAGCCGTTTCACTTGGATATATGTCACAATAGGGAAGAAAATATAAGTTATATTTATACAGTAGTTAATGTTCTTGGTGTGAATGGCCTTATCACTGGTTGTTTTCCAGGCTGTGGGCTGCCTGCAGGGCTGGCGGAAGTGGAGATGATCGAGAGGGCGAGAATGAAGAGAGCATGGGAGGCAACTCTGCCCCCGCTGGACGACCTCTCTCAGCTTGACAAAAGAAGAAGGATGATGGAGGAGATGGAGAGGAAAGAGTGGGCCTTCAGAGAAGAGGAGATTGAAAAGTGAGCACTACCTGAAGTAACAAAAAAATGTTAACCTGAAGTTTGCCAAAAAAATGTTTAAGTAAATGTGAATCTTTTGAAGAATATCCTGACCACTCTCTTCCATATAATAACAGTGGACTGGGTTTGTCAATGTCCAAAATGACAACTTAAAGGACAAGTTCGGTATTTTACACTTAACGGAGAACTCCGGTCAATTTTAACATTGAGCTCATTTTTTTGTACATTTGGAGTGCTGTCAATACAGGGAACAACGACAAAAATCGGTGTTGCCTACAACACCGAATAGAATAATTATTCTATTTTTAAAATTTGCACCCTGTTGACTTCATTGGGGCAAGTTTTAAACCTGCTTTTAGCCTCTTAACATCCTTGATGTGTCATCCGAGTTCACGCGCGTGATCATAGGTAACTAAACCTATGCGCGTGAACTCGGCAATCGACTACTTTGGACTTGTAACAGGATGTAAACACAGGTATTTGCGCTGGCTTAAATAACATCATTTTTATACATATCTTTCACATCTACTGCAGTCAGATTCACTCGTGTTCACTCTGAAGTAATCACTCACATTTTCTGTGCACTTGTAATGACACATCAAGGATGTTAAGAGGCTAAAAGCAGGTTTAAAACTTGCCCCATTGAAGTCAACAGGGTGCAAATTTTAAAAATAGAATAACTCGGTGTAGGCAACACCAATTTTTGTCGTTGTTCTCTGTATTGACAGCACTCCAAATGTACAAAAAAATGAGCTCAATGTTAAAATTGACCGGAGTTCTCCTTTAAAGCCCTGTTTACAGATCGTTTCTGATGAAATAGAACGGTTAAGATTAAAATTTGGACACATGCTGCTGGCCCGAGAATTTTAGGTTTCTTTTTAAACTTTTGTTTACAAAGACGTGAAACTCACCGAGTGGTCAGGGGTGTTCACTGATATGCTCACACAAAAATCACTGCAAAAGATGCTTTCCAACAGGTTTTATCTTAGTTTTTGTCCAACTCCATTGACTTGTATTGGATGTGCTGTGAGGTACGGTATTACTCCGCCGGAAGTGGGATTGTTTGTATTATTTATGTAGGAGTGTCTATTATTCAAGCTCTCAACGGAAGAATGTACGGGTGTGAGGCGTTTGGAAAAATAGGTCCATAGTTTTACAACGAATGGTAAAACACCTGTTGGAAAGCATCTTTTTTCCCTGAAACATCTTTCAAAATATCTCCTCTTGTATTATGCAGAAGGGTACCATATGCATTTTTTGGGGATAAACAAATTAATTTAACAACAGTATAATGAAATTCTATCTGTACTTCTGCAATGCACAAACACATGCTGACTTTTGTTTTACTTGTGCTTTATTAGGCTGCAGGAGGCACGACAGACCCTTCTGGTGCAGCTCTTGCGTCAGAGGGAGGAGAAGCAGGAGGAGGTCAAGATGGAGCGACTGGAAGTGAGCTTTTCCAAGCTCCAGCAAGAGAAGGATGAGCGGATTAAGAAGATACGCAAAGACTACATCATATGTGAGGCCACAGTTAGATAAATAATCATCATAATGAAGTACTTAAAAAGGGCCCATTTTTTACGTCAGTCCTCATGAAATCAGAATTGAAGTTTTGTTGCTTTTAGACCATGTGTGTTTGCTTTGAGACCATACACTATATATTACAGGGATGGAATTTTTCTAATATTTAATGCATGTATTTTATAATGTAAATATATGGTCTGACGCGCTGTGTGTTTTAGAATGAGTGTGGCATTTTGTTAATTTATACGCAAGCAGCTCATGATCCAGTGTTTTCAGTCTCAGGCGTGCATTGAAAAATGCAATTCCCAAATTTGTAACGAGAATTTATAAATATGTTGTCAACAAAAGATAAACTTTAAGGTCTCCCAGCAGTTTTCCGCCCAAATATAAGCTCTGTAGTTTAATGTTTCAAAGCAAAGAAGACAGCCATAGATATTTTTATTGTAATTTGACTGTTGTTCTGTTAAATAAAATGCGAATTATTATTATTATGAATGTGCAATAGTATTATTGCATTAGTAATATACACTGCCCGTTGCAGTTTGGATTTAAATAGGCAAATACTTAAGAGTTTATGACTGGATCATTATTGCAGTGATTATTATGTTTCTAGCATGTTAAATGTTTGGCAACAGGTCTTCTAACCCTAATTGATGGAGTGTGTAGCTTTTCATTTCTTAAACAACCACGTAGGAAGACACATCATGGCCATATTCCAGGATGACAATGTCAAGATTCATCAGGCTCAAACTGAAAGAATGTTAGAGGGAGCATGAAGAGTAATTTTCACACATGAATTGGCACCTCTGAGTCCAGAACTTAAATTGTCTCTTAACTCTTGCATTGTCAGTACAAGATTTTGACCAAAAATTGATGTACCTCTTAACACTGCTTGAAGTGGGCCGGTATGCACCTGTACTGCGTAATAATAACACCACCCCCTAACCCCTCCACCACAACTAATCCTAAACCTACCAATACTAGTATACATCGTACTTTCAGAGCCTTACAAACTAAACGGATCAATTGTCTGCACAATATGACTGAAGCGCGGTTAATATGATTGTGCATGATTGGCGCACAAATCACTATAGAACGTCTCGGTTACATATGGTAACCCTCGTTCCCTGAGGGAGGGAACGGAGACGTACGTCGTCTGGTGACGGACGAATAGGAATCTCGCTAGAGAGGCCAATCTACTTTTGAGTGAAACTACTGTAAAACAAGCCAATACACATTGGCGTGCAATCATTTGCATCAGCTGTGCAGCCTCGCAGCGCAGGTATTTAACGAGCAGCTGGTGCGATTGCACTTCAGTTTTTTGCTGAAGAGCCAAGCCTGAAAAGCTGGTCGCCCCGGCGGTTAGCAGCAGATGTGGCGACGGGACGTACATCTCCGTTCCCTCCCTCAGGGAACGAGGGTTACCATATGTAACTGAGACGTTCCCTATCATCCGGTCACTACGACGTACGTCGTCTGGTGACGGACGAATAGGAATCCCTACCAAAGCGCCACAGCTGCTGCACCCCATCCAGCGCCCTGTGTAAGCCTCCACACCTTCTTGCCTGGAAGGACGATAGGAGAGGCCTTACACCGAGAGTATCCATCACTGTTGTTCCGTGATAACCCATACAGTGAGATTATTGGATAACACTGGGAAAGCGTGCCCGATCTGAGGGAGGGGAACGCTGCGGGAGCCACATTCTTAAGGAGAGTTATGTGGGAATAGACATATGGACTAACCAAAGGGTTGTACTGCATATGAATAGAGGGTGACTTAGCCCAAGGGAAAGACACAGGCTTCCGTTTAGGAGCAACCGTGGAGAATACACACATGGGATCCCCGTAGGATCAACCATGTGTGACCCATCCTAGACACGGTTCTCAAGGATTCAGCGGATAAAGGCCTGGCACTGGACGCTCCGCCATGTCCGTGCCAAGGGTGTTGGAGGACTCAACAGGTTTTGACTCTGGAGCAATAAGGATGCACAGTAGGATGCAGCAAGCCAACAGAGCCTGTACTCTCAGTGCTTCTACCCGTTTAGGGTGAGGACACGGGCTCTACACGTAGGCTATAGTATCTAGCGAACGTGTTAGGTGTCGCCGAGCCCACAGCTCTACAGATATCTGTTAGCGAGGAGCCACGTGCCAGCGCCCATGAGGATGCAACGCCTCTCATGGAGTGTGCATGCAACCTGAGCGGGCAGGGCACGCCTTGAGCTTGGTAAGCCAAGGCGATGGCATCCACTATCCAGTGGGCCATCCTCTGCTTGGAGACAGCCTTTCCCTTCTGCTGGCCTCCGTAACAGACAAAGAGCTGGTCTGAGGTCCTGACACTTTGAGTTCTGTCTGGGACAGAGCAAAGCCAGGGCTGGGTCTGCCTCTTCCGGGGGCAGCGCTTGCAGGTTCACTACCTGATCTCTAAAGGGAGTGGTAGGAACCTTGGGCACATAGCCAGGCCGAGGCCCGAACTCTAGGCACGATTCGTCGACCGAAAATGCTTGCAGGTCCCCTACCCTCATGATCGAGGCCAGTGCAATCAGTAGCAAAGTCTTCAAGGAGAGAAGCTTTAAATCTGCTGACTGCAAAGGCTCAAAGGGAGCATCCTGAAGTGCTCGAAGCACCAGGGAAAGGTCCCAAGAGGGTATGGAAGGGGGACGAGGAGGATTTATTCGTCTCGCCCCCCTAAGGAACCTGACGACCAGGTCGTGCTTTCCCACTGTTTTGCCATCTATGTGGTCATGATATGCTGAAATAGCAGCAGCATGTACTTTAAGGGTGGAGGGAGACAGCCTTTGCTCCAACCCTTGCTGCAAGAAGGAAAGCACTGACCCTATCGAACATCTTCTGCGGAACACGAACAGGTTCCACTTCAAGGCGTACGCACGTCTCGGCGACGCCGCTCGCGCAGAAGTGATGGTGTTAAGTACCTCTGGGGGTAAGTCACCTAGAACCTCCGCATTCCCTTCCAGGGCCCAGGCATGGAGTTTCCAGAGGTCCGGACGCGGGTGCCAAAGGGTGCCCCGTCTCTGAGTCAGAAGATCCTTCCTCAGAGAAATGGGCCAGGGAGGGACTGTCACAAGAAGCATGAGTTCTTGGAACCAAGTCCGGGTGGGCCAATAGGGAGCCACCAGAAGGGAAGCCATCCTCCCTGACTTTGCACAGGGTCTGTGCAAGTAGGCTCACTGGGGGAAATGCATATTTGCGGAGGCCCCGGGGCCAGCTGTGTGCCAGTGCATCCGTGCTGAGTGTTCCCTCGGTCAGGGAGTAAAACAACTGGCAGTGGTAGGTCTCTGAGGAGGCAAACAGGTCTACCTGAGCCTCTCCGAACTCTCTCCAGAACAGCTGAACCGCCTGGGGGTGGAGTCGCCATTCTCCCGGGAGCACAGCTCGTGATAGCTCGTCGGCCACACGGTTGAGCACACCGGGGACATACATGGCTCGAAGCGACCTCAGATGCTTCTGACTCCAAAGGAGGAGATGGCGGGCGAGTTGCGACATTTGACGGGAGCGTAGACCACCTTGACGGTTGATGTACGCAACGGTCGCAGTGTTGTCCACGGACCAGCACATCTCTGCCCTGTAGCGGCCTCTTTAGGCGGCTCAGAGTGAGACGTACTGCTAGCAACTCGAGGCAGTTGATGTGCCAATGCGTTGCTCTGTGAGGCGCGCTGTCTGTGCGACCGAATCCAACTCCATACAGAGAAAAGAGATCCTCTGCACGGGGGCGAGTTTGCTCTTTTCCCAGTTGACCTGAAGGCCCAGCTGGCTGAGGTGCCTGAGCATGAGGTCCCTGTGTGAGCATAACTGATCTCGAGAGTGTGCTAGTATAAGCCAGTCATCGAGATAGTTGAGAATGCGAACACCCTGTTCTCTCATGGGAACAAGGGCCCCCTCTGTGACTTTCGTGAAGACACGGGGAGACAGGGCCAGCCCGAAGGGCAGGACCTTGTACTGATATGCTCGACCCTCGAATGCAAAGCGCAGAAACGGCCTGTGTCCAGGAAGAATCGAGACACGAAAGTACGTGTCCTTCAGGTCGATCGCTGCAAACCTATCTTGGGGACGGATGCATTCGAAAATGCGTTTCTGTGTGAGCATTTTGAACGGTAGCTTGTGAAGGCTCCGATTCAAAACTTGCAGGTCCAAGATCAGTCGTAACCCACCACCTTTCTTGGGTACAATGAAGTAGGGACTGTAGTGCCCTGACCTCATATCGGCTGGAGGGACCGGCTCTATCACGTCCTTCGCCAGTAGGACTGCGATCTCCGTGCGCAAGACATGGGCATCGGCTGCTCTCACTGAAGTGGAGTGGATGGCTCGAAACTTGGGGGGACGCCGGGCGAACTGAATCGCATAGCCGAGCCTGATGGTCCGAATGAGCCAGCGAGACGGACTGGGGAGCGCTAGCCAGGCTCGCAGAGATCGTACAAGCGGGACCAAAGGGACCGTAGGCGTTCCCAGAGTGGGGCAGCGAGGTGGAACACAGGGGCTCGGCTCGGGAGGCTCTCTCTGGGAGGCGGCCCGTAGCGGAGTCTGAGTGTGCTGTGCAACACTTACCTGGTTCCACGAGGCCGGAGGTGCAACTTGGTTGCGTTCTCGAACTGCACACTGCTGCCTGCTGGCGATAGAAGAGGCGGATGAGAGTGGTGAGGATTCTCTCCCCCCACTGCTCTCCAGGCCCTCTTCGGACCCAGAGACGGAAGAAACTGCTCTTTTATTGAAAATTTGGGTACCGCTGGTTTTGAGGCCAGCGGCGGAACAAAAACAAAAGGAAAACAAGGATTTTCCACCCGGCCCTCTTCCGGGGGATGGAGCGATGCGGTCATTGTCTCCTGGAGAGCAGTCCCTGCCATCTCTGGGTCGCCCGTCCTAGGGACCCTTGTTCCTGGCTTTGCCGCCCTTCTTAGCGGGGTCCTGGACGGGTGGGGCGGCCCGCCTGCGACTGGCTTTACGGCACCGTTTAGATGGAGGCTGCTGCGGCGGCGCGGGAGCAGGGGCAGACGCAAGAGGCCGCGCTCGGTTAAGCCTTGCCGGTTAGATCCGACGAGCACTTACAGGACCGGGAAGGAAGACACGGTTCTCCGCGCCAAGTGGAGTTAGGGCACAGTTGCATGGCAACAGCCCGTTCCACTGGCGGGATACGCGTGTATCCCTTAGCATACAATGGGTACATGACTCATCCACAAATGCTGCCTCAGCGTGTTTAATGCCCAGACACACGAGGCAGCGTTCGTGACCATGCCCTGAGGATGGTCTTTTGACCGAAAGCTTGGTGATTCAATTTGCTTAAAGGATTTAAGTGTGCAGACAGTTTATTTATTTTTTGAGATCTTCAGTCTTGTTTGTCTGGCACCTTGGTGATCGTGAGTGCGGTGTAACTCCTTCAATATAATTTAAATAATAAAATATTCTGTAAATAATAATAATAATAACATATTATTAACAAAATAACAAAATAATTATTGTTGTTGTTGTATAGTCATATTGAATGGGGAAAACTGTACTAGCACTAGACTTTTATTCTGTTGGTTTTTATGAGTCATGATAAAAAGTCATCATTCCCAAAATCACTTATTTAAAACTAAATAAAGCATAGCATGTATTGAGAGCTGTCAGGGCATTTGGGGGTTTAAATCAGATTACTGTATGTGTTTAAATCAGATTACCCTCATTTATAAAAATAAGCATTTAAAAACTGACATAATTTGAACTAACGTCTTTCTGTTTCTCACAGCAATGCGGAAGCTTCTTGCAAAGCGCAAGAATGTGGAGGGAAAGCTGGAGAGACGTGATATTATAAAGGATTATTCTGATTATGGGTCTCAGACATACGCTCCTCTGTCTCGGTTTGGCCAGATCCCCGAGCAAAATTCCAACCGCTATGTGGTGAAGAGTCCCTTTCTCAGCACGTATCAAGGTCTGCTTCTGCTTTCACATCAGCTCGGTTGATTTCCACTCTTCAGGACACACTAACGTTTCTTGTTAATTATGTTTTATCAATTTCTTCACATATACACGCACATATACTTTCTTTCTTTTTAAATTAAAAAATCTTCTTTCAAAAAAGTATTTCTCTTTTCTTTAATTAATTCATTTATTCTTTCAAATCACTTTCTTTCTTTCTTTTTCTTTTTTTAATTAAAAATGTTCTTCTTCCAAATCAAATCATGTGTCTCATTGAGGAAAGATGTGCTATGACTTTTCTAAGCAATTACAATGATTTCTAGGCTAACAGTGTTCACCTGGTGGATGAAAAAAGGGTTAAAAAAAAAAAATCTCTCCAGATCAAAATGTTATAGAGACTTAGGGGTTGGATCTTTTCACACACAGCACACTGCCAGGCACACCACTGACTTCTTTTTCTGAAAAATTCTTTCATCTCGTTTAAAATAAGGGATAAAGACCTGCAGTATCATCTCTGTGTTTCTTAGGTCTGTTAGAACTGGAGGCAGGTCTTTCTCCATCTGTCCTCGAGCCTCAAATTAAAGTGCCAAGACCTAAAGTGACTAAAGGCTTCATCACACGCTCAGACCGCAGAGATCTAGAGCTCATGAAGACTCATCAGGTAATGATGCTGGGTGCTTTTCACACTTACTCACACTGTGGGAAGAGAAAATGAAGTGGCAGATATCACCCTGAGCTCTCCTTTCCCACTAGGCTCTGAGAGAGAAAAAGGTCAGCAAGGTGGAAAAGAAGCCTCTGCGGTTCCTCTTTAAGAAGGAAAAACCTGCTCCACGACCCCTAACCCCTGTGGTGGATGAGCCCCCTGAGGTACAGCCCATGTTCATGCTCTAGAGTCTAGACAATTCAGGTCTTCCTTCTGACGTGCAGTTTGCAAGTCAAAACATGTCTGAATACGGGCGGTTTGGATAGCTTTAGGTATAAGCACATCTATGTGATTCTCTAAACTCACTTACATTTTCGAAGAAATAATCATACTTAAGTGTTCCTAAAACAAATTCATGGTTTTCATGATAATGTCAAATTAAAAGTTTTACTCTAGTGTATTTTATGATGTTTTAATAATCTTTTGTTGTGCTTTAAAGAAGTGCAGTTATTTAGATTTGTTGACTAACATTCTAAAGCACATACTAAAGTACTTGATTAGAATTTTAACTGTAGTGTGTTATTTGATATTACATTTACATTTTTATGGCCAGGGGCCAGTTGCATAAACACAGCCATTATGTTAAGACTGTAGTATGACCAACTAGAAGTTAGTTAGGGGTAATCTGTCTTACTTTTGGGTATCAAATTAGACCAATCTAAGATTTTATGGACCTGACTTACAAAAGTCATGAGCAGACTTAAAGAAAAAAGATTGATGACTGACTTGTAAGATTAGTCTTAGAAGTTTATGCAGCCGGCCTGGTTCCACAGACATGGCTAAGATTAAACCAGGATTATGCCTTAGTTCAGTTTGGACAGTTATTTATAGACAGATTTATAGATTTATAGACAGTTATTTGGGCAGCTTTTATAAACAGGTTCTAAAAAACATTACTGGTGTGCATTTTGAAACAAAACAATGGCACTGACATATTTTAAGATTAAACAGTTTAAATAAATATACATTAATGTGTTATTACAAGTAAGGGTTAATGCCCGACGAGGTGTCCATTGTCAGGTATTAATGGATGACGGCGAGCGCGTCGGACGGTTGCCTCCACCGAAGTCCATTAATACTTCCAATGGACACCTAGAAGGGCATTAACCCGCTTATACCATGGTCACTTGCCAAATAACACATTTTTAAAACATTAGTTTATATTTTAATTAGGTTTACAATCAAAATCTAAAGTTTTTACAAACAATAACTTGGTTTCGGAGATATTTATAGTCCGCTCAGCTCGTAGAACCCTTCAGTTTTGTTTTGATACAATAAATTGTTAATGGATACTTTGACTGCCTGTTGCTATGGTTACTCACAGCTGATGTAGCCAGCTCATTTCTTTATTAATTTCAAATGGTAAACAGTCAGTTTCACCAGAACTCCTTTACTAGGTGTCCTCTATCACTTTTTAATGGACACCCTGCAGCCAATCAGAATCGAGTATTCACCCAGACCATGGTATAAACATATTTAAATACATGAAATACAAGGTTAAATAGAAATTACTAAATTGATGATTAAAGCATTAAGCATAAAGCATTTTAGTTTACCATAATGCTTGTCAGTACATTCGGCAATACACTTTAACCGTTTTTTAAAAAGTTTTTTACCATATTTCAAAGACAGTAGAATTATGAAATTACATATAAAGATTTACTTAAGTCCTACTTTAGTGTCAAAAGCACTCTAAAGTTCTACTAATTGCATTTAATATAAATTTGAACTATAATATATCATCATGCAATTGCAATTAACATACAAGTTCCACAAAACATTACATTCAGTTTCAGAAATTCTTTTAAAGTATATTGTTTCTGTAATAAGTACTCTTAAAAAAAAAGTGTTCTAAAGTGTACGTTTTTTTCACAATGTGGTCAAAGGTCTTAATAGAACTAAAGTGACCTGAAGATACTATACCGTTCAAAAGTTTCTGGTATATGATTTTTTTTTTTTAAGGAAATCAATACTTTTTTTCAGCAACGACACATGTTGTCAAATTGATCATAAGTGACAGTAAATAAATTTCTAATGTTAAAAAAAGATTTCTATTTTAAATAAATGCTATTCTTTTGAAAAGTTTATTAAGCAGCAAATCAGCATATGAGAACGATTTATGAAAGATCATGTGACACTGAAGACTGGAGTAATGATGCTGAAGATTTACCATCACAGGCTTAAATTACATTTTAATATATTAAATATAAATCAACTAATTTAAAATGTAATAATATTTCATAATATTGCAGTTTTTACTGTATCATTTAATAAATAAATAATAAATGCAGCATTGGTGAGCATAAGAGACTTCTTTCAAAATCATTAAAAAATAAAATCTTACTGGACCCAAACTTTTGAACTGGGTCTTTGTATCATTTATTATGTCATTCTGTGTGTATGTCTCATTTATCATTCTGGGACATCAATATCTATAACAGGGAGATGAGGAAAAGGAACTGGCCGTCATCTTTCTGCAGAAAGTGCTCAGAGGAAGATCCACCCAGAAACAGGTAAGGCTCAGTAGGGGAGCGTGTTTTTTAACGGATGTCTTGTGTAGTTGTTGATGTGAATGGATAATGACGTCTGTTGCGTGTCAGATGTTCGAGGCAAAGGAGAAACGATTGGAACTGATCCAAGAACTGCGTACCACGCACGCACTGCAGAAGGAGGAACGGGACAAGAAGGAGGCGGAAAAACAGGTCACACTCGCCTTGCAGAGTCAGAGAGACATCCAGTCTGACAGAGTAAGACCGGAGATATAAATGCTTTAGATGATAATAAGCACCTATACCATGAGAACTTTGACAGATAAAACTACATATTTATCTCAGTACAATCACAATATGGCTTTTGAGACATTCACAACATCACATCTGCTTTAACATATACCACTGATCTTTTCAGGCTTTCATGGCTTCTCATGGGTCATGTCATGAAGTTTCAGATTTTCCTGCTATGAAAACAATATTCATATATTTGTATTTAATTTTCAGAGCTAAAAATTTCTCCCTCCACCCCATCAGTGAAAATTATTAAAACTACTGTAAGCTATTTTTAACAAAGTCTCTGATCATTACAGTCTGATCTTAACCATTTGTGGAGAATATTTTATAATAAATTGATCGATAACTCGTGAAAAAGTGCAGCATAGCATACATTTCATGTGAATATAAGGAATGGTGCTTACATTTAAGACTATTTTAATATATATATATATATATGTAAACAGTGTAATCTCAGGAAAAAAAAAAATATAAAAAAATAATATGTTGGAGCCTTTAAATAATTAGTTTCACGGTCTAAAAGAAACAATCACTGTGAACAAAACAATGATGCAAGAATTGACTATAATAAGCTATAGTAACTCAATTATGAAACTGATTAGATTCTGTCTTTCTCTCAGGTGTCTCAGATTGAGTCCTGTGTTGCTGGCCTGTCTGGGGGAGTGATCGTGGACATGCTGGACTTTTTGTCTAAAGAGTTGGTCCGGCTGCAGGAGGAAAGGCGAATCCACGCCTATACGCTATTGGCTGAGAGAGACCGGCGTATTCGTGAGGCTGAGGAGAGTGGAAGGCGGCAGATAGAGGAAAGGAGACGCAGAGAGGAGGATGAGATATTTAAACAGGTCACTAGAACATCAGTGTCAGTGGACAATAAATGTGCTCTTATTTCTACCCGACAAAATCCCTTGAACATACTCTACCGTTCAAAAGTATGGGTTTGGGTTTTTGAAAGAAATTAATATTTTAATGCAGCAAGGACACATTAAATTGATCAAAAGTGAATGTACATTTTTTTGTTAATGTTACAAAATCTTCTGTTTCAAGTAAATGCTGTTCTTTTGAACTCTCTATTCGTCAAATATACCTTAAAAAGAAACTGTATCATCGTTGGCACCAAAAAAATTTAAATTAAGCAACACAACTGTTTTCAACATTGATAATAATAGGAAATGTTTCTTGAGCAACAAATCAACATATTAGAACAATTTCTGAAGAAGGATCATGTGACAAGATTGGAGTAATGGTGCTGAAAATTCAGCTTTGCATCACAGGAATAAAATAGTTTGTCAAGAAGGCAAAACCTTCAATCTTCAGTCAGAAAAAGATATCTAAAATATCTCAAATAAGGATTTAAAAATATATATAAATATACTGTATATCTAATTAAAACACTTCAACATGCAACGTTTAAACAACTATAAAATCAGAAAAGGACTTTCTCTGTCGGCACTCCTGCTCGTGTGATGAGAGATGACACTGCGCAGTTCATGCACGGCTATTCAAAATGTCTCAAAGCACAATAGTCACATAATATTCTATTTCAACATGAAAACTACAGCTAGCCAAATTAAAGAAAAGTGATAATGATTCTTAGATAGATAGAAATATATCAATTTAGATTCTAGCATGAATTAGCAAACTGCTAACATGTTTTAGCATTGCAAGCATGTTTCTACTTTGAATTAACACATTGCTACCGTGTTTTACCATTTGTTGCTAGCATGATTTAACATATTGCAAGCATGTTTTAACATCTCGCTAACATGATTTAGCATTATTGTTTGCTTTTTCTAACATGATTTAGCACGTGTGTCTAGCATTAACAATGTTAGCATGTTTCTAACATCAATTAGCATATCTGTATATCTTTTGTTATCAGGTGGTCAAGGTGCACCAGGACACCATAAATATGTACCTGGAAGATGTAATCCTGGGCTCTGCTGCTAACCAGACAGCTGATGCCCAGGCCAGAAGGGAAATACACCGTAAGGCTGAGGAGCTGGACAACATCAGCTATGCCATGGAGGAGACGTACGTTTCTAGTCTCGAATGCTATGACATCCATTGCTTATTGATGACAATGAACCACAAACTCTTATAATCATGCTGGTCTTTTCAGCGCGGTAAAAATCTTTCAAAATGTCAAAACAAAACACTTCACTGCACTAAAGAAAAGGAATAAAATAAATAAATGCACCTTTAGAATTCAGTATATTGACAAGATTCTGACATTCAAGACATGTTTGTCACTGACGCTTGAATACGCCAGAGGTTTTATTAGATTCAAGATCACTGGTGAGCTGCCAAGGATGAATCACTTGAGAATAGACGCAATTTTTTTTAGTTATTTTACTATTACTTTAACCACAATCTCTTCATTCATACTCTTTAAGTGTTTAGCTAGCGGAAGCTATGAAATAGAGACCTTGATAAAATAATGCATGTAAGGTGTACAAATGACTCACTTCTGCTTTCAGAAAGTCCTGAAAATAAAATATACAACGCCATGCTTAGATTTGTCAGACTCAGCAGAGTGACTTCCACCCATTGTGTTCAGCCTATTCAAAAACTCTCTTATACTTCAAGGCAAAATGCAGAGAAACACAGTTACAGCCTAAGAAATATGTAATGTATGAAAAACATCTATGTCCACATATTCCTTCCCTCAATAAATAATAAATTATGGATGTCAGATGTGACAGCACAGCTGTGGGAAATCACTAGAATCAGATACTGTGTATTTGCAGTCATATAAATAAACTAATACACATTGAATAACCAAGTTACAGAGACCATTGTTGTGTTTCCTTCGGCGAGACTGCCAGCATTGATTGTTTTAGAGCATTTTCTTTGTCACAAACCAAATGAATCAGCTCTAATCGGCCTGTGTTGTGTCTTTCTTGGTCTGTGTATACGTGCAGGAGGAGCAGTCAGCAGTCAGAGGAGATTGTGGCAAATCTCGTCCACAGATTCCTCATTCCTGAGGTGCAGAAGGAAGATGTCAGAGAAAGAGGTGGGTTATTCAATCAGGCAGATAATCAGTAAAATGCCAAACTATTACAGGCCAAGCCAAATTAGTCCTCAATGTCATTATCTTCTCCCCCTCATGCCATTTAAAGAAAGCATTAAAAGGATTTAAGGAACAGAATGTACCAAAATTCAAGTCATGCTATACTGTATGTTTCAATCTTATTACGAGGACTTTAAAGCGGTGTCATTTCTACCTGAAAACATCTTAGCATCACACTTATAACTTTTTTTTATAATATGAATAATAAAATTAATCAGTTTTTTGGCATTAATACTGCTAAGTGTAGTGCACTACATGAATGTCTTAAAAAGATTTGAAAAGCCTCATGCAGATCTTTTTCATGCATAAATTGCCACCTGACCAGTATTTGTTAAGCTTGACTTTTTAGTGACCTGTGAATTTGACGTTATCAGTATGTGTGTGTATCACAGTCATGCCATGTGGCCTGTGTTAAATATTCAATTAATTATCCTTGCAATTTACCATGGTTAGTTTTTAATTTGCCAGTAAAAGTGGGTTGTGACCATGACTGTCAGCCTCCATAACCAACAAAAAAGCTACATAAATTATCAGAAAGGAACATGAAAGTGTTCTAATTAATTGTGATTTTTTTTTTTTTTTTATTGTTGAATGGTGCTGTTATAATACAACACAGAAGTGGCACACCCACTCTATTATTAGGCTGACTTGTACTTGAAACCACATGACATAAATATTTCGAGATGTTATCACTATTTGACATACTGATCTAACAGTGGTATTTGCTTTAGAACCCGTTGGACATCAAGTGGCGACCCAACACAGTACAAAAAGGTTTATTGTACAAAAGTAAACAAAATGTCCTTAAAATCAAAATTTTATGAATTTAGATGAATAATTCTAAAATAATAGTAAGTGTAATAATAATGATTAAATATCTATAAACTGTTTAAATAATTAAACTATTAATTTCTACAACCAGTAATTCCTCACAAAAAATACTTTGTGGTATAAACCGTGCTTTTGTTACAAGTGAACCCACATTTAATTTAGTCATATTTTCATATTTTCTTTAACCTTTGTTCATGGTTTGAGGATAAGGGAATGTTACACAACCTTTAGCATCGGCCTAATTTGGCTGCTTTTCCCAAGTGACAGATGAATTTGTGCCAAATCATCATGCCTGTTATATTTAACCCTATAATAGTACTAATATAATATAGTAAAATATATATTAGCATAAATATAGGTTAATACTAATTTCTGTAACATATCCTTACAATATTTCAGCCGAATATAAATTATAAATGTAAACTAGATGTTTTCTGTCTTACCACTCTATCAGAACAGACATAAGAGCCAATCTCTGGTTGCGGCCCACTAGTTGAAACCCACTTTAAAAATGCAAACTTTGCTCATTTTCTTTTAGTTCGCCAGAGCCAGAGAAGACATCTGCAAGCAGCCCGTGCAATCATCAGTAGCAGTCTAGGATCTTCAGAGGTCTCAAATCGAGGAGGAGATGGAGAGGAGACAAATTAGACCAGGGGCGGCTGGCCAATAGAGGGCGCTAAATCATCCGTCTGTAGCCGGAGCCATTGGCCCTGTATCCTGGTGGAGACTAAGATTATACAGAGAAGTTACTGGTCCTAAAATAAACTTGTCAAAAACATCACTTCTATCATTTAAGGTCTGTAGTATTATTTTAAAGACTTCTTTTTTTTTTTTGTTATCAAATTTTTATTGTTTTAACATTGTTTAAACATGACATATAATGACGAAGACAAACAATCAGTAATTACCCCAGTATGAAAAAAACAAACAAAAAAATACAAATAATAATAAATAAAAATCAATAAATCAATAATTAAGATAATAAAAATTAAAAATAAATATATATAGGGCACTATATCAGTGGGATAACAAAAATACAGAAATAATAAATAATAAACAAACATACAGAAAATACTTCAAAATATACACAAATATATATAAGTACTACAGATTATTAGAATTGTTAGAAAATATCCATAAAAAAAAAAAAAAAACACAGTAGTATAGAGCTGAAAGAAATCTACGACAGTTGGAATATATGATTAATAATAAGGAAAAAATAAATTAACCAGATGAACAAGAACAATAAAAATAAAATAAAATGACCATAAAACCAGAGAGAGAGAGAGAAAGAGAAAGAGAGAAAGAGAGAGAGAGAAGAGAGAGAGAGAGAGAGAAAGAGAGAGAGAGAAGAGAGAGAGAAGAGAGAGAGAGAGAGAGGGAGGGGGGGGTATTAATTCAACTCAGTAAATCCTCGAGTTTTTCCAATGTTTGGGCCCAGAGTCTAATGCTGTCCTCTCTTGCGCCATGAATGCGTGCAGTGGACAATTCGAGATACACCACATCTATAAATGTGAGAACCCAATACTGCTTATTAAGAGAATGTGGAGGTTTCCATCTCGTTGCTACTATTTTCTTAGCGGCTGTCAAACCAGCTAAAAACACTCGTTTCTGAGTTTTGTTAAGTTGGATATCAGAAAGATCATCTAAAATAAAAACAGATGGGGACAAAGGGGCCGAAACATTCAATAAAGTGGACAAACTTTCTTTAACCATATTCCAAAAGTAAGCAACCCCAGGGCATTTCCAGATCATGTGAAAAAAAGTACCAATTTCCCCTGTATGGCACAGCGTGCAATTAGGATCAGGTTTAAGCTTCATACTATAGAGTTTACGTGGAGTCATATAAGTCCTATGAATAAAATTAAAATGGATTTGTTGATGATCCGGGTTCCTTGAGGCATGCATTACCATCACCCAAACACTGTCCCAATTCAAACTGGGGGAAAGGTCCGGAATATCTGCTCGCCATGAAGAGTCTATTGTCAGAGGAGGATGCATTTTTTCCAGAAAAAAAATTATATAATTTAGAAACCAAACCTCTTGTTCCCCGAGTCTCACGTAACACTTTAAGTAAAGGGTGATCTTTAAGAGGAGCCAACCAAGGAACCCCATAAGCCTTCATGGCTGCCCTCAACTGTAAGTAAAAAAAAAAGGTAGAGCTCTGAAGGTTAAATTGAATGGAAAGTTCTTCAAAGGAGTGAAGGCCTTTATCACCCATTAAATCACCCAAGGAGTGAATTCCTTTGTCGAACCACTGTCGACATTGGCCAATCTTTATTGGGCGCTTACCAATTAGCAAACCATCATTATTAAAGATAGGAGAGTAGGGATTCCAATTAGAACGGACATTACAAGCTTTTTCTGCTGCTCTCCAAACCGACAGAGCGTGTGACACTAAAGGACCGAAACGGAGTGTACACTTTTTTAGAGGAATATTGGCAAATAAAAATTCATCTAGCTTCAGAGGAAGAACTAGATTTTCCTCCAAGGAACGCCACGAAACATCCATTTTGTCATTATACCAGCTAAGCAGGGGACGTAGTGTAAAAGCCCAGTGATATAGCTTAAAATTCGGAAGTGCAAGTCCACCCTACGAATCTATCTCGTTGCATTGTGGAAAGTTTAAGACGTGGACGTTTGCCATTCCATACAAATTTGGTAATTGCTCTGTAGCCTATCCCAAAAACGAGAAGGGGGAGGCAAGGGCAGCATAGAACTCACAAAGTTAATTCGAGGGAGTACATTCATTTTGATAATCGAGATGCGCGATCTAAGAGAATTTGGAAGTGATGACCAATTATCCAAGTTACAAGAAATTTTAGACAGGATGCCCTCATAGTTGGTCTTAATTATATACTGCAATGAAGCACCAATCATAATGCCCAAATACTTAAATTGTTTGACCACTGGTATACCCGAGGGTAGTGCCGAGTTTCTCATTGCGTCGTTTAGTGGAAGAAGTGCCGACTTTGTCCAATTTATTCTATATCCGGAAATCTCGCCAAAACTGCCAAAGATAGTTAAAATGTTAGGAATGGACTGCAGTGGATTGCCTAAAAAAAGAAGGATGTCATCTGCATACAAAGAAATATGATGGTTGGTCCCACACATTGTGATTGGGGTGATACCTTTATCTATGCGTATTGTCTGGGCCAGTGGCTCTAGCGAGAGTGCAAAAAGAAGCGGGCTTAGAGGGCATCCCTGTCGAGAACCTCTGGCTATGTTGAAAAGTGAAGAACAAGTCTTACCTGTCAAAACCATGGCTGTGGGGTTCGCATACAGCACCTTGATCATATGGATGTAGGAGGACCCCAGAGCCATGAGCTTCAACACAGACCACAAATATGGCCATTCCAGCCGATCAAAGGCTTTCATAGCATCTAGGGAAAGGACCGCGGTAGGAGGAGTCAACGAAGATGACCCATGTATTATATGGAATAACCTCCTAACACTATCAGATGCTAATCTAGTCCTAATAAAGCCTGTCTGGTCAGTGTTGCCAACTTAGCGACTTTGTCGCTATTTTTAGCGACTTTTCAGACCCCTTTAGCGACATTTTTTCAAAAAAGCGACTAGCGACAAATCTAGCTACTTTTTGGACAAACCTCAGTAACCTCCAAATGTTGTCAGCACAGTCCTGCGAGCGCGAGGTTTGCGTTCTCCTTGCCGTCACACACCTCTCTCTGCGTCTACCCTGTTCAGTGAATGGCTGAGAGAGGAGCAGCAGCACGGAACAGACGTGAATGAGCAGTGTTGTTTCCACGGACGGACTTATCACTTATCTTTTGTTTTATATTTAAAGAATTTAGTTTGACCGTTTTATTTTATTACTTGTGCTTATCACTTGTAATACTCACTATAACAGTGCTTTAGTTCACCCAGTTCCCGAACTCTCTCAATTCAGATAATTTTACACATATAAAAAGATAGTCATTCAACAGCTACTCGTTCTATTGTCTGACAAAAAAATATAGTAAATGAGAACAGCTTTATTGGACATTCGGCTATATTATATTATATTATATTATATTATATTATATTATATTATATTATATTATATTATATTATATTATATTATAGTAGGCCTATGTTATATTAAAATACATGTGAGCATGATTTTAACGAGAAAAAACATTAGGCAGGCAGAACGCAAGTACGCCGCGATGACGTTGTGAATATGCTAATTGACGTATGACGTCATCTAGCGACATTTAGCGACTTTTAGGGGAGGCGTTAGCTACTTTCCTTTGAAAATAGTTGGCAACACTGTGTCTGGTCACAGTTAACAAGCTTAGTCATGGCCGGCTGGAGCCTCCGTGCGAGCAATTTAGCATAAATTTTCAAGTCAGCATTTAGAAGTGACAGAGGCCTATAATTTGAACAATCATTGGGGTCCTTGTCTTTTTTGAGCAAAAGCGTAATAACTGCAATATTCACATCTCTGGAAAAGGACCCTCTCTCAATAGCGGCTTGAATCATATAGAAGAGTAGGGGGCCCAGACTGTCCCAGAACGTGGTATAAAATTCTGGTGGAATTCCATCCAACCCAGGGGATTTACCGCTACACATATCAAAAGCAGCCTCCTTAAGCTCAACTAAAGTTATGGGGGTATTTAATTCTAGAGAGTCTTCCTCAGACAGCCTAGGAAGCAGTGTTTTGTTTAGAAAATTGTTTTAAAGACTTCTTTAAAGTCATTGTTTTACTTTTAAAACATTTAAATACAAATTGTCCTCTAAATGTATCAAATCTGAACTGCCTGTAGCATGATTTATTTTAACATCTCCATCTATGATTTTCAACTGAAACGCTGTGCTTCACTATAAATAGCTTATTAACACTTGTGGCACAGGCTCAGATAGCAGCTTTTAACTGACATTGAGACTTCAGGCATTCAGGACTGGTACTCTGCACTCTCAGCAACTTTTATCATAGTTTCATTTTACTTTCTTTTGACTCTAGCCCAACTTAATACATTTGCCAGAATTGACACATATTTTCAAACACCCATATTTTATATTTCTCCACGTTCAAAACACTAACAAGCTGTTTGTTTAATCAGATGCCTTTCTTCACATTTTACATTTAGCAACAGTTAATCCAGTAATACTGTTTCTGCTTATTTGATCACATTTCATCTCAGTTTTAGTTGTCAAGTTCTCAGTTACTTTAATGGTTTTTTTTGTTGTTGTTGTTTTTTTGGAGTTTATCAATCTGCAATTAGGATTCACACTAACTTTGAGGAGGCTAGCACTCTCTGCTTGTGATTCATCTTTTGCAGTTATCATTGTAAATCATCCGTGAGATGATTAAAACACAATCATCCCTTTAGTTACTTTTACGTATTTTGCAACTCATATTTTTAGTCATTATCTGTAATCTTACATCAACCTGTATTCATCAATTCACTTATAAAAATATTATTATAGATCTTTCCTTCAAAAGGATTCCTTTAAGACTTCAATCTTTTGATAAGAAAGTAGTTATCTCTTATTCCTTCGACGAAAACTTTGATATCGTCATTTAACCCTTATGTGCTGTTGGGGATGTTTTCATCCACAATGGGGTATTTTTGAGTCTAAATTTGGCCATAACTTTTTCTGTGTTTCAGCAAATTGAATGATTTTTGGTGACAAATCTTATTTTGACACATATTTTTGGAAAATGCTTTGAAATTTTTCAAAAACTCAACAGTACACTGTGGGCAAATTCACTACCCTTTCGTTATGTTTCGTGGCTGAAAACAGCCACTACTTTAAACTGCTGTAAAAATGTATCAGATAAATATTTTTTCAATTTGTTTTGCATGAATCTATTAATCAACCTCAGTCCTGCTCAAAAATATTAAATGTTTAAAAAAAATCAGGATTTTAACTCTTTAATTGCCAGATTCGTAAATGATGTCACTGATTTGGGGGAAAAAAAACACAAAATTACTCATTTTCAATATAAAATGTGATTGTGGACTGTCTTGGACATGTCAAAGATTAGAAACAACATTGGTTTTGATGCATTGTTAGTTTTTGTGCAGCATCAGATTTTAACTTTTTCTCCCTCATTTACTGTTCGTGGCTGTTTTTGCCCCATTGACTTCCATTATAACCACATTTTTTGATTGCAAAGCCATGACACCATATAATCATGCATTTTTCATTGTTGGTGGTTTTCCCTGTTTAGGCCGTGGGCCAAGTCTGTTTTTCTCCTTTAGTTTTCGATTTGATAGATCTCCTCCAGGGAACTGGTTCATTTTTTATAATTAGCTATATAAATAGTTGTTGAGCACATTACTGCTTGTTTCCAACTTCAATTGTTGCACATTAAAAATATAACGTAGATATAATCTCGCTAGTTAACCACAAAATGTTAGCCGGAGTAAGAACCAATCAAAGCTCGTGTTGTTACCTTGTCAACTTGAGTTGGCCAATCACGTCATTATTTGATCCGGTGCCCGAAGACCCGGATGTGAACTGAAGTCGCGGACGCGGTGGCCGTTCAGTGGCAAGTTCTCCGTTGGACCAGAGAATGACGGGCTCACGGTAGGTAACTGGCTCTAGCATTATCCGAAACATTGTAAAAAGTCTGAATGTATGGGTCTTGGCATATGTACGCCGTCAAAATAGCTACCGCTATCAGTATTTGTACAACTAATGTAAGCCAAGAACCGAATGCTACACACGTGGGTAATGTTAAGCTATTTGTCGTTTTAAATGTAACGTTAGTATACAAGTTGGCTAGCGTTACCATCTGAAGTAACTTAGTATGGTAGGATCAGCTTTTTGTGTCAGTTATGTATTGATTATTTCTGCATATGAGGTATCCAACTGGTAGGAGATGGAGGAGCTCTTTTTGGAAGGCTTGGGCCATCTGATGCAGAACGCAAAACCCGAACCCGCATGCAGTGTCATCACTGACTTCCTCTGGCAGCAGTTGGGCTTTATCTTCATTGTTATGGGACACACACCAGGTAGGGGACAGAACAAAGGGGGACAAATAATGTGTTTATCAAAGTTTGTTACTTTTAATCTAGTAATCTCACTGTTTAGATATGGAAGAAAACCATGTAATGTCTTTGTTTCAAATAAAACATTCCTAAAAAAAACAAAAAAAACAATGACTTGTGTGTTCAATTCAGTGTCAACCTTACACTATTCACTGTAATCTTACACAAAGATACAAAGTGTTCAAAAATATACATTAATTAAAATCACATTGTGTAATTAAGATTCACTGGTATTGTGAGATTTATTTAACATACATTTTTAAACTAACTACAATACACACATACATAGCCTACATGATGCACCAATACACAATTATCTTAATAGAGAATTAGTAGAATTGATGGATTTGATTAGGGATGTCCCGATACCACCTTTTCACTTATGATACTTTGGCTATTTGCCGATACCGATATCAATCCGATATTTTTATTTTATTCTTGAACTAATACTAATAATAATAAAATATATGGAAGCACTTTGCTCAATTAGCCACATAAAAACATCTCACTCAAATGGAGAAATTATACTTCTACAGTATACAGACCCTTTCCAAAAAATTAGAATATCATGGAAAGTTTATTTATTTCCATAATTCCATTCAAAACGTTAAACTTCCATAGATTATAGATTCAGGGCCGACAACTTAAAAACGATTTCAAGTATTTAGTTGTTTATTTGTACATAATTTGGGCTTCCAGCTCATAAAACCCACGAAAACAGGATTTCAAAAAAAATTGAATATAACATGAAATCACACAGTAATTACACAGTGATACCATGGTCATTGAACCAGGTTTTGGTTATTTTGGCAGTGTGGGCAAGTGCAAATCCTGCTGGAGAATGAAGTCAGCATCTCCATAAAGCTTGTCTGCTGAAGGAAGCATGAAGTGCTCTGAAAATGTCCTGGTAGACGGTTGCGTTGAGTGGACAGCACAGTGGACCAACACCAGCCGATGACCAACACAGACTGTGGAAACTTCACACTGGACTTCAAGCATCTTGGATTGTGTGCCTCTCCATTCTTCCTCCAGACTCTGGGACCTTGGTTTCCAAATGAGATGCAAAATTTGCTTTATTAAATCCAGAATCAACGCAGCCAGGACAGGGGATCTACCAGGACATTTCCAGAGCACTTCATGCTTCCTTCATTTTCCAGCAGGACTTGCACCGGCCCACACTGCCAAAAGAACCAAAACCTGGTTCAATGACCATGGTATCACTGTGTAATTACTGTGTGAGTTCATGTAATATTCTAATTTTTTTAAATCCTGTTTTCGTGGGTTTTATGAGCTGGAACCCCAAAATATGTACAAATAAACAACTAAATACTTGAAATCGTGTGGGCCCTGAATCTATAATCTATGTAATTATGGAAATAAATGAACTTTACCATGATATTCAAATTTTTTGGAAAGGGTCTGTATAGTCCACAACAACAGTTGATAATGAAAGACTGCCACCCTTTATTCAAAAGACCTTGAGATATGTTTGGTAATTGTACCTGAATTAATTTAAAATTAATTTGCTATATTTCAATATATTTGTTTGCTTAAAATTTGAATTAACTACCAGTAACTTTATTCTCATCTGAAAAAAATAAATAATTTATTTCTGTAAAAAACAATACTACCATTAAAAACACATTTTATTTTCTATTTAATCAATGTAGAATGTGTAACTTAAACTTAAACTTAAATAAACAGATTAGTGCTCGGTTTGAGGACAAGAAATGAAAACCAATGCAATATGATGAATGTCCAAAAGATGAGATCATTTTTGCTTTTAAACAGCGTGTGTGTGTGTGGTTGGGGACAGTTGTAGGTTACAGTTTGACAAGAGGCAGTTTGACAAAAGTACAATGTTTTGTTTTACAGAAATATAAGTTGGCTAAACACTTTGCAGTTTTAATGATGTCCTGTATGAACAAAATGACAATGTATGGTTTTATGTTTCCACTGTTCGATCGCGCCCGTGCCTCTCTCTGAAACACACACACACACACTGAACAAATGATGCCCATCTTGTTTGAGAAAATAAGGTTATTGGGCTTTTTGCCTTAGAAAAAACATGTACGTTAACGTTATACAGCACTTCATATTGTCGCATACTGGCTGTCAATCGCGTCCCGCTCTGTTGTTATGCGGTCTATGAAAATAAATAAGGTGACAAAAGCACCCACGGGTGATCAATAGTCTTCTGACGGTAAGTGCACAATGTATAGTATAGCTCGTGTAGACAAAAAGTATATAAAGCATATTTTAATAGCAGGATTTCGTTATCAAGAGAGCAACGTTACGGTATCAACTATGCTGGTTGTCAGGGAGACGTGACAGGTTGTCAGGATACGGGTGATTTGTTTACGTTTTCTGACGCTACGATTTAGCAGTCCTACAAATTTGCCCGTTTAAAATTTAAGAGTTTAAATCGATATCTTCATCAAATGTGCACACATCAAAGTTGGAAACAATGCTTACACTACTTATAAGAATTTTTACATGGCACCTGTAAACAAATTACTTAGTTCCTTGGCAGGGATCAGTGAAATTCACAATTTCGGGGTCCGGCCCACGGCCTAGTTGGGAAGAGGTAAAATTTGTAATTTTTACTGTTGATAACCAGGTGGAACCATTAACCCTTTAGATAGGCCTGTGCCAAAAAAAAAGCTTAGTTTGTGGCTTTTACATGGAGTTATATGGAGTTTATAAGGAGTATAATAGCATAATAAAGTGTGTGTTTGTGTGTGTGTGTGTGTGTGTGTGTGTGTGTGTGTGTGTGTGTGTGTGTGTATGTGTGTGTGTGAACTCACCTTGATGCGTCTGAGAAAATCTAAATATGCACCTCAGCTCTCAGAACTACATGGAGTAAACAAAAACAAAGTAAGTGTATTTATGCATCTGCTGCCTTTTGATGGTGAGAAATGCAGACTAAACAAAAACAAAGCAAGTGGATTTAAACACGTGCATGCAAGCCTGCTGGTCATTTGATGGTGAGAAGAGCAGCAAGCAACATGAGAAAGGGCTTGACTTGTAGTGACTCCAGGGCCGACGCGCTATGCCTTCGCAAGGGTCCAGAACATGGATTCCGTGTTCAATCTGTTTTTTACGGAGGAGATGATTGACCTCATTGTCAGCATGACTTGCGTCAACACATACATATTTGTACAGTAATACAAACATGTATGACTATGCCTTGTGATGGCATAGCGCGTCGGCCCTGGAGTCACGCTTCGCCGTTTCTCCCAATCCACCCAGATCCAGGATCCTCCGAATCCTCCTTGCCTTCAGTGGAAGAGGATGATGAGGGTGCCACATCCAAATCAGGATCTGACTCTCCTGAGTCTGTGGTGTCAGAGGGAGAAGACGATACATCCTGCAGCTCGCTGGAAGGGTCAGGCTGCATAATCATCTCTAAAACTTCACTACAAGTCAAGCCCTTTCTCATGTTGCTTGCTGCTCTTCTCACCATCAAATGACCAGCAGGCTTGCATGCACGCGTTTAAATCCACTTGCTTTGTTTTTGTTTAGTCTGTATTTCTCACCATCAAAAGGCAGCAGATGCATAAACACACCTACTTTGTTTTTGTTTACTCCATGTAGTTCTGAGAGCTGAGGTGCATATTTTGATTTTCTCAGACGCATCAAGGTGAGTTCACACACACACACACACACACACACACACACACACACACACACTTTATTATGCTATTATACTCCTTATAAACTCCATATAACTCCATGTAAAAGCCAGAAACTAAGCTTTTTTTTTTGCACAGGCCTATCTAAAGGGTTAATGGTTCCACCTGGTTATCAACAGTAAAAATTACAAATTTTACCTCTTCCCAACAGGGAAAACCACCAACAATGAAAAATGCATGATTATATGGTGTCATGGCTTTGCAATCAAAAAATGTGGTTATAATGGAAGTCAATGGGGCAAAAACAGCCACGAACAGTAAATGAGGGAGAAAAGTTAAAATCTGATGCTGCACAAAAACTAACAATGCATCAAAACCAATGTTGTTTCTAATCTTTGACATGTCCAAGACTGTGATAAAAGGTTGATTAATAGATTCATGCAAAAAAAAAAATGAAAAAAATATTTATCTGATACATTTTTACAGCAGTTTAAAGTAGTGGCTGTTTTCAGCCACGAAACATAACGAAAGGTAGTAAATGTAAACAATGCACAAGGGTTAAGCCTGTGATCTACTTTCATGCCCACATTAATACCAGAAATTTCTGTTACTTTCACATTTTCTCACCTTCTGACCTGCTGACCATAATTAAAACCGTCTCTGTCATCTGGTGGGTTCATGTGTCAGTTACAGCAACAGACACCTTGCCTATAGTTTGATCATTGAGCTTGCAAACAGCTCCAACTTACTGCATACCCTTGAAGCAGTGTGTCCCAATCAGGAATGTAAACGGAGCCACTGATAAGCAGTTCTCTGTATTCTTTTACAGTCCACGAGTGGCGGATTCAATTACAATAGCCGAATCATAATCTTCATCGTCATTATTGGCAGCACATTAATTTTCATAAGCTGCACAGAAAATCACTCAACATATTCTAAGGGGTTTTCACAATATTTCTGTTTAACTTGAATCACATTTGTCCAAGGAAATGATCCCCAACCCATAATTACATTTACTTGCTTTTTGTAATCATCGGAAGCAATACAAGGCTAAAAATAAAAAAAAATAAGTTTCTTTCTTTGTGTAGGCTATTAGGCAGTCAAGTTTCCAAACAGAATCAAAACCCTGACTACCCATTTTCTTATTAATCTCACATTTCTTTGAAGTCAGAGCTTCAGAGCACAGCTGCTTACAGCGTTTGTTTCAGGACTCTTCATAAAGTATAACATTTGTAATATATGCCATCAATTTCATTAAACCTGTTTTGAAACAGTATTCCTCAATCATATGGAAGTAAAATAATGGCAAATGTTTTTGAAACAAAAAAGCCTGTTGAATTGCTTGAAAAAAATAGGCATTGCATTAACCATGGTTGCATTTTAATGCATTGTATTTTTAGGGCTTGCATTTTTATGGGATCAAATTCAACATGGTTGAATATTTCAATTAAAAACATTTCAAACACATTTTCATTATTAAAAATTCAATAATCCATATTCACCTTTCATATTTCACTTCCAAAATATTCAAACTGGTTAAAAATGCAACCTATAATATTCAACAGGCAATTTTCGGTCCATTTTATTTTGCTTTGCAAATTCGCTTCCACAAATTCAGTGGTTCAAATTCGACAGAAAATACGTTGACATCCAGGAACTGCAGGAAAAGCAGTAGATTGCGGAGCATACTCTCCATCTGCTGTTAGTCAATCTCACCAGCAGGTGGTGCCAAAGCGCGTGTTGTTGACGAAGACCAGCAACAGTTAGAGCAAGCCATTCATTCATAAAACTCATTTACAGCAATGTAAGTGTATTTGTGATTATTATGACGGTTGTTTTATGTTAAATTCAGTGTCTTCACGGTTACTCTTCCTGTGTAGCCTACATGCATCTTTCTCTACCGTGAACGAGATTAATGTTATTCCCCGATGCGGATGTACAGATCCAATGTTACATTTTTTGAGGTTGACATATATTTCTCTTGGTTGTTTAGTTGTCTTAATTTTATATTGTGGCGATGTGCCTCATTCAGGCTATTAGGGTTTCCCTCAATACTTCAGGATTCCCCTGCTGGACATATAAAACGCTTAACGTAGCTTAATGGACTAATTACAGTGGTATAAAAGACCAAACTCGCAGGCAAGCAGATGGACTCGCGCAAAGAATAACGCGCAAAGTTTAATGCTGAGCCTTTCCCTGTGATAGACAGGCATAAAGTTGGCTTGACGTTGGACAGTCGCACATTTAGTCTCTAAAGTGTATACGTCTTTGGTATACACGTTTCTAACTTCGATAGCATTTGAATAGAACAACTTACAGTCATAAAACCAACTGTAAAGTGTTCATGTAGTGTCAGGCATAATTCACACCCTTTGGATTTTTGATATTTATTCAAATAAATTGAAGTTTGCTATTGAAGTTAGAAACGTGTATGCCAATTAGTTGGGGGCCTTAAGCACATAAATAGGTAATTTCGCGCAAATTCATCTAAAAGTGCCAAATTTGGCACAGATGTAGCTCAGGTCATACCGAAATTATTTAGCTAGGGCGCCGAAGCCAGCGACCCTCGGGGCCAAGATGGCGGCCAAATCCAATATGGCCACTGCCCGAAAAGGGTTCTGGTGTGGCGAAGTATCCGGTCACTTTGAAGTGATGGGTCCGGGCTTAGGACCCAGTTAGTATGCCAGTAGTATGCCT
Organism: Rutilus rutilus; assembly: GCF_951802725.1. Taxonomy (NCBI): domain Eukaryota; kingdom Metazoa; phylum Chordata; class Actinopteri; order Cypriniformes; family Leuciscidae; genus Rutilus; species Rutilus rutilus. The sequence continues at coordinate 27,731,251 of NC_140215.1, forward strand.
GATCTAAATCTGTTCTCGCGATAACTTGTAGCTAACGTGAGCTGTTTTAGGGTTATTATGTGGTAGCTTTATGTAGAATGCTAAATCCCGCTGCTATATGCAAGGTAAGATTAAATTAAATTGTATATTGTACATGTAAATTGTGTATATTCTATAGCTAATATTTAAAATCTCAAGTTGCGTCAATAGCAGAGGAGATAGACCGCGAAATAAAAAAAATACTACTGTTATTGTGTATGAAATGTAGTTTTAAGAGTTTTTCAGTAGATAATGTAGTTGTTTCAATCTCAAATAAGTTGTTTGTTTATACAGATAGCGCCTATTTAAAATTTTGATCTGACATTTTCGGAGTTGTGAGATCCAAGGCATCACCGGGTGCTCAGCGCTCATGTATCCCGCCTGGAACAGCCTTACCTCGGCTAGTGCTGCTGACGTTTGCCGCTGGCTTATGTCTCTAGTCTAGTGGTTAAACATGAGATGTAATTCGTCTTGTGTAGGCTATATCTAACGGACGATCTTTGATCTCATTAATCTATCATTTGTTCCCTGGTAAATCGTTTTGGCTGAGGGCAAAGTTTAGTTTCATAACTTTATATAACGTTAAATTATTTAGGTTATTTATCTTTAACGTTGTAGCCTGCTGACTTATGTTTGACTGAATCGTTTAACTTACTTTATTTCTTGACTTGTATAGCTTCTTATACCTTTCAGGCTACTTATTCTTTTATAATGGCTATTAAAGAGACAGGGTTGTGTCATTTTATTTTATATAGCCTATGTAAGAATATTTTAATATATATAAAATATGATATCACCAACACGGCATGTATTTTTTTCATGTATGGGATGGGAAGTATTTCAGAGTATGTTGTCTTGAAAGAAATCAAGCATCACTGACAAAGGCTCAAAAGAGGCCATGACTTTCTAAAAGATCTTTTAAAAACAGATTGTTTGTGTTTTTTGTTTTACTTTTAGGACTGGAGAACATCTGGCAATGGGACGTCACGACTTCTTTTCTGTTTGTTAAATGCTCAGTTAGGTTTGGGATCTCTGCAAAGGAGTACCTTCTCACAACATAGCGACACTTTATGGTTAACTTAATGAATTACTAACGTAATGATAGCAGTAGCACCAAAACGTACTTTGCAAGATTAAGCGCTGTTTTATATGGATTAACCCTTTCATGAATAGTGGTCACTACAGTGGACAGCTATTAAAAAAGCATTTTCTTAAATTTGCACGGGTTTTGATGGTATAGTTGCACATCATCCTCTTCAGTGGACCCACCCTGGAGCATCATCCTATACATTGCAACCAAGTGGCAAGCCATTGTGTTTCGATTTTTTTTCCCCTCCAAACCAAGATGGTCAATGGTCAGTCAGAAATGCCAATGTGTCCCAACTCAAACCATTCCTGCGGCGTGACATTAACCTGAATGGTGAGAAAGGCAGTACATTACAGTAGATGGTCCACTTTTTGAAGTAAATGTTTATGGCAAATTTAAAATATTACATATACAACCTTTTTCAGTGAATATTCATGATGACCATGATTATTACTGCCTGAAGACAGACATGGCAGGAGGTGATGCATCACGCACAGGTATGCTTTATTTGATTTGCGTTTAAAAATGTACAATAAGTAACTTTGACAAAGATTTGTGACTGATCCAAACGTGTTTACAGAAATTGTTCAGTTTTCAGTGGATCGCTTTCACATCTTGGAGCTAAAAGAGGTAAGATGTCAAATAAATGGAAGTCTGTTATATATTATATAATATTATATATGTAAGACAATTACAAAGCATTTTTTTTTCTAGGAAATGTATATGAGCATTTTGAGTGAGGAAACCGACAGAAAGCGGCCACTCATTCAGTTTCCGAGATGCCAGGCCACAGTTGAAGATTTCGAGACACTGTGTCCACAGAAAAAAAGTTTCCCATGGCTGAATGACCACATTAGAATTTTAATTTGATAACATTTTTGAGACATATTTGTAATATCTCTAGTTAGTCCCGGTTTCCAGAAAACGTCCAAACAAAAAGCTGCAAAAGCGCCAAATTTCATCCCAAAATTTCACTGTATGCGAGTCTCTATTTGCCGAAATGGAATAAATGCTTTGTGGGATCTCCATATCTCAGCTCTGGAAGGCTCTAGAGCCTCCAATCAAGCATTCATGTCTATGTCTCAGCACCCTCTAACAGAATAAAAAAATAAAATAAAAAGTTTCTCAGATATTCTCGAAACCGTGGATTCTGTTAGAGGGTGCTGAGACATAGACATGATTGCATGATTGGAGAAATTTTGGGATGACTCAGGCGAGCCCTCCATATGCGTCCAATGGCAGCTTATTTGTATGGTCGTTTGTACACGAACCTCCTATATGTACTTCTTATATTATTCAACAACATTTTATTGAAATCTACTATTTCTTTTAGATTCTTGACACAAGGATTGCACAGCTCTGTAAAGCATATGGTGGAACTGCTTTACAGGTTCACACGTTCGTTCTCTGGTGGCGATCCTTCACTATCAAGAAACATGTGGATGACAGTCACATTTCTTGTCTGAAGGTAAATGAAAATGTATGAAATAAATTTCAGGGGCAGGGGACACATTTACTTACTTATTTACTTAAAAATATTTTATAGGACTTTGTTGAGAATGACACGGTCCTTATTCCAAGAATTGTTGGTGGACAGAGCCATGAAAAGGGAAACCACTTCATTTTGTGGGTATGTGTAAAAAAAAAAAAAAAAAAAGTTTGCTCAACAGTTGTTACTCTGGTTAAAGCGGTTTCTGTTTATGTTGTAAAGGTCCTGGATGGTTTGCTAAATCATATTCGAGTTTACGACCCCACTGGCAACTACAAGTCAATTTCTGCAATGGATCTGGCTATACTATGGGGGGGTAACTGTGGGGTTTTGGTTTGTACAGTAAGTTAAATAAATACTTTTATTCATTTTATTTAAAAAAAAATTTTATTACATCTACATTACTTTAACAACTGTGTTTATTGCATTAGATGGCAGAAATGGAGGTGAGGAACTAATGGACCTCTATGAAAAACGAGGTGATACAGGGAGACGATCTGTGGCATCTGAGAAGATATCACGCATCATCAATGGCAGCATATGCTGTTCAGCATATGACGTATAAAAGGTATGTGTAAAATGTGTGTCCTCATGCATATAAACCAACTTAAAAGTTTAATAATTCAAGTAGATCGATGATTTTTAAAATATAGGACAGTCGAGGAGGTGGAAAAAAAAGGAATTTGTTCTATTGTCAGTGACACTGAAATTCAGGTACATATAAGATTTTACGAAATTTAAAATGTCTAGATATTGTTTGCTATACTAAATATTTTTTTCAGGAGTTGTTCCAAGGAACTTTGACCGCGGCGTGCGCGTGAGCACGCCAATGATGCGCACCGCTGCGCTTGCGCTTTGGTCGACGCAACAACAAAACGTCCTTGCGCGGCGCAAGCCATTGAGATCAAATTTGATCAAAATTGTCTTTGATTGCGCTGATCGATTGCTCCTGTCTGCCTCGCTGCCTGCTGTGAGTGTGTTTGCTTCGGTGCTGTAAGCTCCGTCTTAGCCTCGTATTTCTTTGTTTTGAACCATCATTTACTACAATTTGTAGTTGTTTATACTAAATACAGCTTACCCAACATCTCAGATTGACATCGCTAGCTTCCGTTACTACTAACACAACACGCTAATTCGCTACTGCTAGCCTGTTAACGCGCCACCCGTGCGCTCAGCTGTTTTATTTATTTATTTTTCTCTCGCGCGCTCACGCCTTTGAGTTCATAAAAGCTCAGGTAAGTAATAATCAGTCAACAAACACGGTGAGTAATGTCTTGTCCTGTTATTGTCACCTGCACTTCATGTCACATGTTTAGCATAGACTTCTCTGTTGGCAATGTAGGATTTATATGTGATAAATGTAAGGAGACAGTTAGGCTGACAGAGAAGATTTCAGAATTAGAGATACGCATCCAAACTTTAATTGAGGATAGTAAGAGTGCTAGAGCTTTAGATACTATTTTGGATGCGCCTAGCATAGTGAACTCTTTACATGATTCGGTTCCAGCTGAAGTAGAGCCTGTGCAGCCGGGCAAATGGGTGACAGTGAGGGATCGCTCTAGTCGCGGATCAAAAAAACACTCTTCCGTTCCGATTACCACAACAAATCGATTTGCCCCGCTCAGTGAAACACCCACTGAGAATTCTGTTGATTGTGCCCTAGTAATTGGTGATTCGATCACACGGAACGTGAAAATAGAGACACCAGCGAACATAGTCACATGTTTGCCGGGAGCCAGAGCGCCTGACATCAAAGCAAATTTAAAAGTGCTGGCTAATGCTAATCGTAAATTCTCTAAGATCATTATTCATGTCGGCACTAATGATGTTCGACTCCGCCAGTCGGAGATCACCAAAATTAATATTAAAGAGGTGTGTGAACTTGCAAGTACGATGTCAGGCACTGTAATCTGCTCTGGCCCCCTTCCTGTTCGCAGGAGTGATGAGATAGTTAGTAGATTGTGTTCACTGAATCGCTGGCTGTCTGAGTGGTGTCCGTGTAATAATATAGAATTCATAGACAATTGGAAAAGTTTTTGGGGCAAACCTGACCTGTTGAAAAGAGATGGTATTCATCCCTCCTGGGATGGTGCTGCTCTTCTCTCTAGTAATATGGCTCATAGTCTTAGAGCTCAAACATGACAAATTGGGCACCAGGTCAGGAAGCAGACAGACTGGCTAAACCAACCGTCTGCTAGCGGCCTCGCGTCACCCAGGTCAGATAAATCCCATCACATAGAGCCTCTTTCACCTAGCTATCATTATATAGAGACTGTGTCTGTTCCCCGATTTTGGAAATCCAAAAAATGTTTAAACCTATCTAAGGTTAAAAATTTAATTGATGTTCAACAAATAAAAAACAGCTATAATACAGATGAGCAAATGCTAAAGCTTGGGTTGCTGAATATTCGATCGCTTACTTCAAAAGCACTCATTGTTAATGATATGATTTCAGATAATAACCTAGATGTGCTGTGTTTGACAGAAACCTGGCTAAAACCAAGCGATTACATTACTTTAAATGAGTCCACCCCGCAAGACTACTGTTATAAACATGAGCCTCGTCTGAAACGCAAAGGGGGTGGTGTTGCTGTAATTTATAGTAATATTTTCAAAACCACTAAGAAATCAAGTTTCGAATATAATTCTTTTGAAGTGTTAGTGCTTAATGTAAAAATATATAGTAAAAATGATAAATCACGTTTGAGATTTGTGCTGGCTACTGTAAACAGGCCACCAGGGCACCATACAGACTTTATCAAAGAATTTGCGGACTTTCTATCAGAGTTAGTATTGGCTGCAGATAAAGTACTAATTGTTGGTGATTTTAATATACACATCGATAATGAAAAAGATGCATTGGGTTTGGCATTTAAAGACATTGTAAACTCAATTGGAGTTAGACAACACGTGTCAGGACCTACTCATCGTCGTAATCATACTCTAGATCTAATATTATCACATGGAATAGATGTTGATGCCGTTGAAATTCTGCAGCAGAGCGATGACATCTCAGATCATTATCTAGTCTCGTGTAAATTACATTTAGCCAAGGCTGCAAAGCCGACTCCGTGTTACAAATATGTTAGACCTATCACTTCTGCTACTAAAGATTGCTTTATTAATAATCTTCCTGATCAGTTTCATCATTTTAGCATCCCGGATAGCTTAGAAAAACTTGATATTGCAACAGAAACTTTTAACTCTCTCTTTTCCAGCACTTTAGACACAGTTGCTCCTTTGCGCTTAAAGAAGATTAAAGAAAATAATCCAACGCCGTGGTACAACGAGCACACTCGGGCCCTTAAGAGAGCAGCCAGAAAAATGGAGCGCAACTGGAAGAAAACAAAATTAGAGGTATTTCGCATTTCATGGAAAGAGAGCTCGATTGCTTACAGAGAGGCTTTAAAAGCTGCTAGATCTGCTTATTTTTCAAACCTATTAGAAGAAAATAAACATAATCCTAGGTATTTATTTGAAACAGTGGCTAAACTAACGAAAAAGAAAGCTTCAAACACAGAAGGTTCCAAGCAGCACAGCAGTAATGACTTTATGAACTTCTTCACTTATAAGATTGATAATATCAGGGATAAAATTATAACTATGCAACCGTCTACTACAGTATCGCATCAGGCAGTGCATTGTAGTCTCCCTGAGGAAAAAATTGGATTCATTCATTGCTATAGGAGAGGAAGAATTTACTAAACTCGTTAAATCATCTAAATCTACAACATGTATGTTAGACCCTATACCGACTAAGCTACTGAAAGAGATGCTTCCAGAGGTCATAGATCCTCTTCTTAATATCATTAATTCCTTTTGTCTCTAGGATACGTACCAAAAAACTTTAAGCTGGCTATGATTAAACCGCTTGTTAAAAAAATGCAACTTGATCCTTCAGAATTAGTCAATTACAGGCCGATCTCGAATCTACCTTTTCTGTCAAAGATACTAGAAAAGGCAGTATCTTCACAACTATGTTCCTTTCTAGAAAGAAATGATATCTGCGAGGATTTTCAGTCTGGATTTAGACCATACCATAGTACTGAGACTGCTCTCGTTAGAGTAACAAATGATTTGCTCTTATCATCCGATCGTGGTTGTGTCTCTCTATTAGTGTTACTCGATCTTAGTGCTGCGTTTGACACCATTGACCACAACATTCTTTTAAATAGACTAGAAAACTATGTTGGCATTAGTGGAATTGCACTAGCATGGTTTAAATCATACTTATCTGACCGTTATCAGTTTGTAGCAGTAAATGAAGAGATGTCTTATCAATCACAAGTTCAGTATGGCGTACCACAGGGCTCAGTACTAGGACCGCTGCTGTTCACTCTGTACATGCTGCCATTAGGAGATATCATTAGGAAGCATGGAATTAGCTTCCACTGTTATGCCGACGATACTCAGCTCTATATTTCTTCAAAACCTAACGAAACTTACCAATTCACTAAATTAACAGAATGCATAGCTGATATAAAAAATTGGATGACTCGTAATTTCCTACTTCTAAATTCTGAAAAAACAGAGATTCTAATTATTGGACAAAAAACTTCCTCACGTAATAACCTAGAATACTGTCTAACACTTGATGGCTGCTCTGTTAAGTCTTCGTCGTCGGTTAGGAACCTGGGTGTGCTCTTTGATACCAAACTTTCATTTGAAAGTCACGTGTCTAGTATCTGTAAAACCGCATTTTTCCATCTTAAAAATATATCTAAATTACGTCATATGCTCTCATTGACAAATGCGGAACAATTAGTCCATGCGTTCATGACCTCAAGGCTAGATTATTGTAATGCTCTACTGGGTGGTTGCCCTGCACGCTTAATAAACAAACTACAGCTAGTTCAAAACGCAGCAGCTCGAGTTCTTACCAGAACCAGGAAGTATGAGCATATTAGCCCGGTTCTGTCAAAACTGCACTGGCTCCCTATTAAACATCGCATCAATTTTAAAATATTGCTGATTACTTACAAAGCACTAAATGGTTTAGCTCCGCAGTACTTGAGCGAGCTCTTAACGCATTATACTCCTTCACGTCTATTGCGATCTCAAAATTCCGGCCAGTTGATAATACCTAGAATATCAAAATCAACTGCTGGCGGTAGATCCTTTTCCTATTTAGCACCAAAACTTTGGAACAGCCTTCCTACCATTGTCCGGGAAGCAGACACACTCTGTCAGTTCAAATCTAGATTAAAGACACATCTCTTTGACATAGCGTTCACATAATACATTATAGACTTCTATAATTCAATGTTAGGCTGCATAGATTAGGTCAGCTGGAACCGGGAACACTTCCCATAAATCCTGATGTACTTGTTACATCATGAGAAGAATGGCATCTACGCTAATTTTAGTGTCTTTGTTTATCCCAAGGTTTTCCCGCAGCCTGCCGGATCCAGGCCGTTTCCAGATCTGATGAAGGACCTTCGCCTGGACCCGGTGTCAACGCAGTGCTGAAGTGCCGGATCCCTTTCCCACTCTACAGATAACGCGTCGTCGGGAAAACTCAATTTGCGTATCTACCCCGAATTGATAAAATAAAATAAAATTCTGAATCAAAACTATAAGGAAACACCAGTAATTTGTTTAGGTTTGGTTTGTAGGGAATTCCAAACCTGCACACATATATTCAAACGCACATAACTATAGAACCCGTTCTTAATGCGCATCTGAACGCCATCAGCGTTTCTCACAGGTTCGCGTTTAAAGTCTGTGTAGAGAGAATGGTGTCGTCTTGGCGGCCCTAATTTAAAAACAAATGATCGTTGCGACGGAAGCGAATCAATCAAAACTAACTTTAGCTGGAAAATAACTTTATTGAAGAACCGCTATAAAGCCAAAACAATCTTACGTTAAATTATACATTTATCTCTGTAAAGCTGCTTTGAGACAATCTACATTGTTAAAAGCGCTATATAAATGAAAATGACTTGACTTGACTTGACTAGATGAATGGGTTTTATAGCGCAGCGCCGCGCATACCGCGTCCTGTGTGAAAGGCCCATAACTCTTCTTTTCTTAATCTAGTTATTTACTAGGTTGTTTAGGGATAGGAAAAAGGATGTGAGGAGAGCAACCAAAAATGCACCTAACCACCATATTTGCTGGCTGCGATCAGTGACCATAGACTGTATATAAACTGGACTCAGCGACCCCATTGGATTCAACGGAGACAAGTGAAGTCAATTAGAAGCACTAACTTCCTGATGGTCGAGCGTACTGCACAGACTCAAACTGAGCTTGACGACGTAGATGTGACGTGAGCAACCCGTATGTCTTCTAGTAGCTGTGCCAAGAGAAATCTGAATCATTCCCTTCCGAAACTTGCAGAAACGGAGAGTGTGAGTAGGAGGTGTCCATGAGCTAGGAGCAGGAGTAACTTTTGCTAAGTATTCTGATTAATTACTTTGTCATTTTGCCTCCACGTCCCCCCGATTGCCCGCGAGCTTCTCCTCCTGTCCATACGGTAATCTCTCTACTGTGCGACAGAGAGTCGCGTGGTTATGATGCAATCGTTAGCCTATTTTTACAAAAACTGCATCTACGGGGCCATAACGTAAGATACAAGGTAATGGAGCCTTTTATACATTTTCATGTTTCTTTAGAAATAAATAATGGACAAATGGAGTCTTTAAATGCCTCAGATGTAAAGTTATTCGCTGTCAAAGTGACGCCAAAATGAATGGGAGTCAATGGGATGCTAACAGCAGGTGATGGTCCGCTAGCCAATGGCGGCGCCTGGGGAAGCTTCAATATAATATGAAACCCTGCCCCCCTATCAGTGACACTGACAGGTTTCTGAGAGGCGGGCCAGAAACGAGACAGACACGCCCTCTAGTAATAGATTTTGACCGGAAGAGAAGTCGTTTCGAGGGGGGAGGGAAGGGTAACATATTTGATAAAAGATTATAAGGGTACATGAATTTAAAAAAAAAAAAATGAAGTGCACAGATAAATCATTTATAATAAACTCTACAATATTACATATACAAATACGAATGGTAAAATTAGATTTCATGACGACTTTAAAAAAGCTTAGCTGTAGGAGTTGGCTTTTCTTTTTTTTCCTGAAATAAAAGTACTTATATTGTCAGTTTTTGGTTGAAATCCTCTTACCTGAACATTTTTCTGTGCTCTTTCACGATGTGGAGCATGTTTAAGGGTCACGGCTATCATATCTTCCACACTCTGGGTCTTGTGGTGTGGGTACATCTTCCTGCAGGCACCTTCAAATAATACATAGTTCAAAGTAATTAGAACTAGATCACAGACAAATGTAGAAAGTACTATTTCCGATAGTATTATTAAACATCCATGGTGTTCTCATTACAGACCATTATTGCTAATATTTATATGCTGAGTTTTAATGAACATTTTTCAATCAAAGAGAATGAATGTATCAGATTCCACTTTTTACAACCTTGGAGACAGGATCTCATGAGTAATGTTTTGGACTTACGTATGATCACATCATTGATCAGCAGATGCTGAAATGCACGTTTACTTTTTCTCCCTTTGTAGCTGTATTCAGCCCAAAGGGAATTTACTCCTATTTTCTTTAGCATTCTTCTAATGCCATCCCCCAAACTGCCTGCACTCTGAAGACAAAGAAATTGAATCTACAAACAAACAACAACAATCAGTAATCAAAGAAAAGTGGCAAGAAATTTCATAACATAACATAAAACAGCATTTGTTTCAGCACATACAATCTTCTTGCGGAAATCAACCGCTTTCAGCTTTTCGCACAACTCTTCCAATTCCTCCACTGACTTGCATGGCTCCTCCAGCACGTTGAATAGGTCCAAGGCAGAGGTGCTTGGCTGGCTTACAGACTGCATTCCAATTGCAGTTTTAATGTCGGCATGGTTCAAAAACCCTTATGATGCAAAAAAAAAAAGAGGACCGTGACGTCGCCCGGTATGGCGCAGCCGGGGCCCCACCCTGGAGCCAGGCCCGGGGTTGGGGCTCGTATGCGAGCGCCTGGTGGTCGGGCCTCCCCCCATGGGGTCCGGCCGGGCTCAGCCTGAAGGAGCGACGTGGGGCCACCCTCCCGTGGACCCACCACCTGCAGGAGGGACCGTAAGGGGCCGGTGCTAAGTGGATTGGGCGGCAGTCGAAGGCGGGGGCCTAGACAACCCGATCCCTGGACGCGGAATCTAGCTCTAGGGACATGGAACGTCACCTCTCTGGCGGGGAAGGAGCCTGAGGTTGTGCGTGAGGTTCAGAGATTCCGACTAGAGATAGTTGGGATCACCTCTACACACGGCTTGGGCTCTGGAACCACACTCCTCGAGAGAGGATGGACTCTTCACCACTCTGGAGTTGCCCATGGTGAGAGGCGGCGGGCTGGTGTGGGTTTGCTTATAGCCCCCCAGCTCAGCCGCCATGTGTTGGAGTTCACCCCGGTGAACGAGAGGGTCGCTTCCCTGCGCCTTCGGGTCGGGGATAGGTCTCTCACTGTCGTTTGTGCCTACGGGCCAAACGGCAGTGCAGAGTACCCGGCCTTCTTGGAGTCTCTGGGAGGGGTGCTGGAAAGTGCTCCGACTGGGGACTCCGTCGTTCTACTGGGGGACTTCAACGCCCACGTAGGCAGCGACAGTGACACCTGGAGGGGCATGATTGGGAGGAACGGCCCCCCTGATCTGAACCCAAGTGGTGTTCTGTTATTGGACTTCTGTGCTAGTTACAGCTTGTCCATAACGAACACCATGTTCAAGCATAAGGGTGTCCATCAGTGCACATGGCACCAGGACACCCTAGGCCGGAGGTCGATGATCGACTTTGTGGTCGTTTCATCCGACCTCCGGCCGTATGTCTTAGACACTCGGGTGAAGAGAGGGGCGGAGCTGTCAACTGATCACCACCTGGTGGTGAGTTGGATCCGATGGCAGGGAAGGAAGCTGGACAGACTCGGCAGACCCAAACGTACTGTGAGGGTCTGTTGGGAACGTTTGGCCGAATCTCCTGTCAGAGAGATCTTCAACTCCCACCTCCGGCAGAGCTTCGACCAGATCCCGAGGGAGTCTGGAGATATTGAGTCCGAGTGGACCATGTTCTCCACCTCCATTGTCAACGCGGCCACTCGGAGCTGTGGCCGTAAGGTCTCCGGTGCCTGTCGAGGCGGCAATCCCCGAACCCGGTGGTGGACACTGGAAGTAAGGGATGCCGTCAAGCTGAAGAAGGAGTCTTATCGGGCCTGGTTGGCTTGTGGGACTCCTGAGGCAGCTGATGGGTACCGACGGGCCAAGCGGACTGTAGCCCGGGTGGTTGTGGAGGCAAAAACTCGGGCCTGGGAGGAGTTCGGTGAGGCCATGGAGAAGGACTATCGGTCGGCCTCAAAGAGATTCTGGCAAACCCTCCGGCGCCTCAGGAGGGAGAAGCAGTGCCCTACCAACGCTGTTTACAGTGGAGGTGGGCAGCTGTTGACCTCGACTGGGGTCTTCCATTGAGGAAGCAGAGGCTGAGGGCTCGGAGGCGGACTCGTCCATCACCCAAGTTGAAGTCACCGAGGTAGTCAAGAAACTCCTCGGTGGAAAGGCACCGGGGGTGGATGAGATCCGCCCTGAGTACCTCAAGTCTCTGGATGTTGTGGGGCTGTCTTGGCTGACACGCCTCTGCAGCATCGCGTGGCGGTCGGGGACAGTGCCTTTGGACTGGCAGACCGGGGTGGTGGTCCCTCTTTTCAAGAAGGGGGACCGGAGGGTGTGCTCCAACTATAGGGGGATCACACTTCTCAGCCTCCCTGGGAAAGTCTATGCCAGGGTACTGGAGAGGAGAATCCGGCCGATAGTAGAACCTCGGATTCAGGAGGAACAGTGTGGTTTTCGTCCCGGTCGTGGAACACTGGACCAGCTCTATACCCTCTACAGGGTGCTGGAGGGCTCATGGGAGTTTGCCCAACCAATCCACATGTGCTTTGTGGATTTGGAGAAGGCATTCGACTGTGTCCCTCGCGGCATCTTGTGGAGGGTGCTCTGGGAGTATGGGGTTCGGGGCCCTTTGCTAAGGGCTATCCGGTCCCTGTACGACCGGAGCAGGAGCTTGGTTCGCATTGCCGGCAGTAAGTCAGACTTGTTCCCGGTGCATGTTGGACTCTGGCAGGGCTGCCCTTTGTCGCCGGTTCTGTTCATAATTTGTATGGACAGAATTTCTAGGCGCAGCCAGGGGCCGGAGGAGGTCAGGTTTGGGGACCACACGATTTCATCTCTGCTCTTTGCGGATGATGTTGTCGTGCTGGCCTCATCAAACCAGGACCTCCAGCATGCACTGGGATGGTTTGCAGCCGAGTGTGAAGCGGCTGGGATGAGAATCAGCACCTCCAAATCCGAGGCCATGGTTCTCAGTCGGAAAAGGGTGGTTTGCCCGCTTCAGGTTGGTGGAGAGCTCCTGCCTCAAGTGGAGGAGTTTAAGTATCTTGGGGTCTTGTTCACGAGTGAGGGAAGGATGGAACGGGAGATTGACAGGCGGATCGGTGCAGCTTCTGCAGTAATGCGGTCCCTGTACCGGTCTGTCGTGGTGAAGAAGGAGCTGAGCCGTAAGGCGAAGCTCTCGATTTACCGGTCAATCTACGTTCCTACTCTCACCTATGGTCATGAGCTGTGGGTCATGACCGAAAGGACAAGATCCCGGATACAAGCGGCCGAAATGAGCTTTCTCCGCAGGGTGGCTGGGCGATCCCTTAGAGATAGGGTGAGAAGCTCGGTCACTCGGGAGGAGCTCAGAGTAGAGCCGCTGCTCCTCCACATCGAGAGGGATCAGTTGAGGTGGCTCTGGCATCTTTTCCGGATGCCTCCTGGACGCCTTCCCGGGAAGGTGTTCCGGGCATGTCCCACCGGGAGGAGACCCCGGGGAAGACCTAGGACACGCTGGAGAGACTATGTCTCCCGGCTGGCCTGGGAACGCCTTGGTTTCCCCCCGGAAGAGCTGGAGGAAGTGTCTAGGGAGAGGGAAGTCTGGGCATCCCTGCTTAGACTACTGCCCCCGCGACCCGGTCCCGGATAAGCGGTAGAAGATGGATGGATGGATGGATGTCGGCATGGATTTGGTCTAGTTTCAGGAGTATTCTCCTTTCCAAACCATCAAAAAGCTGAGAGATTTCTGTGAAAACATCGTTTATATATATATATATCAGGGGCGTAGCCAGAATTTTATTTTTGAGGGGGCCCATCTTAAAATGAAGGGGCAACTAATATATATATATATATATATATATATATATATATATATATATATATATATATATACACACTCACCTAAAGGATTATTAGGAACACCTGTTCAATTTCTCATTAATGCAATTATCTAATCAACCAATCACATGGCAGTTGCTTCAATGCATTTAGGGGTGTGGTCCTGGTCAAGACAATCTCCTGAACTCCAAACTGAATGTCAGAATGGGAAAGAAAGGTGATTTAAAGGGATACTCCACTTTTTTCGGAAATATGCTCATTTTACATCTCCCCCAGAGTTAAACAGTTGAGTTTTACCGTTTTAGAATCCATTCAGCCGAACTCCGGGTCTGACGGTACCACTTTTAGCATAGCTTAGCACAGATCATTGATTCTGATGAGTCCAGTAGCATTTCTTTCAAAATGACCAAAGAGTTTCAATATTTTTCCTATTTAAAACTTGACTCTTCTGTAGTTAAACCGTGTACTAAGATCGACGGAAAATGAAAAGTTGCGATTTTCTAAGCCTATATGACTAGGAACTACTCTCATTCCAGCGTAATAATCAAGGAACTGTGCGGCTGTTCCATGAGTGCAGCAGGCGTAATGATATGACGCAGCGCCTGAAAATAGGTCTAATAGGTTAGACAAACTTAGTCCCGGTCACGTTGGAAGAAGTTACCGGGCTGGGGACTATTTTCAGGCGCTGCGTCATATCATTACGCCTGCTGCACTCATGGTACAGCCACATAGTTCCTTGATTATTACGCTGGAATGAGAGTAGTTCCTAGCCATATAGGCTTAGAAAATCGCAACTTTTCATTTTCCGTCGATCTTAGTACACGGTTTAACTACAGAACAGTCAAGTTTTAAATAGGAAAAATATTGAAACTCGTTGGTCATTTTGAAAGAAATGCTACTGGACTCATCAGAATCAATGATCTGTGCTAAGCTATGCTAAAAGTGGTACCGTCAGACCCGGAGTTCGGCTGAATGGATTCTAAAACGGTAAAACTCAACTGTTTAACTCTGGGGGAGTTGTAAAATGAGCTTATTTCCGAAAAAAGTGGAGTATCCCTTTAAGCAATTTTGAGCATGGCATGGTTGTTGGTGCCAGACGGGCCGGTCTGAGTATTTCACAATCTGCTCAGTTACTGGGATTTTCACGCACAACCATTTCTAGGGTTTACAAAGAATGGTGTGAAAAGGGAAAAACATCCAGTATGCTGCAGTCCTGTGGGCGAAAATGCCTTGTTGATGCTAGAGGTCAGAGGAGAATGGGCCGACTGATTCAAGCTGATAGAAGAGCAACTTTGACTGAAATAACCACTCGTTACAACCGAGGTATGCAGCAAAGCATTTGTGAAGCCACAACACGCACAACCTTGAGGCGGATGGGCTACAACAGCAGAAGACCCCACCGGGTACCACTCATCTCCACTACAAATAGGAAAAAGAGGCTCCAAAATTGGACAGTTGAAGACTGGAAAAATGTTGCCTGGTCTGATGAGTCTCGATTTCTGTTGAGACATTCAGATGGTAGAGTCAGAATTTGGCGTAAACAGAATGAGAACATGGATCCATCATGCCTTGTTACCACTGTGCAGGCTGGTGGTGGTGGTGTAATGGTGTGGGGGATGTTTTCTTGGCACACTTTAGGCCCCTTAGTGCCAATTGGGCATCGTTTAAATGCCACGGCCTACCTGAGCATTGTTTCTGACCATGTCCATCCCTTTATGACCACCATGTACCCATCCTCTGATGGCTACTTCCAGCAGGATAATGCACCATGTCACAAAGCTTGAATCATTTCAAATTGGTTTCTTGAACATGACAATGAGTTCACTGTACTAAAATGGCCCCCACAGTCACCAGATCTCAACCCAATAGAGCATCTTTGGGATGTGGTGGAACGGGAGCTTCGTGCCCTGGATGTGCATCCCACAAATCTCCATCAACTGCAAGAACTACATTTCTAAAGAATGCTTTCAGCACCTTGTTGAATCAATGCCACGTAGAATTAAGGCAGTTCTGAAGGCGAAAGGGGGTCAAACACAGTATTAGTATGGTGTTCCTAATAATCCTTTAGGTGAGTGTATATATATAGCCTAGGCTATAGCAGCCTACGACATGGCTCGGCGATTATTATCTTTTACATGAGTCTACGAGGGCGATTATAAAAAGTGTCAATGATGTCATCTTACTCAGCAAATATATGAAGCCGGTAATAAGCCGAGGATCCGGTCCGAAATGTAAAATGTAGGCCTATTTGCAGTCTTGATAAATCTACATATAACCTTAAGTTATGGTAGGCATATTGATTAATTTCACACAAGATTTGGCTTTTTTATTTAATTTTAAATTTGTTTACTGGATCAGCGATCAGTAAAGCTTCCATGAACTTCGGTAATGTTAGTTTGTTTTTAATTTGTCTGCATTGTTACTAGAGCACATGCTATATCTAGCTGAAGTGTATGCTAACCAAACTACGACCGATTTCGTCTCAAAGAAATTGAGCATTGTTTGCGACTTGTGAAGTTTTAAAAAGCTGCAGAAACGAAGTATCTCTGCTGCGCCAATTGTAGCGAACTCTAGAAACCCTTTTTTTAAAGACTTAAAAAAAATACAGTTGTGCCAATACTGCAACCCCCACGCCTGGGGTACCCATTCTGGAATTGGAATAATATACCAACAATTTCATGTTTATCATCCCTTTTTTTTTTTACTATCTTAGGAGTGCAGATGATATTCAACAGTTGCTGCAGCATATGTAGAGAACAACCTCTCTGCTAGCTGACCGGTTGGCAAACACCTCCTCCTCCTCTGCACTACCTTCTTTATCCCTGCCAACCTCCTCTGTGCCATTGCTCCCATACCACTCATCGTCCTCTGTCCTCTGCATCCAGGCCATCCTCGTCTCTGCCATTGCTTCCATACCATTCACATTCATTGTCCACTGCACAACCTTCAACATCCCAGTCAACCTCTGTGCCATCGCTTCCATACCACTCGTTGTCCTCTGCCCGAGCGCCTGCATCCTGGCCGTCCTCCTCTGCTTGTCTTTCGCTAAACACCCACAGAGATGATGAGATTCAAGCCAATCTTGCTCGCCTTTTCAGACCAAACAATTTACCTTTGGGAGGATGGAGAGGCATATCCCGTAAGACAAAAAGGGAGGTACCCTAGACACATTTATTTGTGTGCCTTCCAGAGCCTGATGCTGTTGCTGTGCCAAATCCTGAGGAGGCTCGTTTTTTGGAACAGTGTGGTATAGGAAAGAAGATAATAACCTTTCTGAACAACATGGGTGATCATGCCTATCTCACAGAACATTTATACAAAACTTACCCACCACTCAGTGAAGCTGGTGGTTTACACACTTGCAAAGAGTGACAGAATATAAGGTCCCTATTCCGGCATCAGGATACAGTCTAGAGTATCTACGGCGATGTGTGGACATCAAGAGGGCACCTCTGTATATAATCCCATTACAGCGGTCACTTAGTCTTTGTCCGCCTGTGGAGGCACACTAACTGATAATCAATTAACCATTAATAAATGAGATGCAAAACCAAGAAAATGGTATTGCTTTGGTAGCTCATGCTTACAGAAGCAAACATATTTTGTTGTGAAAATGGTGCTCCAATGTTGCCTGGCTGTACAATATTTGGTGTTTGGCTGGTTAAGGATAAGTGCTACCAGAATGGTGTGTCGATTAGAACACAGGAATGAGTCCAGAAGTTACTTCTCAATTGATTTATTGCCATTTGCTTGCTTTCTTCATTGTCCCATTTCCTTAATGTGGCTTTACAATTTCTGCATATTGCTGGTGTCTACAATCAAAACAAAGTTAACTTTACTGATACAAATCATTATAATAATAATTATACATTCACATAACCATAAAGAAAATCTTTAACCAAATTAGACAAATCAACAGTTACCAAATTAATATCAATACAAAAGGTTTAAATAAACTTACAAAGTCATAGACGCAGCAAACACATGCAGCAAGCAGTCAGCACAAAGAGAGGCACACTAGTGAGGTTGATTGGTAATTATCCAGGTGAAGAAAGTTCCAGGAAGTGGGCGTGTCTCCCAATAGAGTGACAGGAGAGTGACCAATTGGGATTTTTAACACTGGCAATGCAACCGGCGCATGCTGGCTTTTTAGGGGCCAAGCACCGAAGGTGCGGAGGCTCCTATTGTATCTGTTCCGGTTCTTATTATTCTTCCGTTTCTTCTGACTGGGTGTCGTCGGCTTAAATAAATGCTGCCCTACTGTGCTTACAGTACTTGCTGTGCTTGATGTACATTTATTTACATGTACATATAATTTCTGATGTTTTGTTCTTCCGGCTCCGCACTGCTCTTGGTGCTTAAATGCTTGCTGCGTTGCTGTGCTTACAGTACTTGCTGTGCTTGATGTACATGATGTGCTGGCTGTGCCTTGAAGGGCTTTACCCCTGTATTGCTGCTTGCAGCTATATATATATATTTTTTGTACCATACACAATATTATCATTGAGCGCTGTTATTGTTTTAAGTGTAATGCTCTGACATCTGCCCATTGTGCATTATATTATATTTGCATTATGCACTAAACCATTCAGCCTCCTTTCTCTTATATTCAACAGGTATTTTGTAGATTTGTTTGTATTGGATGCACCTATCATGAAGGAAAATTCACGTAGGATACTACTATAGCAAAGTCCTTTCTGTTTATGATGTTATAGCAATGGCTTACCCAGATGTTATACATTACAGACTGATTACTTAAGGTCATGTTTTTGGATGGCGAAAAAACATTTACATAATCTAAAAAAGAATTCTGTCTTGTCAGCCTACTCTGCCTATGGAAGCACCATCTGAAGGGTCTCCAGTTTTCCAAGTTGAAGAGTAAGTAAACACAAATCTGTCTGTCTACCCCCAGGTTTTTGTTGGGTCTCAAAAGTAAGTGCTCACTCACTGCAGGCCTCCAATTTTCACTGATTCATTGCACCAAAACTGTTGTGACATTCAATGCAATTCAGTTAAAGTGATTTAGGCATAGGTGAAGTATCACTTTAATTATGTCTACTAACTGAATACATAAGTTTGTAAAATGTAACTATTTCCTGACAGGCCAGATTTGGTGTCTGTACTACAGAGGCTGGAGAACCAGTTGGACGCTGGACCTGCACCTGCAATAAATGTAATGAGAGACACCGTTTTACCAAGTACCTTAAGAGCATTCAGTCGCCTGAGTTTTTCAACTGAAAAGAAGCTGAATGTAGTATTCATTGACGCTGAAAACACCGGAGAAGGAGCAGTGGATGATGGAGGGCCCACAAGGGAGTTTTTCCGACTGCTTAATGTGGAGCTGAAAAACAGCCAATACTTTTGTGGTCCAGACAAATCAAAGAATTTGACTTTGGTGTCTCGTGGTAAAAAACAATGTTCACTGGCAAAAATCAAAAAGATTTGTTTTGTTATGAGTTTTGTAAATTTGTGAAATTGTTTTGTTTGTTTGTCTTTCAGCTGTGCTGGCAGGCGAGTACAGATTTATTGGGAAGATGTTGGCTGTGTCAGTCATTCATGCCGGCATTACACCATAATTTTTTTCAGAAAGACTGTATAGTCTCATTTCTCATTGTCCCAGTCTTCCTGTTGACATTGATGAAATAGATGACTGGGAACTGCGGCAGATGCTTCAAAAGGTAAGAAATACAAATAAAGTTAATCAAAGTTTGACATTGCCTTGAAAAAGCCGGACCAGGAAATGTGACATAGTTTTAACAGCTTTAAGTTAGAAATGTATAAGTTTGAAACTTTTAAAAAAGGTTTTAAGGTTTGCTTTAGTTTTTTTTTAAGTTTTTTTTAAAGCTAGAGTGTTTGATCGATTGAAAGATATATAGATAGATAGACTGGTCATCATTTTTATGGAAAGCTTTAGAAAGGATGTTGTCAGAACAAACTGGCAATGTTTGGGGAAGCTACTCTGAAACTGTAGTTTGATAAGCTACTTGTAAATTAAAGTAGATAGTCAAGTAAACTATTTGAAAAAGCTACACCGTTTTAAAAGCAACTGAGCTACTGTCAAGCTACTGAAAAATGTAGTTGGTATCGTCAATACTTGTGGTTAGCTACTCTCCAACACTGCAGTCTGATGGTCTAATCCGAGTTTGGTGAATGTAGCATTAAAAGCTCTAGGAGTAGATGCGTTTAGAAGTTTTAGGGGCGTTGGAGACACCCCTAGGGCCCTATCTTGCACCCAGCGCAATTTACTTTGTACACCGACGCATGTATCATTCCTATTTTGCACCCGCGCAAAGCGGACTTTTCCCTCCACAGAAGCACGTCGGTTAACTAAGAAATACACTTGCGCTCCCCGGGGCGGTTCAGCGCAAAGAGGAGGCGTGTTCCGGAGCAAACGTTCCCTCATGCTATTTTCCTGTTCCATAAAACAATTGCGCCACTGACCAGAAAAAACCTAGTCTAAAGTCAGTGGCGCGTTGCGCGTTGTTCATTATGCTATTTTAAGGGCGCATGCTTGACCATAATGTATAGCGTGCACAACGCGCATACACTTTGCTTATGTAATCTACACAGATGCAACAGTTATTTTTGCAAATCAAAAATTGTTACAATAAAAAATATTAACACATGAGATGACGGAAATCATTGTGGTGTGCACGAAGATGTGAAAAAATAGGCATAAATCTAGCTTACAAATTTTTCAGGCTAATTGTAGTAATTAAGGATCAGACCTGTTTGCCCAATAGTGGCAAGACATATATGTATATAAGGACATCTGACAAATTGGTTTGTCCGTCAAGAACCAGGAAAAAAAAATCGGAAGACTGAAATCACCTTTACCATAATGTAAGTACATTAAAAACCTTAGTCTTCAACTTACCAGTTAAGTTGAGCTTGCTCATATTTTTTTCTTTTGCACAGTGAGATGGAGTATGTCTTGGGACAAAGAATTAGACGCCGGAGGGAGAGGGTATACCGGCCCAGACAGACCTATCTCTCCCTCAGTGAGGAGGAATGCATACGTAAGCTACGCCTGACCCGCCAGGCTGTGACAGACATCTGCCATCTCCTGGCAGATGAGCTGGGGACTGATGCACCCTGTCCCTATGCCTTCCCCGTTGCAGTAAAGGTTACAGCGGCATTGCATTTCTATGCATCTGGGTCGTTCCAGCACCCCCTTAGCTCCATTGGAGGCATTTCACAATCTGCCATAAGTTCGGCTATACATGCAGTTACATCAGGTCTAGTCCGACATGCTGGGGAATACATCAAATTCCCCGTCACACCTGACAGCCAGGAAAGAGCAAAGCAGGCATTTTGTGCGAAGTATGGGTTCCCTGGTGTCCTTGGTGTTATAGACTGCACCCATGTGCAGCTACGTGCCCCATCAGAAAACGCACTTGTATACATCAACCGCAAGGGAACCTATTCAATCAACGTACAAGTCATTTGCGATGCTAATAGTAAAATCACCCATGTCTTTGCGAATTATCCTGGCTCGAGCCACGACTCATTCATACTGGCAAACTCTGCCATTCCTGCCATCTTCGAGGGGAATCCCCCGTTGGAGGGGTGGCTGTTAGGGGACAACGGGTATCCGTTAAAGACATGGCTGATGACACCATTTTTGATGCCAGCAACAATTCTTGAAATGCAGTTTAATCGAAAACACACACAAACACGCTGTGTAATTGAACGAACGTTCGGCACACTGAAAATGCGCTTCAGGTGTTTGGATAGATCAGGAGGCACTTTACAGTACAGTCCTCAAAAAGTCGCAGCATTCTTTGTGGCGTGTTGTGTTTTACACAACATTTCCATAAATCAAGGTTGTGTTGTTGACATAGATGAGGAAATATTAGAGGACTTAAGGAGACGTGATGCTGAACTGCATGTGCCGATGCCACTTAACCCAAATGCCCCAGCAGCAGCATGGGAGAGGAGAACTTATTTGGCAGAAGAGCTGCTGCATCGTCTATAGTGAGGTAAGCAAAGTTATCTCGGTCTAATGTTATACTTCTACATTGCAAAAATATAACCATACTCGTGATTCAGAGAGAACGAGTCCAAAACATTCAAAAGTATTTATTTGTGACATTTCTTTATATTTTGTCAAAAAGAAAAATCAATAGCAAACAGTAATTGATAAAAAAAAATAAAAAAAAATGGAAAATGAGGTTAAAAATATTTAAACACAAAAACTTTATTTCTTTTTCCCTCCTCTGGTAGTTTTGTGACGCGCGCCACGGCGGGATTGGACACCTGAGGGTCCGGGAATGGCATTGCGCGATGTGCGCCTCGTGGAACGAGTGGACGGAGATGGAGTGGGGGAAGGAGGAAGAGGCACAACAGGAGGAGGAAGAGGCACAACAGGAGGTGGTGGTGCGCTTGAAGGGCCACGCTCCATGACTGCAGCAATCCTCTCCAGGCTTAAGGAGATGCGCCCAAGAGGCCGCAGCAACATCGCCATCCGGTCAAGATGGTCATTCACACTTTGCCGCATCCCAGACAGCTCCCGCTCCAGCATTTCAAATCCGGTTTGCTGGAGCTGCAGGAATGGGTGGTCCTCCGGTCTAGCAATGCTGCCACGGCGTGTAGTGGGTCTGGACCTTGATGGTTGCGCTGTTCCCTCCTCAGATGGCCCGTGCGCACGGCTCGCGAGGCCAGGGTCTTCCTGCGAAGCTGTTACATTGTTTTTATTTATTGTGTGGCTGCGTTACATTTTTTTCATGTAAATAACGATTAAAATATTTTCATAAGAAACCTTAATGTATGTGAACTTGTGTACCTTGGGGTTGGACTGCTTGCGTTTCTGGTTGGGTGCCGATTTCAAAGCCCCCAAATCCTTCAACGCTTTCAGCGGTGAGGGTGGACGCAGCGATGTCCTCTGCTGGCGTCAGGTCCTGAGTAGAGGTAGATCCACCTCCTGTTGCACGGCGTGCCCGATTGATGCTGGCAAGCTTGGACTTCCCCCGTCTTCTGATGTCATTGTAGCGCTTGCGGCACTGGTGCGACGTCCTGGGGATGCCAGCTGATGAAACAATTGTGGCTATTTCCTCCCACGCCTGTTTAACCGACACTGATTTGGGTGGGTTTCTCCCATCCCCATACAACATAACTTCTCTGTCTTTTACTGCTCTTACAAGAACATCAGTGTCCTCGGCTGTGAACCGCTCCAGGCGTGCGCCTGGTAAATCCGCCATAATATTAGCAATCCGTAATGGAACTTGCGCACCTGCTTTTAAAGGGAATGTTGGATGACGCTCTGATTGGTTTATTTCACGTTACGCCCAAACCACACCTATGAGTAATGTAGCTACTTCAGACCAACCCCTTTTAGATTTGCGCCAGGCGCAAGAGTCATTTATCCCGCCGGGAAAATAGCAACAGCGCCAAGACCCGCCCACAAAGTTACTTGCGTTTTGCGCTTTGACACTTGCGTTTCAGATCGTTAAAATAGGGCCCCTAATGTTTAAATACAATTTTCATGAAAGTAGGTTATAAGCCGCTCCGCTCGGAAACGCTGGAAGAAACACAACCTGCACATGTGTAAATAGTGAAAGCGTTGTGTTAATTATATTTCAAAAATGCAAAAAAAATTGGAGTAGAAAAATTAGAAGTAGATTTAGAAATTAATGCCAAACCAGTCTTATGATTAATTAATATGTATAGTATATATTATGGATGTAACGGTACACAAAATTCACGGTTCAGTACGTACCTTTGTTTTTAAGGCACAGTTTGGTTCAATTACAGTGCAGTTAGGGGGAAGAAATGCAAAAAAATAAAAATTGATTGTCATTTATATTAACATTTGTAAACATCAACAGTTTACTTTTTTAAACAAAATTAAGTAAAATGTCTGCTTGGTTTAAAAAAAAAAACATAATTTTAAGTATAAAAGTCTTTTTCAATAACTGAATATGGTCGTAGATCTGCTGCTATAAAACACCAATTTAATTTATTATTGCTTTGGCCTGATCTAAACTACCAGCAAGAGGCAGTTTAAATGACAAAGGGAGCAGTGTTTGCATTTATGTCCGTTGTCGTATTTACGGGAAACCAAAGTGTTCCCGAACAGGAGACCTTAATGCTATTTAATGAAAAAAAAAAAAAAAAATAGCAACTCAATTTAATAGTTTGAGCTCTGTTGTTAATGGTAACCGTTCATATTATAGTAACGCATATGAAAGGGCTCCTTATAGTTTACAGACAGGAAATTTTAAATTATTTACAGGCAGACATTTGTTCAATATAGTAAAAAAGAAGAAAAATAAGCAATTACCTTTGTTTATTTTTCTCCCCCCTGCTTTACTGAACACGTACTGAACTGAACCATGACTTCAATACCGAGGTACGGACCAAACTGTAATTTCTGTAGTTGTAGCTTTCTCAAACCAACCTAATGATTTATGAACCAAGATGGTGGCCAGCCTAATTGCAGTTCTTTTCCTAATTAGACACAATATAGTATTGACTGCTGCTTACCATGTAAAAACAAATAAATTTAACACTGCAGTATAGTTTTTTTGTCTTATTTCCGTATCCCCATATAGATCAAGAATGCAGAGACTCTGGAGGGAGCACAGGATGCCATATTTGAAGCATCGGCTGTGTTGGGACTGCTCGGATGCTCCACCTACATGAGGAGTCTTCAAGAGAGAGATGTCCTTGTGGAAGAAGCTGCAAGGGCATACGTTGAAGGACGCGTTAAAGAAGCAATAGAACAGTGAGTATTTCAGACGTCTAAAAAGTTTTGACTTTTTTTGTGATACAAATACTTTGCAAAGTTCTTGATGTCAAAACACTGCTTTTTTTTTTTTTTTATGCAACAAAAAAAATGCTGATGCTTCTTGTAATGCAAAGATGAACACTACAGTGCAACACTTAGCAATAAAAAAGTATTTTTATTTGTTCCCAAATGCACGTTATTAGAAGTTCAAAAAATCATCACATGCAGAGATTGAGTTTGTGTGGAGCAGCACTTATTGTGAAAGGAGCCGCTCTGCTGGAAGAAACACAACCTTCACGTGTGTAAATAGTCAAAGCGTTATGTTTTCTCTGAAAAAGACTTAAGTATATTTACTTAATAATCATAAACAGTAAAAAAACGTAATAACATAATGCAAGCACTGTAAAAGGTTTAATGCTAGGGGTTAAACTGATCATTGTTGATCTGTGATTCATACAGATCATGCCCCACAGTTCAGAACGCATGTGAATTGCGGATTAATTAGTTTAATCATCACAGAGTACAAGTTTATCATTTGCATTTGCACATGTTTTGTCTTGACAGTTTACACATCCATGAAATTTTAAACCCTTCCAGCGCAAAAAGAGCAAAAAAAGAACTCTGTACTCGATTGCTGTTATCTTTCTGCACAGACGTGCACGCAAACAGTGGACTGATTTCTCTATTACATCACCTTGCACATGAATGGATAAAAATAGCCGTCTTGGCAAAAATTCTTGTAAACATGGCGGTGAAGTCTTAATGGTTGTGTCTTAAGTGAACATTACAGAACAGTTAAGAAATTAGATATGTATAATATAGAATATGTGCACTAGGTCTTAAAGTCTAAGTGACAGCAGCCTATAAATACCAGTTGCGCCTATGTCATTAAGGTTAATAAAAAAAAAACAAATTTGGCCTAATTATTCAATTTCTTAATTTTCATTAAGAAATGAAATTTCTTATGCATTAAAGTACAAAAAAAAATTTGTTTAGCAGACTTCAAGTATATCAGTTTAGTATACCAAAAGTACAATTGCAGGGTATTTATATTGAGTACATTAATATATAAATGTTTAAACAAAATATATGGATTGTGAGATTATATTAAAATATCTATAAATAGATTATTGGTACATTAATACAGATATACTATCTGTAAAATATTTATACATTTAAGAAATGTTAGTGTTTTAATTTCATAATATTCAAAAAAATAAAGTACAAATAATAAATATTATTGTTAATAGGCAGTTCAGGTTTTCCTTCTATTTTAGATTTAGCTGCACACATGCATGGCTTGTTTTGCTTGAATGAAAAACTATCACCTATTCTTCTTTATCTGTTTTAGGTTGACTGAAGTTATATCTCTATGAACAGATTAGCTTATAACGCTAGTATATGGGGCAGATCCTAAGTGAAAAGAAATCGCTAGTTAATACCACTATCAAGGCTCAAAATAGCCTCACACTAACACGGTAGCATAATGAGGGTCCCTACATGCAAACCGAAGCATTGAGAACTTTGTAAGTGTACAGACAGTTTAATAAGAAGATTCTTTATTAAGACATGCACATCACGTACACAGGCGGAAGCCATCTTTGGAAAAGAGTCTCGACCACTCAAACCACAAACGCGGTAAGCTGGTCAATAGGTATAACTACCCGGATCGTGGTTTGACTGGTCGAGACTGTTTTCCAAAGATGGCTCCCTTCTGTATACGCGATGTGTATGTCTTTATAAAGTATCTTCTTATTAAACTGTCTGTACACTTAGAACGTTCTCAATGCTTTGGTTTGTATGAGGCTATTTTGAGCCTTGATAGTGGTATTAACTAGCGATTTCTTTATACTTAGGATCTGCCCCATATACTAGCGTTATAAGCTAAACTGTTTTTAGAGATAAAAATTGTTATTTAGAAGAACACAGCATTGACTGGTAGGGACCAACACCAGTGGATTGTGATGACATAATTGAAGTTCCCCCGCCACCTGAGAATCTACACAATGCTGTTTTCCAGTTTCTTCAGGGAAGAGTGGATCCACTTGGCACTAGCACTTGCTTTGGAGTTGACATTTTCCTGGAGGCATTAAGAGTTTCAAGGGAGCAATTTGATTAAAATTTCTAACATGCATAACTTTAAATGAGGGTTACCATAGCCTGGTCCCTCTAAACTAAATCATTGTTCTGTAGCAATTTCGCTGTTTAATCTAATAATTTGCAAATTAGTTTACTATTAGATTACTAGTTAGTAGGCTACTTTATGGTCAACTTCATCTACCCAAAAAGATTAAAAATGTACCACTTTTCATTTCTGTAATTTGCTCTGGTATTTTTTATTTTTTTGGCATATAAAACCCATATGACACAAAGTCTTTATTAACACAGATTTAAACTTGACTTTTTTCTTTTTTTTTTTATAAAAAAATTGATTTATTGCTCTCATTGACTTGTTTAAAAAAAAATAAGTTGCAAAAAAATATTATAGATGTAAACTTTGATTTTACTATAGTAAAGCTATTAAATAATTTAGCACCCAATACATATTAACACTTGTAACTGAAGAGATTCTATATAGTAATGTTCTATTTATTGAGCTAGAAGATTGTTGTGATAAGGAGCTTGTTTTGCCTTTGAAAACATATCCTCCTCCAGCTTATGGCTACAGCTTGCTAGCCTACTGTATGACCACAACAGTGAAAGACCCAATGTTTTCAGGAGTATATTTAGGAAATGGCTCATGGTTGTTGTTGTTGTTGTTCTTTACCTCTGTATAATAGACTACCTAATAAAGTGTTTTATAGCATAACCTGGAAATTGACATTTCTGCTGTTTTGTAAGCACAGCCTGCTAGCGGATATTGAGGACAATCCGTTAGATCCATTACTGCTGCAGCTGATGGCTTTACTGCTTTCTCTATTCTTTGAAGTTTGTTCTTCTGTTGACTACATCTAACCTCATTATTCTTTTTCTCTTCTCCGGGGATGGAACATGATTGAAGATTGAAGGAACGTAGTCAGGTGACAGGGTTGTCACTCTTTTTCCTTAAAACATAAGTACATAGAAACGACATCAGAATCAGCTTTATTGGCCAGGTTTGAGTAAACAAATAAGGAATTTGATAGATTAATCGACAACAAAAACTAACGACGCATAGCATAGACATGGAAGACAACACAGTAACGACAGAGGGAAACTACGCATAGCATAGACATGGAAGACAACACATAGTAATGACAGAGGGAAACGACGCATAGTAACGACGCATAGCATAGACATGGAAGACAACACATAGTAATGACAGAGGGAAACGACGCATAGCATAGACATGGAAGACAACACATAGTAATGACAGAGGGAAACGACGCATAGTAACGACGCATAGCATAGACATGGAAGACAACACATAGTAATGACAGAGGGAAACGACGCATAGTAACGACGCATAGCATAGACATGGAAGACAACACATAGTAATGACAGAGGGAAACGACGCATAGCATAGACATGGAAGACAACACATAGTAATGACAGAGGGAAACGACGCATAGCATAGACATGGAAGACAACCCATCTATCTATAAATTACAGAAACGTCTGTCTGTCTGTATGTCCGTCTGTCTGTCTGTCTGTATTTCCGAGAGAAATGGAATACTAAGGCTGGATCCCAAATGGCACACTCCGGCCTTGTGGACCTCCTTCGAGTTCACACTTGGTGACGTCAGGAAGTGCAGACCTAAAGGCCTCATTATACTTCTGCGTCGGACATACGCCGGAGCCTATACGCCGTAGGCAACGTGTTGGTTTTAATTTATACTTC
Source organism: Rutilus rutilus (assembly GCF_951802725.1). Taxonomy (NCBI): domain Eukaryota; kingdom Metazoa; phylum Chordata; class Actinopteri; order Cypriniformes; family Leuciscidae; genus Rutilus; species Rutilus rutilus. The sequence continues at coordinate 27,759,598 of NC_140215.1, forward strand.
TGTGTCGTTGTCCGCGTTGACGCGCACCTGGGGAGCATGAAACCCCGAGGGAGGGGTTCTGGCAGACCAATCACAGCGCTTGTGTCCGCGTAGAATTGACGCGTTGTTACATTTTTGGAGAGGTGCACGTCAGGGTACGCCGAAGGGTACGCGCGCTACATACAGCCTACGACGTAGCTACGGCGGCAGTTCGACGCAGAAGTATAAAACAGGCTTAAGGGGCGCTGGCCTCAAGTACACGCGAGAGTGTATTTTGGGACAGGCTTTATGACATCATGCCACCGAAAGTCAAACAGCCACGAAACTCCTCCCCTTGTTTATCTGATTGGTCGTTCGCAATGATTCCTGGGTAGGTAACTCGTGTGGAGGGTGCGAAAGTGCGGGCTTCGGCGAAGTCCACATCAAGGGCACAAAGGCAGCTCTTGGGACACCCTACGGACTCGCACACTTGGCGGGCACACGCAATTTAAGGCCACGAGACCGCGAGTCCACATGAAGTGTGCCATTTGGGATCCATCCTATATGAGGAAAAATAGAGGGCGTGGCTTGTTTTTTCCAGCTGGAACCTGATTGGATCTAGAAAAATAGGCGTTTCATTCAGGCAGCAGGCTGTAAATTGGAAGGGCGTGGTAAAGGACGTTAAGCCGAAGCCCAATCCGTCAAACTGACATCATCAGAGAAGGGCCGTCATTGCAGAGGGGAGGAGCATTTTCAGATTTTGATTAAAGATTTCTAAGCCAAAAACATTTTTTGTGTGGATTGACTTGCACGGACGAACTGTTCACCACAAAACGAACAATTTGCACTAATAAAGTAAATATGGTCAATTTTGATTTCATGTGTACTTAAGAGGTAAACCCTGCACCCCCAGTATGTTTTCTCAGTCCCAAGGCCTTCTATGTGCAACACGTGCGTATAAATGTAAAAAATAAATTAAAAAAATAGCCTATTAAAACATCTGATCTAACCTCTAAAAAAGTATTGTCCGGAGAAGGAAACATGGAGACCGGACCTGTAACAATGCTGTAACATATTAAAATTATATTATTGATATACTGTTCAATATTTTAAGCCAATAAGATCAATATCTTTACTGGGGCATGATCAAAAGGCACCGAATACCATTTATCAAAGCACAGTGAGATATTCTGTTTACCTTTCTGTATCTCTGCAAGTGCATAGTTGTTGGCCTCCAATAGTCTATGTCTAAACCACGTGTCTATATAAAGCTTCTATAGAGCTGGTAAGTCCCGCCCATCCGTAAAACCCCAAGTGGACCTCTAGGTTGAAAAATCGTCAATGCAAGTGAATGTGAGAATATCTATGGATAATCTATGGAGACAGATCGAGATGCCTGTGTGTTTTGTACCCAAATGTCACCATTCAAACAAAATGGGCTGTTCTTTCTTCAGACAGTATGTATATAAAGCTACGAATGAATAAAGATGAGTTCATCATTCATCAGACCGGAAAAACAACATATTTACATTACGGTTCTGACATGCGGATGTTGGGTTTGTATTGACTGCCCTCTAGCGGTGTTGTAGCGGCAGTGACATGATCGGATGTTTACGATCTCCACGGTGACCATTACCTGTCTTACGAACACATATCCAGTTATAAGCAAACATGAGCGACTCGGTCACACGCACATTTCAGAAGAAATATGAGGGCAGAAGGGGCTTCAGACAACAGAGGACATATGATTATTTGTACGGTGAGTTACACAGTTGCAAATCATTATTTGACTTTTACAATATAAAAATATTTTAGAAAAAATGAGATGAGGCTATTATGGGTAGCCTAAGTTATATATTGTGCCGTTTATCATAAAAAAGTATTGAATTGTGGGTGATGATGCTGTTTTTAGATCCAGTGTATACATTGTCAGCTGATGTGGATCACGCCAGGGAAAACTTCCGTGCTCAGACTTCACTGGATCGAGTGGTAAGGCGGTGTGATAATAACTTAGCTACTCATCCTTGCACTGCAGCCACGTTTGATTTTGTGCTGCAGTAGAAAACACTGGAGACCGGAGAAACACACGCTTCGCAAAGTCTTCTTAAACTTATGCAAAACAGCAGCCATTTATATAGGCTACTTATTTCTGGTTACAATGTGTAGTCTATTACTTGTGGTGAACACTATTAAAAAAATTCATACTGTATGTAAAACTGTGGGAACCTTCTTTCTGCTAGCAAAGGATATGGATGGGCGATATGACCAAAATCTCAATTTTACTTCACAGTAACACTATCATGGTTTCACAATTCTCAATATTAGTTTTGATTCCACAGCATAAACTGAATTTCAAACTTATTTGAGTGTTTTTTTTTTGCAGGTAGTCCAATGCTTTTTAAGTCATTTTGTTTATTTTATGTAAAGTTTATTTGTTTCTATAAGTTTATTAAAATTAGAAAGTGTATCTAAAATTTAAAATTAGAATTAATTTAGATTAATTTGACACTATTTACCTCTTTTTGATTATTATTTTTTATGTACAATAAAACTAAAAGCTGAAGATTTTTGTGGAGTATCATTCATCGGTGTTTGTTTTTCCACTCCAACGTTCCAATAATTCCTGCCCACTAAAAGCTGCACGGGTAAATTTGCTTACCCTACAAATAGGCCTATCTATGTAAACGATTTAGAAAAAGTTCCATCAATTCACACTTTATATCATCGCTATGATATGTAGTGTCTTATTACATGGCTTGGTTGAATTCTAATGTAGAATGAGGTCTGTTATTTCTTGATAACAGACCGCTGCGAAGTATAACACACTGTTGCCATGAAAAACTGAGCGTTGCTATGGACGCAGGATTCTAACCGTAGAGATGGAACGGACTATTTTCTTTAGCGGAAGCAATACAATCGTTTTTAAATCAATAAACTCTTTTTTAAATCAATATTTTGTGTCAAATTATTGATTTATTTGGTAGGTAGCCATGTAATAAGCAGGATAATGTAGCTTCGCGTCGGGGTCCCGATCAGCCTGTCGGGGTTGTATTCGCTATAACAACCGCCTCGCTCTACATTATCCCTTACATATCAACCAGCCCTAACATGCAATAATGCTTTAAACACATTTGACAAGCTAGTTGATAAAAATCAACAACCGGTCAAGACTGATTGGCTTACGCTATTTTCCCACTTGTCTGTGCTCTTTTATTCTTTCGTATTAACTGAAGTGAATAAGCACTATTTTAACTTTAATTAACAAGTAGAACTGATCTTGACATTCTCACCTTATAAAAAAAAAAAAAAAAAAAAAAATCGCTGACCCAATGCTGAGCTAGTGAATGTCTGAACTAGTTGATGCACAAAATCAGTACCCGATAAAGAGATTGACTGGCAAAAAGTATTTTATGTATTTTGAAAATACAAAAATACTCATTTTAAATGTATTTAAATACAAATTACATTTGATTTTTTCCAAAGGCTTTAAAATACAAAATAGTATTTTGTATTTCAAATATGTATTTTAAAATACTTTAAAATATGTATGCTCAAATACTGCATGTAGGCTAATTTCATAATTATTTCTATTGTTTTTTTTAATGAAATGTGCTGTCGAATGTACTGACAAACATTTACGGTGAACTAAAATATACTTCAATGCCAATCTTTTGAAACTTGAATTATATCTTGTATTTATTGAAAAACACCATATAGTTAAAACTATAATCAGGTTATACATGTGTCAACACATAAAAAGTAAAGTAAAACTTTTAATTTGTCATTATTACAGCGTACGTATTAAAATGACTTTTTAAGAAACATGATTTTTAAATCATCATTCTATTGAATGTGCACTTGTAGTGTAGCCTAATTAAAATCTTCAATCACGCCACGGCGGCTGTCTTCCATTGCCCTGTGCAAGTCTGAGCTCCCTGTCTTAAGACTAGCACGGACGAAGGGCTAGGCTTAACGCAAGAATACCAAGGTACACTGGGTGGCGTATCCTAGCTGGAATATGAAACACAGCGCCTACCCGTAGGGAGGACTTAGAATACACATATTACCCGAGAGCGGGATGCATATGGAAAACTGCAAAAGGTATCCAGCCCGCAGGGTGGAATGTTTCAACCTCGAGATGACAAGAGGTCTTGCCGAGGGAAAACACGTGCTCGGTGGAGACTTACCGTGGAAATACATGTGGGGGTTGCCCAAGCGGGGAACCATGCACATGGAAGCACCTAGCCAATCACGAGGGCTGACCAACCGGGCATGCACTCAGGTGACGGCATCAACAGTGCAGAAGGAACTCAGGGTCTAAGGAGAACTCAGCTGAGTGAAATAGCGCACGTATCCAGTCCGTGGAGCAGAATGACGCAGCAAGTTATGACACCGAGCAGGTCCTACTTACTGGCTAGTGGAAGCGAGTACATGAAAGGACACTGGCTCTACCCGGAGATTATAGAATCTTGCGAAAGTGTTAGGTGTCGCCCAGCCTGCAGCTCTACAGATGTCTGTTAGCGAGGCGCCATGTGCTAAAGCCCAGGAGGAAGCCACACTCCGGGTGGAGTGTGCCCTCACGCCTAAGGGGCATGGTTGACCCTGCGTCTGGGCTTTCCTGTAGCTCAAACAGTAGAGCGTTGGCGCTTGCAAGGTCATGGGTTCAATTCCCAGGGAAAGCAAGAACTGAGAACTGATAAGAATGTAAAATGTGTACCTTGAAATGCAATGTAAGTCGCTTTGGATAAAAGCGTCTACCAAATGCATAAATGTAAATGTAAGCCAAGACAATGGTGTCCACTATCCAGTGAGACAACCTTTTCTTGGAGAGAGCCTTTCCCTTCAGCTTCCCTCCGAAACAGACAAAGAGCTGGTCTGAGGTCCTGAAACACTGCGTTCTGTCTACATAAGCACGGAGGGCGCGTACTGGACAGAGCAGTGCCAAGGCTGGGTCTGCCTCCTCTGAGGGCAGCGCTTGCAGGTTCACCACCTGATCCCTGATGAATACAGGACCTTGGGCACGTAACCAGGTGTGGTGCTGATACGGACTGGGGCGCCTTCCTGCGGCTACCTCCAAGGTGCGGCCCGGGTGAAGGCTGCTGCTGGGGCCGGGCGGGAGGAGGATGTTAGGGTGGGTGTTAGGCTGTGCCCCGCTCACCCTTGAACATTCAAGGTTTGAAAAAAAGCATTCTGTAACTTTCAGAACTAAGCGTCCTTCCTAGAAAAAAAAAAAGTACATTTAATTAAAGTAAACTGGAGAAACATATTGTACTGTACTTCTACTACTTTTTGACAGCCTGTTTCATTCTAAGAGTCGGAGAAACAGTGTACAATGGTCATAAAACACTAAATTATGTCTGGTGTTGTGCAAAAAATGTAACAAACATTATTATGTGTGCCAAAAAATACATGATATGATCAATGATATGTCATTTTAAGCGTACAAACAATTGTGTTTTGTTTCTATTAGCGGAAGGTCCCAGAGTTTAACAGCATGTTTAGTAACCTTGCACACCACCCCTCTTACACCTTACGTCTTGAATCCACTGACCCTGTGCCTGCATTTATTGACCGGCGTTGGCGGGGCATCGCTGAGCAGAGGAGGCAGGCCCTGCAGCGACTGACAGGGTAAAATACACCTGAACACCATATGAAGACAATAGTTGGCTACTTTACAATTGTGCAAAATGCCCGTGCAAAAGTTTTTGTGTGCAAAATCAGTTTTTGTGTGTGTTTTTAGTAATTGTTGGTTTGGTGTGTTTGAGTGCTCATTGTTACAATTGCACAGCAAAAGTTCAGTGACATTTTTATTTGTGCATGGTAGAAAGCACACAGTGAAAAACGCTACGCTTGAGCAAACAGTTTGTGAATAGGCAACTACAAATGATGCCTGTGAAAGAGACTGTGAACGCACTGAATAGGATATGTTTAGTTGGTGAATAGCATAGGCTACTATTACACAGTAGCGATAACGTTAAGCGCACCAGAATGAAATATAATATTCAGAAGTAAACAGCATAGCTGACTTACAGATTCAGTTAACATCCACAAATGAATAAGCGCGTCGATTCAGGGAGCCGTGCAAAGTGCCCGTGCAAAATCAGTTTTTGTGTGTGTTTTTAGTAATTGTTGGTTTGGTGTATTTGAGTGCTCATTGTTACAATTACACAGCAAAAGTTCAGTGACAGTTTAATTTGTGCATGGTAGAAAGCAAATACTGATACTGACATAATGACATACAATAAATGTGGAAAATTGAACTACACGATTCAGGGAGCAGGCTACACAGTGAACTCCAAGCTACTTAAGCTCCACTGCTTTCTTCGACCCTCTCTGTGAGGGTCAAAAGCCAGAGCGGCTAGAGCGGCAAAAGCCAGTGTGTGCTTCTTTTACCGATATATATTTACCAATATCTTTTGCATTTATAATCCAAACAATGTCAAACTTGGCACTGCACTTACTCATGCCCGTAGCGAGACGCCTGTCAAGTTTGAAATCCATCGGACTAACGGTTCGAGAGATATGCGAATAACACACACACACACAGAAAGACATTCCAGTAATTTATAGATAGATATAATATACAGAAGTAAACGGCGTAGGTGACTTACAGATTCAGTTAACATCCACAAATGAATAAGCGTGACGATTCAGGGAGCAGGCTACACAGTGAACTCCGAAAAAACGCTACGCTTGAGCAAACAGTTTGTGAATAGGTTACTACTACAAATGATGGCCGTGAATAAAATATAATATTCAGAAGTAAACAGTGTAGCTGACAAAGTGTTTATGTCAGAATGTTTATTTTTAAACCACAACCTTCTAAGTGCTTCTTTTACTGATATTTTTAACAATATCTTTTGCATTTCTAATCCATACAACGTCAAACTTGGCACTGCACTTACTCGTGCCCCTGGCAAGACACCTGTGAAGTTTGAAATCCATCGGACTAACGGTTCGAGAGATATGCGAATAACAGACACACACACAGACAGACAGACGTTTCTGTAATTTATAGATAGATTATAATAGATGGGTGTAGGACAAAAGAATTAGTGAATGAATTTTGACTGAAGAAAACTAAGCCTGGTTTCATTACCACCCTTTTTGCATTGTGACATTTTGCATTTTTAAGCACATTTCCCTCACAAATTCTCCACCAAATGATTTGGCTGTTTGTTTGTTTATTTATTTATTTGAGATACAGTATTGCTTCTTCATTGTTAGTGGATTATATTTAGGATATTTTAATATGTTATCTTGCTCTACTACAACAAAAGAATAAGTGAGTTTAGCTGGTTGAGTTGCGTTAGTAATGTGTTGAAACTCACTGTTATGGTCGGGGGCGTGACTTTTCCAAAACACACTCGAAGCGGTTGACCAATTACAACACACTGGTTCAGCTGACCAATCAGAGCACATTGCACTGGAAGGAGGTTCTTCATAGAGACAGGAACTAAAAAGAGCGTTACTGACAGACTGGGAAGAGAGGAGCTACAACAATGAAAAATATATGAAAATTAATCTTTTTGTTTTTCAAAATCAAGCATGTAATGCAAACCTATTCTAGAAGACCCAAAAACAAAATCAAGACTTTGAAAAAGGGCATTATAGGTTCCCTTTCATTTCTTTAAAAAAAATAAAATAATAATAATTATACTGACACCAAACTTTTAACGGCATGTGTATGCTGTAATTGCATATTAATTAATCTTTATATTTCTGTGTCTGTGTAAAGGGTTATGTCTGGGGTTCAAATCCATAGTCAGAACCCTGATGATGTGACAGGAGTGGACCGCTGGAAGTTTTTCAAACGGTAAGACACACACATATGCAGAAAAATGAGTGTGGGTGACACCAACTAAACATTTTGATTTAGCTAGAATTATTTGAACAGTTAAACTGTATAATTAACAAAAATAATGAAATTATCTTTCCCTGTCCTTCTCCCTTTTTTCTCCCATTGTCTTTCTCTCAGTCCTCTTATTCCTTTTGCTCAACAGATTCCTTCTGATGTTGTATTTGCTTTGTCAAAGTAAGTCATGAGGTGCTTGTCACTTCAGCCTTGATCTGTCAATAGAGTTATTCTAGTCTATATGATCTATCAAATACTTGACTTTATTATATCTTTCTATGAGTCTGCCTAATTTTCTCACAGATCTGACCTCCTTTCTGCTCCTAATGGAGATGATAAACAGCCCCCCACTCCGTTCCACCGGAGCGTGGGAGTTCAGACAGACTATCGGGAGAGTGAGACACAGACAGACCCCTACACTCCAGACCATGTGGTTCGTCCCGGGACAGCCTCCCCTGAGCTGCTCACACTGGCCACACTCACATGGGGTAAACCACATTAATATAATATAGTTGCAGTTATTTTATGCTTTATTTTATACTGCCTCTTACTAGCTCCTGTTCAGGTTGACAATGAGATCCGTTCATACCAAAAACTATAACTGTTACTATAACGATAACTATAAAGTTTTAATAATTGTTCTAATTCTATGAGAATAGGGAAGTCCACACCACAACTATAATGATAACAACACAGAATAGCAATATCATTGGAATCACTTTCAGAACATTTTTCCAGCTGATGAACAATAAAAACATTAATAGACAATCAGAATCCACCCAAGTTTAAAGAGCTTGAGCATTTAAAGTCACCTTGAAATCAAAATGGACAATTCTAGTTTTGCTTTTTAAAGGAATTAAAAAAAAAATTAAATTCATGTTCCCTAACCTTTAATCAAAATAACTTCTCTTCTCTGATGATGTTTTTCTCGGCGTGAGGGCTGGACAGCCTGTCAATCACATGACATCACAGCAATAGTAAACCACAACCATCCAATGATCCAATCAATTCCCGATAAAGAAAGTTCTTGTTCGAGAAGCCGTTTCACTTGGATATATGTCACAATAGGGAAGAAAATATAAGTTATATTTATACAGTAGTTAATGTTCTTGGTGTGAATGGCCTTATCACTGGTTGTTTTCCAGGCTGTGGGCTGCCTGCAGGGCTGGCGGAAGTGGAGATGATCGAGAGGGCGAGAATGAAGAGAGCATGGGAGGCAACTCTGCCCCCGCTGGATGACCTCTCTCAGCTTGACAAAAGAAGAAGGATGATGGAGGAGATGGAGAGGAAAGAGTGGGCCTTCAGAGAAGAGGAGATTGAAAAGTGAGCACTACCTGAAGTTTGCCAAAAAAATGTTAACCTGAAGTTTGCCAAAAAATGTTGGATTGGGACTGGGTTTGTCAATGTCCAAAATGACAACTTAAGTACCATATAAGTTTCATAAAAGCAAGATCCATATAAGGTCCATATTGACTTTTGTTGTATGGACAATATCCCTGAAACATCTTTCAAAATATCTCCTGTTGTATTACGCAGAAGAGTACCATATGCATTTTTTGGGGATAAACAAATTAATTTAACAACAGTATAAAGAAATACTATCTGTACTTCTGCAATGCACAAACACATGCTGACTTTGGTTTTACTTGTGTTTTATTAGGCTGCAGGAGGCACGACTGACCCTTCTGGTGCAGCTCTTGCGTCAGAGGGAGGAGAAGCAGGAGGAGGTCAAGATGGAGCGACTGGAAGTGAGCTTTTCCCAGCTCCAGCAAGAGAAGGATGCGCGGATTAAGAAGATACGCAAAGACTACATCATATGTGAGGCCACAGTTAGATAAATAATCAATGACAATGTTGACTGTTGTTCTGTTAAATAAAATGCTAATTATTATTATTATGAATGCACAATAGTATTATTGTATTAGTAATATACACTGCCCGGCCAAAAAAAAAAAGTCGCTGTTTGGATTTAAATAGGCAAATACTTAAGAGTTTACATTATTGCAGTGATTATTATGTTTCTAGCATGTTAAATGTTTGGCAACAGGTCTTCTAACCCTAATCGATGGAGTGTGTAACTTTTCATTTCTTAAACAACCACGTAGGAAGACACATCATGGCCATATTCCAGGATGACAATGTCAAGATTCATCAGGCTCAAACTGAAAGAATGGTAGAGGGAGCATGATGAGTAATTTTCACACATGAATTGGCACCTCTGAGTCTAGAACTTAAATTGTCTCTTAACTCTTGCATTGCCAGTACAAGATTTTGACCAAAAATGTATGCACCTCTTAACACTGCATGAAGTGGGCCGGTATGCACCTGTACTGCGTAATAATAACACCACCCCTAATCCTAACCCCTCCACCACAACTAATCCTAAACCTACCAATACTAGTATACATCGCACTTTCAGAGCCGTACAAACTAAACGGATCAATTGTCTGCGCAATATGACTGAATCGTGGTTAATAATAATAATAATAATAATTTGTTTTACATAGAAGGGGGGAATCTCCTCAACCACCACCAATGTGCAGCATCCACCTGGATGATGCGACGGCAGCCATATTGCGCCAGAACGCCCACCACACACCAACTTACTGGTGGAGAGGAGACAGTGATGAAGCCAATCAGTATATATATGAGGATGATTAGGAGGCCATGATAGACAGAGGCCAAGGGGCAAATTTGGCCAGGATGCCGGGGTTACACCCCTACTCTTTTACGAAGGATATCCTGGGATTTTTAATGACCACAGAGAGTCAGGACCTTGGTTTAACGTCTCATCCGAAGGACGGTGCTCTTTTGGCAGTATAGTGTCCCCGTCACTATACTGTGGCATTAGGACCCACACAGACCACAGGGTAAGCGCCCCCTGCTGGCCTCACTAACACTTGGTTAATTTGATTGTGCATGATTGGCGCACTATAGAACCCAGTGCGCTTCAAAACTCTTAGAAGATTTGAGCAAGCTGTTCCCGTCGCGACGCTGATGGTGAAATGTGCAACCCATTTGAATTTGATTGAGAATTTACCACTTTAAAACACTATGGAGAAAGTCAAACGTGATCTAAAACAGCCACACAAACTGTGGAAAATAGGAGAAAACATCATCCTGCACCAACATAAATTAGAAAACTAAAAAAAAAGAAAGAAAAAGTTAACATGGTCAGTAAGTTAGCATAAAAGTTAATCCATGGTCTTAATTATAGGCTATCCTTTTTGTAACAATTTAAACAATTACAGGAACTGTTACTTTTTTCCAATTACAAGTTAGAATGAAGAGCTTTAAAGTCTGGACCTTCTTGAATTATTGACTAAACAACCGGTTTTCCCATGTGTAAAATGTGTTCTGCTAATAATGACAGATATTAGGAAAAACCTGGCTTTCAGATATTCCATGAGATGACAGGATTAAAAGTTAGTTTGACTTCCATGGCACTTTGTAAACAAGTAATTGTTGACTAAGTTATTACTTTATTGCAGTTATGCTCTCAACCAACTCTGCATTTGTGTATGATACCACAAAAGACCATTTTGCGAAAAAAAAAAAAAAAAAAAAAAACCTTATGAGGGAGCATGACCCGGGACCCCGCTACGGTTCACACTTCAACTGGACTCAGAGGTGCCAATTCGTGTGTGAAAATCACTCTTCATGCTCCCTCTGCCATTCTTTCAGAATTTGAGCCTGGTGAATCTTGACATCATCATCCTGGAATATGGCCATGATGTGTCTTCCTATATGGTTGTTTATGAAATAAAAAGATACACTCTCCATCAATTAGGGTTAAAAGACCTGTTGCCAAACATATAACATGCTAGAAACATAATAATCACTGCAATAATGATCCAGTCATTGACTAAAGTATTTGCCTATTTAGTATTTGCGACCTTTTTTTTCTTATTCTTTTTTTTTTTGCCAGCTGTGTATTTCTTTACTGTTTTAATTGTTATAATTGAAATAAAATATTCTGTAAATAATAATAATAATAATAATAACATATTATTAACAAAATAACAAAATAATTATTGTTGTTGTATAGTCATATTGAATGGGGAAACCTGTACTAGCACTAGACTTTTATTCTGTTGGTTTTTATGAGTCATGATAAAAAGTCATCATTCCCAAAATCACTTATTTAAAACTAAATAAAGCATAGCATGTATTGAGAGCTGTCAGGGCATTTTGGGGTTTAAATCAGATTACTGTATGTGTTTAAATCAGATTACCCTCATTTATAAAAATAAGCATTTAAAAACTGACAGAATTTGAACTAACGTCTTTCTGTTTCTCACAGCAATGCGGAAGCTTCTGGCAAAGCGCAAGAATGTGGAGGGAAAGCTGGAGAGACGTGATATTATTAAGGATTATTCTGATTATGGGTCTCAGACATACGCTCCTATGTCTCGGTTTGGCCAGATCCCCGAGCGAAATTCCAACCGCTATGTGGTGAAGAGTCCCTTTCTCAGCACGTATCAAGGTCTGCTTCTGCTTGCACATCAGCTAGCTTGATTTCCTCTCTTCAGGACACACTAACGTTTCTTGTTAATTATTTTTTATCAATTTCTTCACATATACATTGATATTTTTTTTTTTCATATCATTCTTTGTCAAATACTTTTTTTGAAGTTTGAAGATTTTCCTTTCTTTCTTTTTCTTTTTAAATTCAATTTAATAACAAAAATCTTCTTTCAAATCAATTCCTTTCTTTCTTTCTTTCTTTCTTTCTTAAATTAAAAAATCTTCTTTCAAAAAATTCTTTTTCTTTTTCCTTTAATTAATTAATTAATTTATTCTTCCAAATCACTTTCTTTCTTTCTTTTTCTTTTTTTAATTAAAAATGTTCTTCTTCCAAATCAAATCATGCGTCTTATTGAGGAAAGATGTGCTATGACTTTTCTAAGCAATTACAATGATTTCTAAGCTAACAGTGTTCACCTGGTGGATGAAAAAAGGGTAAAAAAAATAAAAAAAATAATAATAATCTCTCCAGATCAAAATGTTATAGAGACTTAGGGGTTGGATCTTTTCACACACAGCACACTGCCAGGCACACCACTGACTTCTTTTTCTGAAAAATTCTTTCATCTCGTTTAAAATAATGGATAAAGACCTGCAGTATCTGTGACCTGTGTTTCTTAGGTCTGTTAGAACTGGAGGCAGGTCTTTCTCCATCTGTCCTCGAGCCTCAAATTAAAGTGCCAAGACCTAAAGTGACTAAAGGCTTCATCACACGCTCAGACCGCAGAGATCTAGAGCTCATGAAGACTCATCAGGTAATGAGCTGCTGGGTGCTTTTCACACTTTCACTTTCACACTCACACTGTGGGAAGATAAAATGAAGTGGCAGATATCACCCTGAGCTCTCCTTTCCCACTAGGCTCTGAAAGAGAAAAAGGTCTGCAAGGTGGAAAAGAAGCCTCTGCGGTTCCTCTTTAAGAAGGAAAAACCTGCTCCACGACCCCTAACCCCTGCGGTGGATGAGCCCCCTGAGGTACAGCCCACGTTCATGCTCTAGAGTCTAGACAATTCAGGTCTTCCTTCTGACGTGCAGTTTGCAAGTCAAAACATGTCTGAATACGGGCGGTTTGGATAGCTTTAGGTATAAGCACATCTATGTGATTCTCTAAACTCACTTACATTTTCCAAGAAATAATCATACTTAAGTGTTCCTAAAACAATTTCATGGTTTTCATGATAATGTCAAATTAAAAGTTTTACTCTAGTGTATTTTATGATGTTTTAATAATCTTTTGTTGTGCTTTAAAGATGTACGACTAACATTCTAAAGCACATACTAAAGTACTTGATTAGAATTTTAACTGTAGTGTGTTATTTGATATTACATTTACATTTTTATGGCCAGGGGCCAGTTGCATAAACACAGCCATTGTGTTAAGACTGTAGTATGACCAACTAGAAGTTAGTTAGGGGTAATCAGTCTTACTTTTGGTGATCAAATTAGACCAATCTAAGATTTTATGGACCTGACTTAAAAAAGTCATGAGCAGTCTTAAAGAAAAAAGATTGATGACTGACTTGTAAGATTAGTCTTAGAAGTTTATGCAGCCGGCCTGGTTCCACAGACATGGCTAAGATTAAACCAGGATTATGCCTTAGTTCAGTTTGGACAGTTATTTATAGACAGATTTATAGATTTATACAGTTATTTGGGCAGCTTTTATAAACAGGTTCTAAAAAACATTACTGGTGTGCATTTTGAAACAAAACAATGGCACTGACATATTTTAAGATTAAACAGTTTAAATTAATATACATTAATGTGTTATTACAAATATATTTAAATACATGACATACAAGGTTAAATAGAAATTACTAAATTGATGATTAAAGCATTAAGCATAAAGCATTTTAGTTTACCATAATGCTTGTCAGTACATTCGGCAGTACACTTTAACCGTTTTTTTTGATTATTATTTTTTTACCATATTTCAAAGACAGTAGAATTATGAAATTACATATAAAGATTTACTTAAGTCCTACTTTAGTGTCAAAAGCACTCTAAAGTTCAACTAATTGCATTTAATATAAATTTTAACTAGAATACATCATCATGTAATTGCAATTAACATGCAAGTTCCGCAAAACATTACATTCAGTTTCAGAAATTCTTTTAAAGTATATTGTTTCTGTGATCAATACTTTTTTTCAGCAATGACACATGTTGTCAAATTGATCATAAGTGACAGTAAAGACATTTCTAATTTAAAAAAAAAAGATTTCTATTTTAAACAAATGCTATTCTTTTGAAACGTTTCTTAAGCAGCAAATCAGTATAAGAATGATTTATGAAGGATCATGTGACACTGAAGACTGGAGTAATTATGCTGGAAATTAAGATTTACCATCACAGGCATAAATTACATTTTAATATATTAAATAGAAATCAACTTATTTAAAATGTAATCATATTTCATAATATTGCAGTTTTTACTGTATTATTTAATAAATAAATAAATAATAAATGCAGCATTGGTGAGCATAAGAGACTTCTTTCAAAATCATTAAACATCTTACTGGATCTTTGTATCATTTATTATGTCATTCTGTTTGTATGTTTTATTTATCATTCTGGGACATCAATATCTATAACAGGGAGATGAGGAAAAGGAACTGGCCGTCATCTTTCTGCAGAAAGTGCTCAGAGGAAGATCCACCCAGAATCAGGTAAGGCTCAGTAGGGGAGCGTGTTTTTTAACGGATGTCTTGTGTAGTTGTTGATGTGAATGGATAATGACGTCTGTTGCGTGTCAGATGTTCGAGGAAAAGGAGAAACGATTGGAACTGATCCAAGAACTGCGTACCACGCACGCACTGCAGAAGGAGGAACGGGACAAGAAGGAGGCGGAAAAACAGGTCACACTCGCCTTGCAGAGTCAGAGAGACATCCAGTCTGACAGAGTAAGACCGGAGATATAAATGCTTTAGATATGATAATAAGCACCTATACCTATACTACTGTACCATGAGAACTTTGACAGATAAAACTACATATTTATCTCAGTTCAATCACAATATGGCTTTTGAGACATTAACAACATCACCTCTGCTTTAACATACTAGAGTAGGCTACTGCACGGGTGCGGGTACCCGACAGATGACCCGCAAATTTTGCTCAAACGGGTGAAAAATATCTAACTGTGTCGGATACGGGTGCGGGTCGGGTCGGACACGAGCTAAACACGGGTCTAAACCATAGGTCTAAACCTGGTCTAAACACGGGTTTAAAACAATCACATGCAAACGTAAAAATATATGCATATTTTTAGGAACACATCTACAAAAATATGGCTGTATTTTAAGTTGCTAAAATAATTTAAAATCCACATCAGTTTATTTGTGCCGACACGCCACGCCCTCCCAGGATCTATAACGTTACCCAGGCTACTTTCACTTTTAAAAATTCATCATAACCGCGCGCGCGCGATCTGCTTGCAGTCGTCGAGATGGATGCTGAGGAGTTGAAGAAAAGAATAGCTAGTGGAGATTGTAAAGTTGTCGACAACGTCATCAAAAATCAAGTCCAGTGTGTGGGAGAAATTTGGAGTTATCTGAAGAAAATATTGTGAAAGGCTTATTTGCTGCATGCATTTTCGTGTTGGATTTTAGCCGTAAATGTGGAACTTCATCGCTGAGGAAGCACGCAGATGTGGTAACAAACCAAGCAGTTCTATCGAGCAGTATTTTTCAAATTTAACACTGTTTAGTAGGCTATGTGTGGTGTGCAGGCACTGCAGGGCGTGTTTGAACCCAAAATTGTCAAATGTAGGCTAGACGAAATTGCGTGGCATATAGTGTTGTAGCCGCGTCTGTTCGATTGGTAAAATGTTAGCTGCTACAAGGCTAACGTTACTCAGTTTTACGTTTGCCATGTTCTTCATGTACCGGCCTTTTGACAGCTTCGGCTGAAGTTGTCCTTGTGTTAATTGTCATGTAATAACTACTGTATGACCTGGCAATAAACATTTTTGTAATTGTGTCTATAATGTGATTGGCTAAACTGATTTTATTTCGGGTGCGGGTCGGGTGTCAGTTCTATTTTAAGCGGGTCGGGTCGGGTGCGGATTTTTAAATTAGTGCTGCTGTCGGAAAACGGGTCGGATGCGGTTTTAAGCACTGCGGGTACGGGCGGGTGCGGGTTTACAAAATCGGACCCGTGCAGGACTCTGTCTCTGACATACCGCTGCTCTTTTTAGGCTTTCATGGCTTCTCATGGGTCATGTCATGACGTTTCAGATTTTCCTGCTATGAAAACAATATTCATATATTTGAAAAATTATAATAAATTTTCAGAGCTAAAAATTTCTCCCTCCACCCCATCAGTGAAAATTATTAAAACTACTGTAAGCTATTTTTAACAAAGTCTCTGATCATTAGCCCACAGTCTGATCTTAACCATTTGTGGAGAATATTTTAGAATAAATTGATTGATAACTCGTGAAAAAGTGCAGCATAGCATACATTTCATGTGAATGTAGGGAATGGTGCTTACATTTAAGACTATTTAAAAAATAAAATAAAAATTAAACAGTGTAATCTCAGGACAAAAAAAAAAAATATATATATATATATGTTTGAGCCTTTAAATAATTTGTTTCACGGTCTAAAAGAAACAATCACTGACCAAAACAATGATGCAAGAATTGACTATGATAAGCTATAGTAACTCAATTATGAAACTGATTAGATTCTTCTTATTCCTTCTGTCTTTCTCTCAGGTGTCTCAGATTGAGTCCTGTGTTGCTGGCCTGTCTGGGGGAGTGATCGTGGACATGCTCGACTTTTTGTCTAAAGAGTTGGTCCGGCTGCAGGAGGAAAGGCGAATCCATGCCTTTACGCTATTGGCTGAGAGAGACCGGCGTATTCGTGAGGCTGAGGAGAGTGGAAGGCGGCAGATAGAGGAAAGGAGACGCAGAGAGGAGGATGAGATATTTAAACAGGTCACTAGAACATCAGTGTCAGTGGACAATAAATGTGCTCTTATTTCTACCCGACAAAATCCCTTGAACATACACTACCGTTCAAAAGTATGGGTTTGGGTTTTTGAAAGAAATTAATATTTTAATGCAGCAAGGACACATTAAATTAATCAAAAGTGAATGTACATTTTTTTGTTAATGTTACAAAATCTTCTGTTTCAAGTAAATGCTGTTCTTTTGAACTTTCTATTCGTCAAATATACCTTAAAAAGAAACTGTATCATCGTTGGCACCAAAAAAATAATAATTAAGCAACACAACTGTTTTCAACATTGATAATAATAGGAAATGTTTCTTGAGCAACAAATCAACATATTAGAACAATTTCTGAAGAAGGATCATGTGACAAGATTGGAGTAATGGTGCTGAAAATTCAGCTTTGCATCACAGGAATAAAATAGTTTGTCAAGAAGGCAAAACCTTCAGTCTTCAGTCAGAAAAAGATATCTAAAATATCTCAAATAAGGATTTAAAAAATATATATATCTAATTAAAACACTTCAACACGCAACGTTTAAACAACTATAAAATCAGAAATGGACTTTCTCTGTCGGCACTCCTGCTCGTGTGATGAGAGATGACACTGCGCAGTTCATGCACGGCTATTCAAAATGTCACAAAGCACAATAGTCACATAATATTCTATTTCAACATGAAAACTACAGCTAGCCAAATTAAAGAAAAGTGATAATGATTCTTAGATAGATAGAAAAAAATCGATTTAGATTCTAGCATGAATTAGCAAACTGCTAACATGTTTTAGCATTGCAAGCATGTTTCTACTATGAATTAACACATTGCTACCGTGTATTAGCATTTGTTGCTAGCATGATTTAACATATTGCAAGCATGTTTTAACATGTTGCTAACATGATTTAGCATTATTGTTTGCTTTTTCTAACATGATTTAACATGTGTGTCTAGCATTAACAATGTTAGCATGTTTCTAACATCAATTAGCACATTGTTAGCGTTTTAAAATTTTTTAAGATGTTGCTAGCATGTTTCTAGCATAAATTGAGAAACTGCTTACATGTTATCTTTGATCAAATTAATGGAGCCTTGATGAGAGACTCTGATCGACCTCAAACTTTTGAAAGGTAGTGTGTGTTTGTGTATATATGTGTTTTTTTTTTCTCCAATATTGTCACGATGTAATCATATTTCATCTTTTAATGTGTGTCCTAGTCATACTGTGCACATTTTCATCTTGTACTGCAACTGGCAGCTTTCCAGTTTTCTTTTTCTATAAGAGATCTCTTGTCTATCTGTATATCTTTTGTTATCAGGTGGTCAAGGTGCACCAGGACACAGTAAACATGTACCTGGAGGATGTCATCCTGGGCTCCACTAACCAGACAGCTGATGCCCAGGCCAGACAGGAGATACACCTTAAGGCTGAGGAGCTGGACAACAACAGCTATGCCATGGAGGAGACGTACGTTTCTAGTCTCGAATGCTATGACATCCAATTAAACCAGTTTGAAAATCTCACAACCAAATTGCTTATTGATGACAATGAACCACAAACTCTTATAATCATGCTGGTCTTTTCAGCACGGTAAAAATCTTTCAAACTGTCAAAACAAAACACTTCACTGCACTAAAGAAAAGGAATAAAATAAATAAATGCACCTTTAGAATTCAGTATATTGACAAGATTCTGACATTCAAGACATGTTTGTCACTGACGCTTGAATACGTCAGAGGTTTTATTAGATTTAAGATCACTGGTGAGCTGCCAAGGATGAATCACTTGAGAATAGACGCAAACATTTTGTTTTATTTTACTATTACTTTAACCACAATATCTTCATTCATACTCTCTTTAAAGGCCTGTTCACACCGGGACGAATTTCGCGCGCGATATTCGCCGACGTTTAACGCCTCGTGACTAAACAAAGGGCGCCAATGTGAGTGTGCACACCGACGCGAAAAACGCCACGCGTAAAAGCGTCATTTTTAAAAAAACGCCTCGGGTTCGTTTTTTTGGTTTGACGCGCCGCGTCAAAAACTATCCGACCAATGAGATTGGCGCTTTTGCTCACGTGTCTGGAGCTTCTGAAGTTACAGTAAAACACAACTTGGGGGCGCTCAAACACAAAACGGTCTTGCCGAGCACACATACAGGCGAAGAAGATAGCGTCTTCACTGCTGGGAAGAAATAAGACGAGGAAGATGCAAGGCAAGATGAATGTAGAGCTGCTGGCCTCGTTGGTGTCGGAACATAAAGAACTATATGACAAACGCGACTACAAAAATCTTGATAAAAGAGAACTGTTATGGAGTGGTATTGCAGAGCAAATGGGCCTTGATGGTGAGTTTCATTTTACTTAATTGTCTTTCATGTACATAGGCTTGTAACTTTTTCCCACGAACGTTTGACAATCGCGCCATCTAATGTCAGGGAATGAATTTGCATGTTCACTCGGCTCATCGTCAGCGAAAATCGCTTGGGTGTGAACACAAAAAACGCGTTGAAAAACGCTGGCGAATAACGCGCGCCGATATTCGTCCCGGTGTGTAAGGCCCTTAAGTGTTTAGTTTTGGCGGAAGCTATGCAATAGAGACCTTGATAAAATAATGCATGTAAGGTGTACAAATGACTCACTTCTGCTTTCAGAATGTCCTGAAAATAAAATATACAACGCCATGCTTAGATTTGTCAGACTCAGCAGAGTGACTTCCCCCCATTGGGGACATTCTAAAACGCTTAACGTGAAAAACGCTTAACGTGGTTTACTGTACTAAGACAGTGATATTAAAGGACCAAAATCAGCACACGTCATATTTATAAACCATACTATGTATAAAAAATCAGATGAGCCCAGAATATGAACGCAACGCGTTTAATTACACGTTAAGCGTTTTCCTCCCATAGAAAACCGTTATAAGAAAAGGCTTAACGTGGCTTACTGTACTAAGACAGTGATATTACATGACCAAAATCAGCACACATCATATTTATAAACCATACTATGTATAAAAAATCAGATGAGCCCAGAATATGAACGCAACGTGTTTAATTACACGTTAAGCGTTTTCCTCCCATAGAAAACCGTTATAAGAAAAGGCTTAACGTGGCTTACTGTACTAAGACAGTGATATTACATGACCAAAATCAGCACACGTCATATTTATAAACCATACTATGTATAAAAAATCAGATGAGCCCAGAATATGAACGCAACGCGTTTAATTACACGTTAAGCGTTTTCCTCCCATAACCGTTATAAGAAAAGGCTTAACGTGGCTTACTGTACTAATACAGTGATATTACATGACCAAAATCAGCACACGTCATATTTATAAACCATAGTATGTATAAAAAATCAGATGAGCCCAGAATATGAACGCAACGCGTTTAATTACAGGTTAAGCGTTTCCTCCCATAGAAAACCGTTATAAGAAAAGGCTTAACGTGGCTTACTACTGTACTAAGACAGTGATATTACATGACCAAAATCAGCACACGTCATATTTATAAACCATACTATGTATAAAAAATCAGATGAGCCCAGAATATGAACGCAACGCGTTTAATTACACGTTAAGCGTTTTCCTCCCATAACCGTTATAAGAAAAGGCTTAACGTGGCTTACTGTACTAATACAGTGATATTACATGACCAAACTCAGTACACATCATATTTATAAACCATAGTATGTATAAAAAATCAGATGAGCCCAGAATATGAACGCAACGCGTTTAATTACACGTTAAGTGTTTTCCTCCCATAGAAAACCGTTATAGGAAAAGGCTTAACGTGGCTTACTGTACTAAGACAGTGATATTACATGACCAAACTCATTACACATCATATTTATAAACCATACTATGTATAAAAAATAAGGTAAGCCCAGAAATTGAACGCAACGCGTTTAATTACACATTAAGCATTTTTCTCCCATAGAAAACCATTATAAGAAAACGCTTAACGTGGCTTACTGTACTAAGACAGTGATATTACATGACCAAAATCAGCACACATCATATTTATAAACCATACTATGTATAAAAAATCAGATGAGCCCAGAATATGAACGCAACGCGTTTAATTACACGTTAAGCGTTTTCCTCCCATAGAAAACCGTTATAAGAAAAGGCTTAACGTGGCTTACTGTACTAAGACAGTGATATTACATGACCAAAATCAGCACACGTCATATTTATAAACCATACTATGTATAAAAAATCAGATGAGCCCAGAATATGAACGCAACGCGTTTAATTACACGTTAAGCGTTTTCCTCCCATAACCGTTATAAGAAAAGGCTTAACGTGGCTTACTGTACTAATACAGTGATATTACATGACCAAAATCAGCACACGTCATATTTATAAACCATACTATGTATAAAAAATCAGATGAGCCCAGAATATGAACGCAACGCGTTTAATTACACGTTAAGCGTTTTCCTCCCATAGAAAACCGTTATAAGAAAAGGCTTAATGTGGCTTACTGTACTAAGACAGTGATATTACATGACCAAAATCAGCACACGTCATATTTATAAACCATACTATGTATAAAAAATCAGATGAGCCCAGAATATGAACGCAACGCGTTTAATTACACGTTAAGCGTTTTCCTCCCATAGAAAACCGTTATAAGAAAAGGCTTAACGTGGCTTACTGTACTAAGACAGTGATATTACATGACCAAAATCAGCACACGTCATATTTATAAACCATAGTATGTATAAAAAATCAGATGAGCCCAGAATATGAACGCAACGCGTTTAATTACACGTTAAGCGTTTCCTCCCATAGAAAACCGTTATAAGAAAAGGCTTAACGTGGCTTACTGTACTAATACAGTGATATTACATGACCAAACTCAGCACACGTCATATTTATAAACCATACTATGTATAAAAAATCAGATGAGCCCAGAATATGAACGCAACGCGTTTAATTACACGTTAAGCGTTTTCCTCCCATAGAAAACCGTTATAAGAAAAGGCTTAACGTGGCTTACTGTACTAAGACAGTGATATTACATGACCAAACTCAGCACACGTCATATTTATAAACCATACTATGTATAAAAAATCAGATGAGCCCAGAATATGAACGCAACGCGTTTAATTACACGTTAAGCGTTTTCCTCCCATAGAAAACCGTTATAAGAAAAGGCTTAACGTGGCTTACTGTACAGTGATATTACATGACCAAAATCAGCACACGTCATATTTATAAACCATACTATGTATAAAAAATCAGATGAGCCCAGAATATGAACGCAACGCGTTTAATTACACATTAAGCGTTTTCCTCCCATAGAAAACCGTTATAAGAAAAGGCTTAACGTGGCTTACTGTACTAAGACAGTGATATTACATGACCAAACTCAGCACACGTCATATTTATAAACCATACTATGTATAAAAAATCAGATGAGCCCAGAATATGAACGCAACGCGTTTAATTACACGTTAAGCGTTTTCCTCCCATAGAAAACCGTTATAAGAAAAGGCTTAACGTGGCTTACTGTACAGTGATATTACATGACCAAAATCAGCACACGTCATATTTATAAACCATACTATGTATAAAAAATCAGATGAGCCCAGAATATGAACGCAACGCGTTTAATTACACGTTAAGCGTTTTCCTCCCATAGAAAACCGTTATAAGAAAAGGCTTAAAGATGCTCACATGCAAGATTACTTTTTATACTTTTTTTTCCCCAGCGTTGAGCACTAATCACACAAGTCTCTGTTGAGCACCAATCACACAAGTCTCTGTTGAGCTCATAATGCAATAACCAATCAGATTAGTTACCGATGAAGAAACAAACTTCATCGGTTGTTTGTTTGTTCGCGAAGTTCGCGGGAGTTTTTGCCGCTTTCACGCAATGTGCTGTTCACTGCAGACACTCTGACTGGATTCTGCCCAGTCGCTTGAGGAAAAGTGTATACGATGTAAGTAAGATATTAATTTTTAATCCTTTTGATTTCTCATGTTACTAAAATAACATGTCTTGTTTTTCTTATGCGTAAAAAGCTATAACGACTTTTACTGAAATGTGAAACTAAAGGAAAGTGTTGCATTACAGGTAAAGATGCTCACGTGGCATGCAAGATTACTTTTTATACTTTTTTTTTCAGCGTTGAGCATTACCACCAATCACACAAGTCTCTGTTGAGCTCATAATGAAATAGGGTTAGGGTTTGTTAGAGAGGTTCATTGGACTCCATCAGATACCGCTCTATGTACTATTTCTAATTTATTGAGACTCATTTAAGTTTTTTCTTTCTTTCTTTCTTTCTTTCCTACTTTCTTTCTTTCTTTGTCTTTCTTTCTTTCTTTCGACTCCATCAGCTGCCATTCTATGTACTATTTCTAATCAATCAAGACTCATTTAAGCTTCGATTCTAATAATTCTAAACTGAAAACCTTCAAACTTCTACAAACTTGTAAACCTACTAAACTAAAAAAAACTAATTAAAACTTCAAAAAACCTTCAAGTTTGGTCATGTAATATCACTGTCTTAGTACAGTAAGCCACGTTAAGCCTTTTCTTATAACGGTTTTCTATGGGAGGAAAACGCTTAATGTGTAATTAAACGCGTTGCGTTCATATTCTGGGCTCATCTGATTTTTTATACATAGTATGGTTTATAAATATGACGTGTGCTGATTTTGGTCTTTTAATATCACTGTATTAGTACAGTAAGCACGTTAAGCCTTTTCCTATAATGGTTTTCTATGGGAGGAAAACACTTAACGTGTAATTAAACGCGTTGCGTTCATATTCTGGGCTCATCTGATTTTTTATACATAGTATGGTTTATAAATATGACGTGTGCTGAGTTTGGTCATGTAATATCACTGTATTAGTACAGTAAGCCACGTTAAGCCTTTTCTTATAACGGTTTTCTATGGGAGGAAACGCTTAACGTGTAATTAAACGCGTTGCGTTCATATTCTGGGCTCATCTGATTTTTTATACATACTATGGTTTATAAATATGACGTGTGCTGATTTTGGTCATGTAATATCACTGTCTTAGTACAGTAAGCCACGTTAAGCCTTTTCTTATAACGGTTTTCTATGGGAGGAAAACGCTTAACGTGTAATTAAACGCGTTGCGTTCATATTCTGGGCTCATCTGATTTTTTATACATAGTATGGTTTATAAATATGACGTGTGCTGAGTTTGGTCATGTAATATCACTGTATTAGTACAGTAAGCCACGTTAAGCCTTTTCTTATAACGGTTTTCTATGGGAGGAAAACGCTTAACGTGTAATTAAACGCGTTGCGTTCATATTCTGGGCTCATCTGATTTTTTATACATAGTATGGTTTATAAATATGACGTGTGCTGATTTTGGTCATGTAATATCACTGTCTTAGTACAGTAAGCCACGTTAAGCCTTTTCTTATAACGGTTTTCTATGGGAGGAAAACGCTTAACGTGTAATTAAACGCGTTGCGTTCAATTTCTGGGCTTACCTTATTTTTTATACATAGTATGGTTTATAAATATGATGTGTGCAGAGTTTGGTAATTTAATATCACTGTCTTAGTACAGTAAGCCACGTTAAGCGTTTTCTTATAATGGTTTTCTATGGGAGAAAAATGCTTAATGTGTAATTAAACGCGTTGCGTTCAATTTCTGGGCTTATCTTATTTTTTATACATAGTATGGTTTATTAATATGATGTGTGCAGAGTTTGGTCATGTAATATCACTGTCTTAGTACAGTAAGCCACGTTAAGCCTTTTCTTATAATGGTTTTCTATGGGAGAAAAATGCTTAATGTGTAATTAAACGCGTTGCGTTCAATTTCTGGGCTTACCTTATTTTTTATACATAGTATGGTTTATAAATATGATGTGTGCAGAGTTTGGTAATTTAATATCACTGTCTTAGTACAGTAAGCCACGTTAAGCCTTTTCTTATAATGGTTTTCTATGGGAGAAAAATGCTTAATGTGTAATTAAACGCGTTGCGTTCAATTTCTGGGCTTACCTTATTTTTTATACATAGTATGGTTTATAAATATGATGTGTAATGAGTTTGGTCATGTAATATCACTGTATTAGTACAGTAAGCCACGTTAAGCGTTTTCTTATAATGGTTTTCTATGGGAGAAAAATGCTTAATGTGTAATTAAACGCGTTGCGTTCAATTTCTGGGCTTATCTTATTTTTTATACATAGTATGGTTTATTAATATGATGTGTGCAGAGTTTGGTCATGTAATATCACTGTCTTAGTACAGTAAGCCACGTTAAGCCTTTTCTTATAATGGTTTTCTATGGGAGAAAAATGCTTAATGTGTAATTAAACGCGTTGCGTTCATATTCTGGGCTTACCTTATTTTTTATACATAGTATGGTTTATAAATATGATGTGTAATGAGTTTGGTCATGTAATATCACTGTCTTAGTACAGTAAGCCACGTTAAGCCTTTTCCTATAACGGTTTTCTATGGGAGGAAAACACTTAACGTGTAATTAAACGCGTTGCGTTCATATTCTGGGCTCATCTGATTTTTTATACATACTATGGTTTATAAATATGATGTGTACTGAGTTTGGTCATGTAATATCACTGTATTAGTACAGTAAGCCACGTTAAGCCTTTTCTTATAACGGTTTTCTATGGGAGGAAACGCTTAACCTGTAATTAAACGCGTTGCGTTCATATTCTGGGCTCATCTGATTTTTTATACATAGTATGGTTTATAAATATGACGTGTGCTGATTTTGGTCATGTAATATCACTGTCTTAGTACAGTAAGCCACGTTAAGCCTTTTCTTATAACGGTTTTCTATGGGAGGAAACGCTTAACCTGTAATTAAACGCGTTGCGTTCATATTCTGGGCTCATCTGATTTTTTATACATAGTATGGTTTATAAATATGACGTGTGCTGATTTTGGTCATGTAATATCACTGTATTAGTACAGTAAGCCACGTTAAGCCTTTTCTTATAACGGTTATGGGAGGAAAACGCTTAACGTGTAATTAAACGCGTTGCGTTCATATTCTGGGCTCATCTGATTTTTTATACATAGTATGGTTTATAAATATGACGTGTGCTGATTTTGGTCATGTAATATCACTGTCTTAGTACAGTAAGCCACGTTAAGCCTTTTCTTATAACGGTTTTCTATGGGAGGAAAACGCTTAACGTGTAATTAAACGCGTTGCGTTCATATTCTGGGCTCATCTGATTTTTTATACATAGTATGGTTTATAAATATGATGTGTGCTGATTTTGGTCATGTAATATCACTGTCTTAGTACAGTAAGCCACGTTAAGCCTTTTCTTATAACGGTTTTCTATGGGAGGAAAACGCTTAACGTGTAATTAAACGCGTTGCGTTCATATTCTGGGCTCATCTGATTTTTTATACATAGTATGGTTTATAAATATGACGTGTGCTGATTTTGGTCCTTTAATATCACTGTCTTAGTACAGTAAACCACGTTAAGCGTTTTTCACGTTAAGCGTTTTAGAATGTCCCCACCCATTGTGTTCAGCCTATTCAAAAACTCTCTTATACTTCAAGGCAAAATGCAGAGAAACACAGTTACAGCCTAAGAAATATGTAATGTATGAAAAACATCTATGTCCACATATTCCTTCCCTCAATAAATAATAAATTATGGATGTCAGATGTGACAGCACAGCTGTGGGAAATCACTAGAATCAGATACTGTGTATTTGCAGTCATATAAATAAACTAATAAACATTGAATAACCAAGTTACAGAGATCATTGTTGTGTTTCCTTCGATGAGACTGCCAGCATTGATTGTTTTAGAGCATTTTCTTTGTCACAAACCAAATGAATCAGCTCTAATCGGCCTGTGTTGTGTCTTTCTTGGTCTGTGTATACGTGCAGGAAGAGCAGTCAGCAGTCAGAGGAGATTGTGGCAGAACTCGTCTACAGATTCCTCCTTCCTGAGGTCCAGAAGATAGATGTCAGAGAAAGAGGTGGGTTATTCAATCAGGCAGATAATCAGTAAAATGCCAAACTATTACAGGCCAAGCCAAATTAGTCCTCAATGTCATTATCTTCTCCCCCTCATGCCATTTAAAGAAAGCATTAAAAGGATTTAAGGAACAGAATGTACCAAAATTCAAGTCATGCTATACTGTATGTTTCAAGCTTATTATGAGGACTTTAAAGCGGTGTCATTTCTACCGGAAAACATCTTAGTGTCACACTTATAACTTTTTTTTATAATATGAATAATAAAATTAATCTGTATATATATATATATATATATATATATATATACACACACACACACACACATGTGTATATATATATATATATATATATATATACATACATACATATTTATATATATATATATATATATATATATATAATAATTGTGGAGGTTAAACATTTAAAATGAATGTATAAAATGATTAAAATCTTTAAATATAACATAATTAAATTAATTACAAAACGTGAAAACATTGGGATTGCAAGTAGAACCATTCCAGCTGAAAATATATCTTTAGTGTTGCTCTTGAGTTTAAGTCTGTAATCTGGATTTGAAACATTATAACTGTAAAGTACTTCAGCTTGAAGTTGAGTGACATGAGGATGGGTATACACTGGAACATTGTCCTTTTTTGTTATTGCTGAGATATAAATGTGGCATAAAAGCTGGAAGTCATGGCCAATTTCTGAGGTTACAGACCGCAAACGTTGAGAACAAAGGCATATTCAAAAATGAACTCAGGCTATTTCTACACAGCATTTCAGTTTATTGGCATTAATACTGCTAAGTGTAGTGCACTTCATGAATGTCTTAAAAAGATTTGAAAAGCCTCAAGCAGGGGCCGGTTGCATAAACCTCTAAGACTAGTCTTACAAGTTAGACATCAATTTATTTTCTTTAAGACGGTTCATAGCTTTTTTAAATCAGTTACATAAAAATGTAGATAAGCCTACTTTGATACCGAAAACTAAGACTTACTGCCCCTGACTAACTGCTAGTAGGTCATACTAGAACTTAAGACACTGTCTTGACATTATGGCTATGTTTATGCAACCAGCCGCAGATCTTTTTCATGCATAAATTGTCACCTGACCAGTATTTGTTAAGCTTGACTTTTTAGTGACCTGTGAATTTGATGTTATCAGTATGTGTGTGTATCACAGTCATGCCATGTGGCCTGTGTTAAATATTCAATTAATTATCCTTGCAATTTACCATGGTTAGTTTTTAATTTGCCAGTAAAAGTGGGTTGTGACCATGACTGTCAGCCTCCATAACCAACAAAAAAGCTACATAAATTATCAGAAAGGAACATGAAAGTGTTCTAATTAATTGTGGAAATCTTTTTTTTTGTTTGTTTGTTTAATGGTGCTGTTATAATGCAACACAGAAGTGGCACACCCACTCTATTATTAGGCTGACCTTTACTTGAAACCACATGACATAAATATTTCGAGATTTTATCACTATTTAACATACTGATCTAACAGTGGTATTTGCTTTAGAACCCGTTGGACATGAAGTGGTGACCCAACACAGTACAAAAAGGTTTATTGTACAAAAGTAAACAAATGAATTTAGATGAATAATTCTAAAATAATAGTAAGTGTAATAATAATTATTAAATATCTATAAACCGTTTAAATAATTTAACTATTAATTTCAACAACCAGTAATTCCTCACAAAAAATACTTTGTGGTATAAACCGTGCTTTTGTTACAAGTGAACCCACATTTAATTTAGTCATATTTTGATATTTTCTTTAACCTTTGTTCGTGGTTTGAGGATAAGGGAATGTTACACAACCTTTAGCATCGGTCTAATTTGGCTGCTTTTACCAAGTGACAGATAAATTTGTGCCAAATCATCATGCCTGTTATATTTAACCCTATAATAGTACTAATATAATATAGTAAAATATATATTAGCATAAATATAGGTTAATACTAATTTCTGTTACATATCCTTACTATATTTCAGCCGAATATAAATTATAAATGTAAACTAGATGTGTTCTGTCTCTCCACTCTATCAGAACAGACATAAGAGCCAATCTCTGGTTGCGGCCCACTAGTTGAAACCCACTTTAAAAATGCAAACTTTGCTCATTTTCTTTTAGTTCGCCAGAGCCAGAGAAGACATCTGCAAGCAGCCCGTTCAATCATCAGTAGCAGTCTAGTATCTTCTGCGGTCTCCCAGCCCCCATCGCCCTCAGACAGAGCCTCTTCAGCAGTCCTGAATGATATACTCAGCCAAGTAGAGGAGGCTGTTCCCAGAACCATGAACCCTAGAGACCCTGGACCAGCACAAAACAATCTGACCAGTGATCCAACAGCAGACACTCACAACAAGAATGGAAAACATGCAGACTAAGCCCAAGGGCAGCACTACAAACCATTAATATAGTTCTACATGTAAATGTTTGCATTAGTTGTCATAGTTTGAGCATAGAGCAGCTTGTGTTAATAGTTACACACTAAAACGTACTCGGTTACCTAATGTAACCTCGGTTCTCTATAGAAGAGGGAACGAGTATTGCGTAAGTTGCTTACGCTACGGGTAAAGTTGTCTTTTCTCGAGATCTGAAGCCAAAACATTATCCTTAATTTTGTATTTATTGTCAACGCAGTGTGGCAGCCAGCAGACCATAGCAGGCTGTATAAGCGTGCTCATTGGCTGCCCTGCGGCAACTGCAGCAGCCTACCAGTGAGCCCTGCATGACGTCACACCCAATGATGGCGCTTCGCGCCCTCCACGCGCCTCAGCCCGCCAGAATGGGTGTGGCTAGCGTGTATAAAAGAGGGGCTCACAGGCTGAAATTCTGGTTTTCATAGACTGAAGCGAATAAGCTCATGGCGCGACATGGCAGGTTACGCAATACTCGTTCCCTCTTCTAGAGAGAACCGAGGTTACGTTAGGTAACCGAGTACGTTCTATTACGAGAGGTTCTCTCGTATTGCGTAAGTTGCTTACGCTACGGGAACCCCTTGTCAACGCCGTGCGCGCCGAGCATCCACTGCATGAGTCCCAGGGGAGCCCGGGGAACACAACATGCGGGAACAGGCGGCCAGCAACGCGGGCCAGCACATGTCATAAGCACTTCATAGGAATACAGAGTGGCTCTGCCGTTCTATGCATAAGCATGGAGAATGCGGCCATCACAGTACATAAGCACATCATAGGGAGAATATAGAGCGGCTTCGCTGGTCTATGTATAGAGAGTATAACCCCTAGCGCAGCTGAGTGGAGAATAGGTGGCCAGCAACGCGTGCCAGCACCAGTGCACAAGCGTGTGATGGGGAAAATACAGAGTGGCTCCGCCGGTCTGTATATAGAGAATCTCATCCCTTAGTGCAGCTCACCAGAAAAGCTAGTAGTACACGAAAGTAGTCTGCACATGAACGACTGGACAGAACATACATATCACTTAAACTGATAACAGTTTAGCCTGCAAGGCAGGAACTTCCAGGTTATAAAATCTCACGAATGTAGAGGGGGAGGCCCAGCCTGCCGCCATACAAATGTCGTGAATAGAAATCCCGCTGGACCAAGCCTACGATGAGGCCAAGCCTCTAGTGGAATGGGCTCTGATGCCCAAAGGGCACTGCAGGTGTTTGGACGCATAAGCTGCTGCAATAGCGTCCACTATCCATCTGGACAGGCTCTGTTTTGAGGCGGCGAGACCCCTGGTGCGCCCACCAAACGAAACAAAGAGCTGCTCAGAACGCCTAAAGGCGGCGGAGCGTGTGATGTAAACTCTCAGCGCCCTGACGGGGCATAAGAGGTTATCACTGTCCTCGCTATCGGATGCTGGCAGAGCCGACAGGGAGATGATCTGCGCCCTAAAGGGAGTGCCAATCGTTTTGGGGACCGTGTCTCGGTTTGAGGATGACTTTGGAGTCATTTGGTCCGAACTCGAGACATGCGGGGCTAACAGACAGTGCGTGTAGATCCCCCACACGTTTTACTGACGACAGAGCTGTCAGAAAAACGGTTTTGAGCGAAAGGTATTTCAGATCCACAGATTCTAGCGGTTCAAAGGGAAACGCTTTCAGGGCCTCTAGGACCAGAGAAAGATCCCAAATAGGAACCGAGGGGGCCGCGGGGGGTTCATCCTCCTGGCTCCTCTAAGGAAGCGGATGATAAGCTCGTTCCTTCCTATTGCACGGCTGCGCGTCATCTCCGCGAACGCTGCAATAGCCGCAACGTACACTATTGAGCGTGGAGGGGGGCCTGCCCTTGTCCAACAGCTCTTGTAGGAAGGAGAGCACCCATGAAACCCCACATGTGTGTGGATCCAGACTCTTAGTAGCGCACCATTTAGAGAACACTGACCATTTAGACGCGTAGAGCCTTCTCGTGGAAGGAGCTCTAGACTGCGTGAACGTGTTTACGACCCCTTCTGGCAAATCAACGGGTATCCGTTGATTATCCACGCATGCAGAGACCAGCGCTCTGGCCAGATTGCCAGATTGCTTACATGCCAGATTGATCCACCGGCTTGAGAAAGAAGATCTTTCCTCACCGGGATCGGCCATGGGGCTGAGTGCGACAGCCTCACTAGCTCTGGGTACCAGATTTGGCTCTCCCATCGCGGGGCTATGAGGAGCACTGGGTGGCGCGTTTCACTGATATTCTTGATTACCTGTGGTAACAACGAGATCGGAGGGAAAGCATACAGCGGGCGGCTGGGCCAGATTTGGGCCAGCACGTCCTCGCTCTTTGAGAAAAACGTCGGGCAGTGAGCGTTGTCTTTTGATGCAAAAAGGTCGACTTCCGCCCTGCCGAACAGGCGCCACAGTGGCTGGACTGTCTGGGGGTGTAGGGACCATTCTCCCGGGGGAATGTTGTCTCTGGACAGTCTGTCTGGGCCGACATTCAGGTGGCCCGGCACGTGCGTGGCTCCCAGCGAGCGCAACGAGCGATGAGCCCACACTAGAAGGCGTTCTGTCAGTTTGCAGAGATTCCTGGATCTGACACCGCCCTGTCGGTTCACGTAGGACACCACGGACATGTTGTCCGAGCGGACTAGCACATGGTGGTCCCGTATATGTGGGAGGAAGCGCTTGAGCGCGTTCTCGACCGCTATCATCTCCAAACAGTTTATGTGGAGGCATTTCTCCTGGTCTGACCACAGGCCAAAGACCGGTTTGCCCTCGAATAGAGCGCCCCAACCTAAGTTGGATGCGTCTGTCGAGATAGCTTTTCGGTGCGAGACGGCTCCCATTGTCACTCCCCGCTGGTACCAGTCGGCCACTAACCAGGGTCTCAGTGCTGAAACGCAGCTCTGAGTCACTCTGATTCGTATCCTGACGATATACCCGACCGTCGAATCTCAAGAATGGCCTGTGACGGGGTATTATCTGGATCTGAAAGTAAGCGTCTTTCAGATCGAGGGGAAATAAACCAGTCCCTCGGGCGAATCTGCACGAGGATCTGTCTGGTTGTGAGCATTTTGAACGGTCTTTTCATAAGAGCTTTGTTCAAATATCTCAGATCTAAAATCGGTCTGAGAGCTCCGTCCTTCTTGGGCATGAGGAAGTAACGGCTGTAAAAGCCTGACTCGCTCAGAGAAGGGGGTACCGGTTCTATGGCCCCTTTGCACAGAAGTCTCGCTATTCCTGCACGAAGTAGGTGTGCTACTTCCCCATTCACTCTCGTCTCGGTTCGCGCTTGAAAGCGCGGGGGGCGGCGAGCGAACTGCAATGAATAGCCCTCTCTTACTGTGCTCAGCACCCATTCTGACGCACCTGGAATAGCTTCCCACACTTTCGCATGTACGGCTAGGGGCAGAATGGCCTCCGGGCTCCGATTGCCGCATTCCGCGGGCTCGAGAACCTGATTCTCTTGGTGCTTGAATACGGCGGCTCGCAGACAGTGATGGCTGGCCGTTTTACACACGATGTCCCGGTGGCATTGGACGGGGAACATATTGTGCGAGGAACGGAGCGCGAGAGCGGCGCCGGGGGTAAAGTGTTTGTCAGTATGTGTGAGCGCTCGAGGGCGGGCACAGGACTTACATTTGTGATATGACCGGTAGGAAGTGGCCGTGTAACAGAGCGGGCAGTGAGTAGGTGCGGGCACGGGGTTGTGGACGCGTGACCTACATCTAACACTCGAGCGGCTTTTGTCCGCTTTAGAGAGTGGGCTCTGTGAGAGACACGGGGTTTATAGTGCTTGTGTGTAGGGGTGAACACAGAAACGTGGGCACATTTTCTACACTTAAAACACTAACGGCGTGAGCCGGATACCCAGGCATTACACACCTTTTGAGATTTCTCTGGGTCATCGTGAAAACGGCGGTTGCGTGCAGGCGAGCGGGTAGTATTCCCAGCTCGTTGGCTGCCAAATACACTTCTGCAGTAGCCTTTCTTAAGGGGACTGACAAAGCGGATGTGTTGTGTTTATCAGTAAGCATGGGAGCTCACGGGCGGACACAAGACTTACACATAGCCGGTGTTTGTCAGCTTTATAGGTTTTGTCCCCTGGGATAAAAGTGTAACAGAGCGGGCAGTGTGTAGGTGTAGGCACTGTTTTGTGAGCACATTCCTACATTCAACACTTGAGCGGCATATGCCAGCTCTAGAGTGGGCTCTGCATGAGTGAATGACACAGAGGGAACCGTGCTTGTGTGTAGGGGTGAACACTGGGAAGCGGGCACATTTTCTACACCATTGGCGTGAGCCGGATAACCAGAACTGTACTCTTATGAGATTTCTCTGGGTTGCCGTAGAAACGGTGTTGCAGCGCAGCGGTGCTGCAACGGTGTTGCAGTTGCAGCAGCGGCGAACACACACAGCAGAAAAAGGATATATAACGCCGGATAGCGTAGCAGGCACGGATGGCTGAAGGCGGCGAAGACGACCGGCTTCCTCAGACGCTGTCCTAAGCTTGCTGGTCGCTTGTTTCAACGGCGGCGGCTTCTCTCAGAGTCCAGCGATGCGAAGAGCTATCAGAATTTCAGCCTGTGAGCCCCTCTTTTATACACGCTAGCCACACCCATTCTGGCGGGCTGAGGCGCGTGGAGGGCGCGAAGTGCCTCATTGGGCGTGACGTCACGCAGGGCTCACTGGTAGGCTGCTGCAGTTGCCGCAGGGCAGCCAATGAGCACGCTTATACAGCCTGCTATGGTCTGCTGGCTGCCGCACTGCGTTGACAATAAATACAAAATGAAGGATAATTTTTTGGCTTCAGATCTCGAGAAAAGACAACTTTACCCGTAGCGTAAGCAACTTACGCAATACGAGAGAACCTCTCGTAAGAGAACCAGCATTTAATTTATCAGTAAATTACTCTATTTTACATTAATAATGGAACACATCACAGTTTGTAGACTACTCTGTAGTACAGCATAGACTTTTATAAATTAATTTTCATCTTTATGAAAAAAAAAAAAAAATGCAGGTAGATATAGACCTACAGAATGTGTGTTACGCACTGATAGACTGGTTTTGCGTGAGGTCGAAAATACCCCCACGCAGATTTCACTCATGTACAAGTTGGTCACTGGAAATTAGAAGTAACAGTATACTTTATTGTCCCCGAAAGGAAATTTATTGTGGACTACATGTTGCTGCATAGACATATAATAGACATAACTCAGATTTTACACACCGAGTTCTGTCAGTTAAGAAGGAAAAATACCACTTAAAGATAGATAACTGCTCCATCTTTTTAATTAACAAGTGAGGTTGAATAGTGATAAAAGCAGAGCTAAAATCGATAAAAAGTAAACTTGCATAAGCTTTGTGTTTCCGTTTCAGAATCAAGTGTATGATGCTGTTAATAGCATCCTCAGTCCCCCTCCCTTGTCTATAGGCAAACTGTAAAGGATCTAAATTGTTAGCAGCATCTGCTTTTAACATAGATACAATGCACTTTTCAAAACATTTCATAACCACAGACATTTAGCGCGACCGATCTGAAATCATTATTATCTAAGGGTTTAGCTATCTTTAGAACCGGCATGATCACAGCCCTTTTCCAAAGGCTGGGAACAATACCGATGTCCAAAGATTTTTTGAAATATAGGGAGCCAAGCTGGAGTCAGTTCATCTGCACAGTTTCCCCCTGTAGTCAATCATTTTATCCCTTAAAACTCATCTTTGATCATCAAAATTACATATTTAAAAGTTTTATTTACATGGTTTGTCTTAAAGCATATTAAAAACACCATGTAGACATATAAACAACATTAAAAGCTGGATTTTCACACAATATAGAAAGAAATTCCAGCAGGGCCTGCACATTTCTTAGGACAAATGTGTTTAAAATAGTTGTTGATCTGGTTTGCATCAATCAACAACTTATCTTTGATAAGCTGTTGATAAGCATCACTAATGCTATTCTCAAAAATATGTTCGCTCTTCTCAAATCTTAAGTAAAAATTGTTTAAATCAATGGCCTTCTGTAAGTCATCAAGAGTAGATACAAAGTTCCTTGAGGACTGCATATTAGTTATAGATTTCATAGAATCCCAAAGCTGTTTAGGATTAGACATGCCGAGCTGACCAACAGAAAGCTATTTGATTTTAAAGGGACTTCTGTTGAGCTGTACAAAAATTCTGATTATGCTGTATATTGCTATGCTATTGACAAGGGATTGCTTGGTTTTTTTTTTGCCATCACAATTTCTAATCTACTAGTATGACCACACCTTAATGCGACCACAGTAATTTGGCTATATTTTAAAACACGCAGCAGTTTCATAATTCACTTTTGAGCCACAGTATCCCAGCTAACAATAATATGTTCCCCTTTGGTTATGAAAATTGTATTTCTGAATGTTCTGGGTTTTTTTGTTTTTGTTTTTTTTTTATGTTCAAAAACCTATCATTAATTACTCTGTCTCATGTCATTCCAAACCTGTAAGACTTTTGTTCATCTTCGGAACACAAATGAAGATATTTTGAATAAAATCTGACAAGCTTTCTGTCCCTCCATTGACAGCTGCGTAGCTGCATATATTTTGAACTACCTCTTTGACGCTTCAAAAAGTTAAATCCATATGAATCGAGTGGTTTAGTTCAAATTTTCTGAAAAGACAATTAAGATCGCTTTATATTGATGAACAGATTGAATTTTTATTCACATATAAACATTCATAAACTCACACATACATCAGTTGTGGTAAACGGAAGCTCAAGAATGTTCGCTTGACGTAAGAGAACCAATGACGTGTTACACAACACGTTTGAGTTTCCGCAAGTACCAATGAGGTTCATTCTCGTGTTACGCAGCACGTTTGAGCTTCCCAGAAAAAAAGGGGTTCATTCTCGTGTTACTCAGCACGTTTGAGCTTCAGCAAGAACCAATGAGGTTCATTCTTGTGTCACACAACACGTTTGAGCTTCAGCAAGAACCAATGAGGTTCATTCTCGTGTTACGCAACACGTTAGCTTCTACAAGAACCAATGAGGTTCATTCTTGTGTTACGCAGCTCATTTGAGCTTCCCAGAAAAAAAGGGGTTCATTCTCGTTATGCAGCATGTTTCAGCTTCTGCAAGAACCAATGAGGTTCATTCTCGTGTTACGCAACACGTTTGAGTTTCCGCAAGAACCAATGAGGTTCATTCTCGTATTACGCAGCACGTTTGAGCTTCAGCAAGAACCAATGAGGTTCATTCTCGTGTTACATGTTTGTGCTTCCGCAAGAGGTTTGTTCTAACGCATCAAGCAGGTTCAGTTGAGCTTGTTCTCGAAACTATCGGAAAAAATATATATTTTTTAAAAATAAATAAAAGTCCAACTAAAATGTTATATGAACAATGTATAGCCTAATTAATGTTGTTGAGCTAATGTTGAGAAAGCTATGAAAGAGCAGAGAACTTTGAACTTTTGAACGAACATTCTATTACGGTTAATGACCTTACTTGAATGTTAGCCAAAGTTCTGAGAACGTTCCCTTTTAGCTGGCATGACCGTGTCATTAGGGTTAGGTTTAAGGGTTAGGGTGGTGCGAGGACCCTATTGCAATTGCTCCGTTTAATTATGTTGCTTGTAGAACTAAAATTAAAATAATCAACAAAATGAATATTATAGCCTTTGTAGTTCATATTTTAATTGGTTACAGTTTAATACTGGCATAAGTTTAATACTGAGAGGTGTAAATTAGCAATGTTTCTATAATCTAGCTTGTTTATATTTTGTATCTTTTATACTATAAATGTTCATTAATGTGTATTGTCCCTATCAGGTAAACAAATAAAGTACAGTAAAGGTGAATGGAATATCAATACAGCGCTGCCTTACAAACATTGTACCTAGCCTACTGTAGTAGTAGTTGCATAATTTTCTTTATAAAAAAAAAAAATGCGTTTGCCCCGCCTGTGATTGGTTGTTTTCTGTTCTATTTCCCTTCCCTCTCGACTTTCAGACGGTCCTATCTTTTGAGTGATCAGAAAATTAGGAAAATAAGCAACTGCTTTCGTCTCTATAGCGAGACCGTACGACATGTTTTCCCGTCAGCGTGTCCTTCTCAGGACATCTGTAACCAGGAAGTAAAAGTCTCTGTTAGTCCTCGATCTTGTGTGCTGTATACGTGCTTTAAAATCAGGATTGTAAATCAGTAAATGTGGAACCTACCGTGACTTGATTCATGTCAGAGCTCGGTCTGCATGGTCATGTTGAGGCATTACGTGAATGTCCTGCTGATATGACATGGTAAGTGCCTATGCTTTTATTTACAAAAGTAAAGTGGATCGCGAGACGTGACAACAACTGTCTCTTGAACCTGCAGTACAAATAAATGTTGCCGCTTGTAAACTATGGGAATTAATTTCAGCACGGTGTGTGTTTGAGGGGATTTTAATATACTGCAACTGTTGAGGCGTCGTCTGAAGGTTATATAATAGACAACTCGAGCGCTTTACAAACTTCTGCTGTCATTATAATGTTTTAAACAGCCATTCAGCAGCTGAATATAATCAACGCGATTCCAGAGGCTGTGAAATCTGTGCGGACCTTGTAAAAACCAGTCAGTCCAGTCGTCTGAGGTTGATTAACTTTAACCCAGTGCCCCTCCACTGGCTTATCTTATTTGAGTCGGTATTAATGTAGGCTACTCTATTATCACAATAATTTCTCGAGCTCATTTAGTCGCAGAAGTTGATTCACAGTCACGCAGAAGTTGTTAAGTGCTTAATGTGTGCATTATAATGTGTGGTATAGCCTATATAAAATGCTGTCACAGTCATGTAGGCATAAGCTCTTAATAACAGCTGTGTTGATATATTTATTTCTGTGTCATATTGTGTAATATTGCGTTTATACATCACTTAAATAAAGTTATTAGAAATAACCTACTCATTAGGGCTACATTAAATTAAAATCCTACAAGCCAGAAAGGGTTTATTTTGTGGTAGTGACAGGCTGACTACATTATCCTGCTTATTGGATATAGGCTACTTACCAAACTATGCACATGATAAATTTGAAGTTAAAATAACTTTACTTTCCATAACTATATATTATTTTACAGCTTCTACTAAGAAAAAAAAAAAGCCCATTACATTATAGCCTAGCAATCAGCCTAGCAGCAATATAAAGCTGTGATGAACGTAGTATTATTATTATTAATCTGTAACCCTGTTCTTCTTCTATTAAAAAGGGATAGTTCACCCATTTACTCACCCTCATGTCATTCCAAAACTTTGAGTGTATTCTGTGGAACATAAGATAATTTTTGTTTTGTCCATACAAAGTCAGTCAGTAGGCTCTATGTTAGTTGTTGTTCTCAACCTTCTTCAAAATATCTTATACTTTGTTTCCCACTGAAGAAAGTAAGCCATACAGGTTTGGAACAACGTGGGTGAGTAAACGATGACAGACTTTTCATTTTGGCGTGATCTATCCAATTAAGTTCTCATTCAGCTCTTTGTGTCTCTTCTGGTTCCTTAATCTTACATAGCTACACTGGAAAAACAGGAAAACACAGATTGTCCAATTTACTCAATCATATTATTTGCGATCTACACAAAATGAAAATTGTGTTTCTCTTCTAAACTTGATTTCTTTGCTTTCGATTAATGTAATTCTACAAAATGTGTAATCTAGATTACATTATTTAGGGTTAATTAATGTGAACCAATCAATACTAGAAAATTATTTGTGCTGAAATTGTAGTTCCCAGCTCGCTTTATTGCTTGGGACTTAAGGAGGAGAGTCCAAAAAATATTGAAAGTGTTGTTTTAAGTGTTTTTTGCAAGGTGAGAAAAGGAAAAGGGGGACATGTTATGTTGGAATTATTAGGCTGTGGTCTGATACAGCACATGTTATTACTGCTTACTGTAGCTCAAAGGGCATTTCATGCTTAGCATTTAGAATGTTAATATGTGCTTTTGCTATAGCTTTGAGTTTGGAAGCTAGTTAGTACGTTCTTATAATTCAGTTATGTGACACAAA
Organism: Rutilus rutilus; assembly: GCF_951802725.1. Lineage (NCBI taxonomy): Eukaryota > Metazoa > Chordata > Actinopteri > Cypriniformes > Leuciscidae > Rutilus > Rutilus rutilus. Next base: position 27,799,300 of record NC_140215.1, read on the forward strand.
AATATAAATCATGTTAGGGAACCATATTAAAATCATTTTGAGACTACTTAATTGGGTTACTTAAAAACTACATGATGTTGAAATTATGTGAACAAATTATGTTTGTTTAACTTAATTGATTCATGTGGAACCGATGTAGGCTACATTATTAAATCATGTAGGCCTAGTCTAAATCCAGCACACTTTTTTTCAGTGAATGTGTTTGTTTTCTTGCTTTAACTGGAAACTCTGAGCTTAGAAGCTTATAAAAGAATCTTATGTTGATCATAAATTAATGCTGAAGTCTTCTAAGGCCATAGGAAACAGTTTTGTAGACTGTAGGCCTATTTGCTCACGTAAATATGAAAAGAGAGATAAACGGTGGACTGATACAAGACACGAAAGTAGCTTCAGTTATGGAGTAACTTACGAGTCAGGCTCAATTAGTTCACAAAAAAAGGATTCTAAAAGAAACCAGAGCTTTAAGCATTATGTCACCAACAAACACACAGAGAAAGCCAGACTGAAAACAATGTGTGCATATGCTCAGATTTATGTTCTGATTATATCATCATACCAGCGCAAAATATTCATTCAAACTAAAACAGAATTTGTGAGATTTTAATGAACTAACTCTTTGCCTGAACTTTGTGTTTTAGATGATAACTTCTTATTTTCAGCAAAAACATATGTGTACTTTGTTTTATTTCCCTTAAAGAATAAGAATAAATCTATAAAGATATTGGCTAGATGGCTTTTTGACACAGCTTTTGCTGTGTGAACTTCTTGTGCAGTAGAATGATGAAGTATAATGCATTTTACATTCAGCACAGTTCTGTTTGAAGGCAACAACTTTGTATTTAATTCTTTATTTAATTCAATTTAATTTGGTTGTTGTGGAAGAAGACCTTTTCCAGTAACGTAAGCTGACAAATGTACGTGTTTGTGATTATTCTCCATGATTTCTTGTGATACCAGCATCACAGCAGGTTTAGTTAATCAAACAAAAAACAAAAAAATCCCGAAACCCAATATTTGGTAGAGTCTGTTTCAGTTAGTCTAATCTCTGAGGAATGCTTTGTGTAGTTTGGCCTGTTTCAGACGTGTCGCCCTAGTTGCAGTTAGAACATGCTGTTCAAATGCAGCGCTCTGTTGTTTGGACATTCAGGAAAGTTGCTTTTCCCATAGGGAAGTATGTTATGTAATTGCCTTTCGAATACACTAAACTATGGTAGCCTCAAGCCTGTAGATTGTACTTAAAGGGATAGTTCACCCAAAAATGTTGTCACCTTTTGTTCACCCTCAAGTTGTTCCAAACCTGTATGAGTTTCTTCCTTCTGCTGAACACAAAAAAATATATATATTTTGAAGAATGTTGGTAATCAAACTGTTGACAGTAGCCATTGACTTTCATAGTAGGAAAATATGGAAGTCAACGTGTGCTGTTAGTCTGGTTACCAACATTCTTTTAAAATAATCTAAAACAGAAGACAGACACTCGTACAGGTTTGGAACAACATGAGGGTGAGTAAATGATGACAGAATTTTCATTTTTGGTTGAACTATCTCTTTAATTGAATGTGCAAATAATTGTTATGGCCCTTAAATTTGTACAAAAAATTGGAGATTAAATCCTTTGAGAGATTAAAGTCTTCTCAGCACATTAATAATGATTTATCAAGTGAAGAAGATCTCATTGAAAAGATACTTATAATCAAATTTTTTTCCTCGCTCGTTGTGACAACTAACCTCTGCCACTCCCAAACCATACCAAAGACTAATTAAACTAAAGAAAAGTTACATATACCCCTTTTCCACCAAAAAAGAACTGGTTCGGAACTGGTGCTGGTTCAAAGTTGGTTCAACTTGCGAACCTTCTCAGAACCTGTTTGTTTTTCCACTGACTAGAGAGCCCAGCGAACGACGTCGTTACGTCACTGTGTACGTTGCCATACGTCTTAGCTTTCCCAACTTCAAGCATAACAATTACAATGTTTGGACTACATCGTCTTTCTGCAAATGTTTCTCCTGGCTTTGCGATCCTATATTGGGGTCAGAAGAAGACGTTTAGAACACATTTGTGCCGCTCGTCTGGATTACTATACGTTCGAGACGAAGTTCGACAATAACCCCGCCCCCAGCCCCCGACGTAAGCATGACGTGGTAAAAGAACGGTTCTAGTCCAGCAAAGAGTTGGTGCCGCTGTGGAACCAATTTTCCTGGCCGAGAACCGGTTCTTTGGCTGTCGAAACACAAAGAACTGGATCGCGAGTATAGGCACTGGCTCCGAACCGGCACCAGCACTGCCTTGGTGGAAAAGGGGTAACAGTGTACCCTTAAATGAAAATTACAATGTATCAAACCACTCATGCATAATGACATGCATTTTCACCTTTATTAAAGCTGGAGGATGTCATTGCAGGCTGTTAATGTTGTCCCTAATGCGATTTTAGTGAGTGTCCCTTCCCCCATCATCTCCTCTCTCTCTCTCTCTCTCTCTCTCTGTCTTCCTGTCTCTCTCCCCCTCCCCAACAAAAGAATTTCAATAGGTTTGACAGCAGGTTATATAACACTGAACACTGATTATATATTTTTTAACTTCCTGGTAATTTTAATGTATCCTAAGAATCAACAGCATTTTTAATGTCAAAATTCTTGGAATGTGTGTATAAATGCACTTAGGCCTAAATATAACAATTAATATTCCCTGAAATGTTTCTTTCCTAAACCCCATAATGAACAATTACGGTTAAGGTTGAACTTTTAGTCATCAGGCGTACAGCATTATGTCATCATAAAGAGCAGAAGTCTATAAATGATTGATGAAATGCAGTCTAGCACTTCAATAAGTGAATGAGTGCAGAGTAGAGAGACAAGACCCTGTGAATAATGAACACTTAAATATGCTTTGTCTGCCTATGGTTAAAATTATACACAAGGAAGAACACTTGGGTGAAGTCCGTTCAGTGTGCTTGTAATTGCACATCACATTAAAGAACTCTGTGATGTACGTCTGTGAACAAAGGCTATGTTAACATCACAGTAGAGTCTGTCTCAATTATTCCCTCACTCACACGTGATACAGATTGACGTGACATGATGACCATGTGAAGAAGACCAATAATATCATTGAATATGATATATGATAGATTTGTTGATTTGTTCAAAAAATTGATTTTCATACTGCAAACAATCCAGAGGGTAGTGGGTTACGGTGTTTTTAATCACAAGGGAAAGTGAATAGTGAAAGGGTGGAGGCGTTGCTAATGTGGGGATTGAGTAGATAAGAAGAAGGGTAATTGGAGCTGTGGGGAAGGAATAAAAACCTCTGCTCACATTGTATAAAGGCACAGGAAAACACTCTCAGAGAAAAGGCACATTACTTAACCAACAGGTTATTGCTCTCTGGATCCAGAATGAACTCATGCTGACCTTACAGAGTTCAGCTGCATGATCGTTAGCATAAAAGTCCTCCTGTGGTGAAATCAAGCATTTAATGTTGTTTATATTTCTATGTGGTGTTTTTAATACGCTTTAAGACAAACCATGTGCAAATTCATAAGTCGATACCATTGCTGAGTATTTTCTCTTTAAAACTGCAGGGAACCAAAGACAGTCTCGAAAACACGGTTTGAAATCGCTGGTGTTTCTGACGGCACAAACTACCTTGTGTCCAATCAGGTCAACGTGTGATCGTCAACGAGTGGATCTCTGAGCTGGTGCGAGTGAGTGGAGGCGGGGGTAATTTTCATATTCATAGAACCGCTTATACTAAATGAAACAAGGGTGTAGAGTTACATTCAAGCTATTTTAAGGCGTGAAGAATTTTTTTCAAGGAAAAAGAAAAACTTGAAATATGTAATTTTGGTGATAAAAGTCAAATTATCCTTTTTTTCCTTCGGCACCCCAACCCAGTTAAACTAAACGTACATGTGTGTTTAATATTATTATGAAAATAGCATAGAAATGATAAAATTTACTTGTTTTATCAAACAACTTGAGAAAAATAAGAATATAAAAATATATACAGTACCAGTCAAAAGTTTGGAAACATTACTATTTTTAATGTTTTTGAAAGAAGTCTCTTATGCTCATCAAGCCTGCAGTTAAATTTTTTTAAATAAAACAGTAATATTATTACAATTTAAAATAATGGTTCTCTTTTTTAATATACTTTAAAATGTAATTTATTTTTGTGATGCAAAGCTGAATTTTCATCAGCAAGTACTCCAGTCTTTGGTGTCTTATGATCCTTCAGAAATCATTCTAATATGCTGATTTATGATCAATGTTGGAAACAGTTGTGCTGCTTAATATTTTTTTTATAACCTGAGATACTTTTTTCAGGATTATTTGACGAATAAAAAGTTTAAAAGAACTGTATTTATTTAGAATAGAAATCTTTTGTAACAATATACACTACCGGTCAAAAGTTTGGGAACAATAACTTTTTTTTTTTTAAAGAAATTAGTACTTTAATTCAACAAGGATGCGTTAAATTTATAAAAGGTGATGGTAACGATTTATATTGTTAGAAATGTTTTTATTTTGAATAAATGCTGTTTTTATGAATAAATGCTGTTAACGTTTTACTCATCAATGAATCCTGAAAAAAGTATTCCAAAAAATATATATTAAACAGCACAACTGTTTCCATCATTGATAATAACTGAGTATCAAATCATCATATTAGAATGATTTCTGAAGGATCATAAGACACCAAAGACTGGAGTACTTGCTGATGAAAATTCAGCTTTGCATCACAAAAATAAATTACATTTTAAAATATATTAAAAAAGAGAACCATTATTTTAAATTGTAATAATATTTCATAATATTACTGTTTTTTTTTATTTAATTTTATTTTTTAACTGCAGGCTTGATGAGCATAAGAGACTTCTTTCAAAAACATAAAAAATAGTAATGTTTCCAAACTTTTGACTGGTACTGTATATATATTTTTTTCATTTAACCACTTTTTACACCCACTGAAGTTAGCTGAGCAGCGTGTGCAACATGCCAAAGTCACATACATCCAATCAAAGACTCCATATTTTAGTGTATTCGAAAGGCAATTACAGTAACATACTTCCCTATGGGAAAAGCAACTTTCCTGAAAGTCCAAACAACAGAGCGCTGCATTTGAACAGCATGTTAACTGCAAGACACATTTCAAGAGATTTATCATTGTAATTCTATGTGTGTACATGTTTGTTGATTTATCATAAAACCTCAGAATTTCATTATTTTGCATCATGATGACTGAATGATTCTGATTAGGACACCAAAGGCACTTTATAGTGATTTTGACCCATATAAATGTAGATGAGCAAACAACAAATGAAGCATAAACAGCAGCATGAATTTATTATGAATGCATCACAATAAACAGCCGCGATGGCGACACACAATGATTCTATTTTAGAAATGGTTTCTATTTATGTGACGTCGCGGCTGTACTGAAAAGCAACAATTCACCTCAGATCTTCAAAATAAATAAAGTGAACAAGAACCTTGTTGTGTAGCCTATTTCATGATAACGTTTGTTTCAGTAAGTGATTTGAACCAATTACTTTGTGGGAATCATTGGAACAAAACACATTTAAAGATTGATACTTAACTCTTTAAATAGCTAACAACCAACTCCAATTACATTTTTTCTTTAGTTTCTCATTTGCTTTGTTCAAACCTGACCTTATAGGCTAACTTAAAAAAATGAAACTGAAATATCTGTATAAATATATATTTGAAATATATCATTTTTGTTTCGCTTATTTATATTCGATTGGACATGCTCATATGTTGATGTTTTTATATATTTTCTAAATATACGCAATAAAAAATATTATATGGTAGGATAGTTATTTTAGGCTGAGGAACCACTGAGTTAGATAATAGTTAAGGATTAATAATAATAGTTTCAGGTTTGCAGATGATTGCTTAGCACAGCTAGCAAAAACATGTTTCAAAAACGTTTTTCAAACATTCTTATTAAGTTATGAAAGCGTGTTTTGAGCTGAAAGTTCAAAACGTCCAGTGTTTTTTTATGTTTTTTTTTTTTTTTTCTTGTTCATGCGATTGTTAAAGGAACATTCCAATTTATCATTTTGCAAACATTAACGAATGTTACTTTTGAATGTTCTTTGAAAAAAATTGCAGTTAAAAACATGTCATGAATTTTTATAATTTTGTGCTGATGTTTTGAAAAAATGATTAAAACCCCGATAACTTCAAACCCTACGGGAACAATATTTGTTCATATCTTTGAGAGAACCTTGCCAGAATGTTAGCTGCTAGTTCACCCAAAAAGAAAATGCCGTCATCGTTTGTGCTGTCATATCCTTCCAAACCTTCATAGAACACAAAAGTAGAAGTTCGGCAGAATATTAAAGCTGATCTTTTCCAAATGATAGTGGATGGTGTCCAGGCTGTCAAGATCCCTAAATTGAAATGAAATGAAAAATAGCCTATAAATTGTGTGCTATATTTCAAGTCCATATGAAAACTTTGTGTGATGAGCGAATTGAAATTTAAGTTATCCACTTTCTTTTTTACGTAACCACTCTCAAAAATTGTGTTGGTAGATGGGAATTTATTTCGGAATTACGAGCAGCCGAGAAAGTTGTCAGATTTTCCCTTCCAACTGTAATCAATTTAACTAAACCTTCTCTGTTGTTCCGCACTTTTACATACTTTCACATATAGCATTTTACTATTGTAGTATACAATCGATATTTGGTGTGGCTCCCTTGGATTAATTGATTCTGTTTGCCTAATTATTATTAAGTTTGCAGTCGAAAAGTTTAAGGGTTGGTAAGATTTTTAATTGTAATAGGCCTACAATTTAAAATAACTGTTTTCTATTTGAATATATTTTCAAATGTAATTTATTCCTGTGATGCAAAGCTGAATTTTCAGCATCATTACTCCAGTCTTCAGTGTCACACGATCCTTCAGAAATCGTTATAATGTGATGATTTGCTGCTCAAGAAACCATTTATTTGCAATAGAAATCCTTTGTAACATTAGAAATGTATTTATTATTATTATTATTATTAATAAAAACATTTATAATGTTACAAATTATTTATTTTATGATATTCTATGATTATCTAATTTGTAATTTGCTTGGACAAATGCTTCTGCTAAATTAATAAATGTAAATGTTAATTCATTACACAAAAGTCTTTGATTTGACATTTAAAATGAAATATAGAATTATTTTTTTCAAATCAAATTAAAATGATTAAATTATTTGTAAAAACAAATTGGCTATTTTATTCAATATGATAAAAATGAAAAATAGTGCATTTTGCTATTGGACAATTCTGTTCACTTTGTGTCTTATTTTTCATCTGTAATTAGACATGCACCTTCACCCAACCCTGAATAATCATATAGACTATATGCTGCTTCACGTCTGGATTATGGCTTAGAGGGAGTCAGACTTGACCAATGCTTAGTGGTCCCATGTGGATACCATGGCAACACATACATTCAGCTTTCATTGTGTGTGTGTGTGTGTGTGTGTATGCGCTGCGTTCTTTCAATGGCTTATTTAGGATAAAGGTCTTGCCCTGGAGGACGCACTCCAGATTTCTGCGTTACACGGATCGTGCAAAGGGTATGTTTCCTGAACTTTGAACACCTGCTCTGTTTTACGTTTTAAAGTCACAGCCGTGAGCCTACTCGCAACTAACTGTGGAATGGTTATGTGATGAATGATGCATGTTTTATTCACTGTGACTTTCTCATTTGAATGTTCAAACAGGTTTGTTGGGAAGGTTGTTTAGATGTTGTTATTTGTGTGAAGTGTGGATGTGATATTTGTGAGTTTAAAACGCTATTGTAATGTTCATTGGCTTGTCTGAATAGAAATTAAAGAAGGCATTTATGTACAGGTGGATCATAAAAGGAATGAATCAGTGTCAGACCATTTAACAATTGTATCTCTTTCTTAACAGAAATAAAAAGAGTTCAAGATGTTGTCATTACCATACCAGATGCTTTTGAATTGTTTTATAGATTGTGTATAATGGCAGTCACATTCTCTCTTCTCTTCTGTCCTTTTAGAAGCAGTTCAAATAGAGTTAGTCAATAGAGTACAAACATATATTTAAATAATATGTGCTAATATTACCATCATTTAAATATTACAATTTAACTAAGAATGCTATTTTCCATCAAGCTCTTGTCATTGATGAGATTATATATATATTTGCCTATTTGGTTTTTTTTTTTTTATATATATATAGTTGCTGTTTGTGAAATGAGTCGACCAAGGCAATTCAGAATATTAACATTCTGTACTGAGGCAGTGCAAATATAATTCTCTGTATATTGTTTGCTGGAGGCAGATTCTGAGGTTATGCAAATATTACGAGGATGTGCAATATGGTTAAGATTAAAGCAGGAGCTAGTATTAACAGTAGTGCAGTACAGTGATTGTGGTCGTAATATTTGTACACCATAACCATCACCACATTACTTCTTCAGAGTCATTTGAAATAAATATGTAGCTAGTAGTTTATTAAATGTAGCCTATTTGTGGATGTTCAGCAGTTTTGGGTTTTCGTTTTTTTTATTTAGCCTACTATTCAGCTAATCTCTGCATGAATTCATATTATTTGTTGACATAACAAACATATTGGTGGTAATGAGCCGTATGTGTGATTTAGTGACTTGTGCCTTGTGTTGCAGTGCTTACTTCAGATCAGGATGAGTAAAGAAATGGAGGAGCTTTCTCCCCTGGGCGACTCGGGACACAGTGATGGGTCTGAGGAAGAAACAGAGGAGGATGATGAGCCCAAAATCTGTCAAGTATGCGGTGACAAATCCACAGGCTACCACTTTAACGCCATGACCTGTGAGGGGTGCAAAGGCTTCTTCAGGTGAGTGAGCAAACAGATATTTCTCAGCTGCTGTAATTGTTGTAATTGAAGATAATTTACTCGCCTGAATGAGTATGTCGTTCCAAACCTGTATGACCCTCTTTCTTCTGTGGAAAACAAAAGGAGATATTTAGCAGAACATCTGCACTGCTCTATTTATTTTGATTTTTTTACTATAAAAGAGGCTGTCAATAAAGTAGTCTATATGAATCTTCTGAAGCCACGTGATTAGCAATGAGAGTTTGAGTTGTCATTCACTGAGTTAGGTGAGTTAAAAATGGGGTCTGATTAAACTGTGAGGTTGGGAGTGTTTAAAAAGTAATAAACAACAGTAATAAAGTGAATAAATGAAGTGTATTTACAATATTCAAATGAAACTTAAAGCAACACAATAAAACTAGAAAAACGTAGGCTGGTAAAAGTGTGTAGTAGTGATATTCGATTCTTGAAGTAACCAGTCGAGCCGGTTCACTAAACGAATTGAATCAAACTTTAGTTAAAGGTTGATGACGTAAGACACACAGCTGAGGTAGAACACCTGACTCAAAAAGAGCCGGTTCAACATACTGTCGAAGATTGTCTGATGAGATAGTTGACGATACTATGTACGTAATGGTAATATTCTTATGTCTAGTTTTATTAAATAGCCCTACATTTTTATTATAACTTGGAGAAACCTGAATTTGACTGGTTTATTGTGCATGCAGATTTTCTTTAGTTGTTAAGCGAAATCAAGGAGTTAATTCGACTGGATTATTCTTTCTATATACTTTAGACATGTAGAACATATCCGCGTTTGCGCATCATTGTCTGTAATGTGTGCTGTAGGTTAGGAATCTTATCCAAGATGTAGGCTACTCAATATTGGTCAGTCGTATTCGACATAAAGGATCCGCAAATGAAACCGTGACCACAAGCACCATTAACCTTTAAGGAATGAAAGGCAATTATCAGCAATATGCGTTCACACAAATAACTTTTTATTAGAATTTTTGAATATGCGTTGACACAAATGACTTTATTTAAATGTGTCATTGATATAACATGGCATGATTGTTAGAAAAGAAATGCATAGTGACATCATTGCGTAAGGAACCGATTAATCTTTTTTTTTTTTTTACTGGTTCTTCGAAACGAACTGTCCTAAAGAAACGATTCGCGGACTTTACATCATCAGTGTGGAGTCCATTTGCATCCAGCAAGTGGGTGATCACCAGTTAGCTGTTGTGTTTGTGACCTCCGTTTGACTGGCATCCTGCCTCCTTTATGCTGGTCTACTTTATGTGATCACTCATATGACAGGCAGACCCAGTAACATTTAAATGCATACACAATGACTAAGACAACATTTTCACCTATTAAAACTCTAATATACATAAAATTATTATGAAATATAAAGCGGTTAAAACAAGTGTCTTATGTGACACTGTTAAAACTGAACTGGATTAATATCTCCTATTGTTTATAAGTTTGGAACGCCTTGAGGGTGAGTAAATTGTGACATCATTTTCATTTTTGGGTGAACTATCCCTTTAACTCGACCAGTAGGAACAAAACAAGGACATCAGGGATTTGTTTATTAAAATGTATGCGTCAAATGTTTTTTTTTCCTCCTCCGTTTTTTTCCAAAATTGTTAGGGTTAGGCTCCTCCTAAACAGGAAATGTGAAATATGACCTTCAGGATGTACACAGAGCTTTTAAAAACTGTTCAATCATCATTCTGTTTTTGATTGTTGTGATTTGGATCAAAATTGTGAAAGCAAACTTGAAAAGAGAAAAATAATTATAGGGTACAGTAGCATATTTTGTGACCAACCCACACGCATCACAACAAATTTCGTGCGTTCAACTGCATTCATACAGTAATTGTTTGTTTCCCAGGGTGCTTTCAGCATATTTAAAAAATGTGAACAATGCTGGTGTCACTGTGAGGTGGCGGCAATGAAGCGCACAACAATAGATATTTGTACAAATAAAATATTTTTCAGAAAACGATATAAGAAACCCGTTCACTTTGCTAATCTTTCTGTCATAATTACTAGACAGTGGTATTTTGGATCCCATTGACTTTCATTGTATGGACAAAAACAAATTGTGTTGAAATGTTCTTCAAGATATCTTCTGTGGTCCACAGACAGCGGGTCATGCAGGTTTGTAACGAAATGCCGGTGAGGAAATAATTTTAATTTTTGGATGAACTATTACTTTAACCAGGGCTTGGGAGGCAAAAATGCCACTGAAAGATATTTAAAATGAGGGGTCAAACAGTCCTTGTAGCATTCCTCAATTTATTACATTTAATTGAAGCATTTGACAAATAGACATGGACAGCATGCAGTCTGTCCTGTGGTTAGAAAAAATAATTTGCCCTTTAATTAAGTTAATGTCTGACACTGGTAGACAGTCATGCAAGTATCTTGTGGCATCTATTTGTTCTACAGTCAGTGCATCAGTTTGATTCACTTTGTGTTTGTGTGTTCCTGTTGTAAGGCGCGCCATGAAGCGACCCGCACAGCTCAGCTGCCCGTTTCAGAATGCCTGCGTCATCACCAAGAGCAACAGGAGACAGTGCCAGTCCTGCCGTCTCCAGAAATGCCTCTCAATCGGCATGAAGAGGGAGCGTAAGTTTAATTGAGTCCTACTTTTCATGTTCCCTAACTGATCGCTGCTCTCACACAGAGCATATTGTTCACACACCACTTTAGCCATTTCATTTTCCCAAGGACCTTCATGGCAGATTAAAACAATGAGAGTGTCATATTCTGTTATGAAATAGCAGCATCAACCTGATTAAAGACACAAATGTTCGATTAATGGTTATATTTATCATCCTAATAATAGTAGAATGATGAATGGTTCTTCCCCCCCCCCAGATAATTTGTTCTAGATTGGATGAGTCTCTAGACTGCGTACGGTTGTCAAGCCGTTTTAATATAAAATTGTGCGTTAACCAGCATTTAACGTGTTTAAATATGTTCTGCAGATGTACCTTATCACTTAAGCCTGTCAGCCTTATTTCATGTTCTTGCATGTGTAATAGGGGTGTAACAATACCCTCATGTCACGATTCGATACATATCACAATACTGATACGATATTATTGTGATACTTCAAGACATATGGTAAAAGGTTAACAAAAAAATTGGTTTCTTAAAATGGTAAATTTGGTGTTACATTGTGGGTGTAAAATGGACTTGGTGCTGATAACCCAATGCACAGGACAATGGTGACACCAGCATAAAAATATTCATTGTTCTGAAGCTGAAAATACAGAATTATTTTAGATGAATATGCTTGCACTCTTTCACTGACTATATATATTTAAAATAATGTATGCCACTTTTTACTGGTAACATAAGACATGTGGCATTATCAGGACCCACAAATATTCCCCCATTGCATTATTATACATTATATTCAACAGTATATATTGTAGGTTAATGTAGTACTGACACTGAAACTCTGTAAACTTGAATTTTTTCCACACACAGACATTACAATGCATATTGTTGCATTTTTGTATTGCGATATGTTGTGACACGATATATTGTTACACCCCTAATGTGTAATTTATTAAGCATGTTTAATGTATAATAAAAATGGTTTTATTCATCAAGGACGCATTAAACTAATCAAAAGTGACAGAAATACATTTATAATGTTACAAAATAAGGCTGTAAAATCGATTAAACGTACAGTATGGAATTTTTCGCCACTAGGGGTCGCTAACCTCTTACAATAACAAAGGCGTAGTTTGATGACGCAACATTTGCTAAGAATTATGGATCTTGTCGTCAACGTCAAGCTGACCGATCTAATAATGTTTATGGATGACTGAATACATCAATGTTTTTATCATGACTGTGATATGAAGCAGGTCGGGATTGCTAAGAGACAGCTATCAGCTCCACACGCGACGCGAGTCCCGCGGATATAAAAGGAATATGGACATTTCATTCTACCGAACTACACGCAAGTGCAGAATTACAACTCACAGGTCAGTTTATTAGGCAAATTAAACTTGTGAGGTAACGCAGCGCTGTTTCACTTGGTCTAACATTACACTATCACACTAAACTGCATTTGAATGTGTTGAAATTTATGTGTTAGTTTGTCTGTATGAGACTAGCAGTAAGCTAGATCAACATTAGAATAACATACAGATCATATTCTAACGTTTTATCATTGTTGAACTATATAACATTGATTAGTTTTATGTAAATGTGCTCACCTGTTTAATAAAGTACATGTAGGAGCGGTTGAAGTCTCGGACGTGGAGCTCTCGTTTATATACTGTCTATGGGAGCTCTAGGCATCTCGAAAACACAGCGCTGATATTGATTCTCGTTTTAGTTCTCCTTTTTTATCCAAAGTCTGCTTGCCATGGTCCATAATGTTTGAACGAAACAACAACAGCGTGCAAATAGACATTGTGAACTACACAGTTGTCCACGTCAGTCGCCTTGGTTACTATCAGAGGGCTCTGGTTGCTATGGCAGTACGAGCGGAAACCAGGGACAACGCGGATATGACGACATTAACGGCGACAAAACGGAAATAAAGAAACGGAACGTGTCTTCGAATTAAATTACAAATTTCTCCTGGTTTGAAAGTTGTTGGAAACAGTCGGGATAATGTAAGTACACAACTAAAAAAAATATATAACATAGATATAGTGATTTTTGCTATTTTTAAAGCTTGTGATTAATCGTGTGTGTGTGTGTCTGTGCAGTATATTTGTATAAATATATACTGTGTGACTGTGTATAGACAGTAGTATACACACAGAAATATATATATATATATATATATATATATATATATATACAGTATATATATATATATATATACATACACACATATATTATGTAAACAGACTTTTGTTAGATAAAATTTATCGAGATTAATCGATTTTACAGTCCTATTACAAAAGATTTCTGCTTCAGATAAATGCTGTTCTTTTGAACTTTCTAATTGTCAAAGATATTAAGCAGCAGATATTAATCAACATGGTGTATACATTGTGTAAACTTCACTATGATTCCTGTGGTTCTTTTCCTCAGTGATCATGTCGGATGAGGCCGTGGAGAAGCGGAGGATGCAGATCAAGAGAAAGAGGATGCATGAGGAGCCCATAATTCTCTCTCCTCAACAGGAAGCTGTCATACAGGAGCTGCTCATAGCACATCAAAAGACCTTCGACATGACTTGCGCCCAATTCATTCAGTTCCGGGTAACATATTTACCTTATTTAGTTTGTCCGATTGAGATCCTGACCAATGTATATTCTAGGGGTTGCACAGACTAGTCGACTTTAATGCTCTGCCATGATGCTTTAAGCTTGACGTCGACTAGTTGCTGATCATGGCCTATAGAGGGCGCAACAGGATAAGAAATCTTTCAAGTCCACTTTTACTCTCTGTTTCCAACAGTTAAAATGACAAATAAATGCATACCCCGAGAGCTTTCCACAAGATATGTTTAATTATACCATCTGGATGCTCAAAGTTGATCGGGTGAATGCAGGTTTTAAACAGCTTACTGTACACATTGTAAGTTAATCGCTGTTCTAAACTAATGTGTGCTGCATTGTAACACAAACGCATAAAGACAGTAGCTCACACATCATGTGCAGATCGCGTGCACACAGAATCATTCAGGAGCGCAGAAATGCATTGTCAACAGTGTTCTGTGATTTATTAATAAAATAGCTTAGAAACTGAAAAGTTGAAAATTTTACAATTTTATGCACAAAATGAGCTCATTTCATATTTGATTCCTGCTACAGGTCTCTAAATAGTTGGGACGGGGGCATGTTTACCATGGTGTAGCATCTCCTCTTCTTTTCAAAGCAGTTTGAAGACATCTGGGCATCGAGGTTATGAGTTGCTGGAGGTTTGGTGTTGGAATTTGGTCCCATTCTTGCCTTATATAGGTTACCAGCTGCTGAGTTGGTGGTCGTCTTTGACGTATTTTTCGTTTAATGATGCGACAAATGTTCTCTATCTAAGATCTACTTCCTGGTAGAAGTAATTCACACGCAATTGCTCTCTCACTAATGCATTCATATAAATGTGATCTTTACTGTGCTACTTTATCTATTTCTGATTTAGAACGAGCAGAAACCTGTGAGAAATATAACGACCCAAAGCCAAAAGAACTGATAAAAATAAGCTGTTATGCAGGAGCAAAATCCTTGTAGGCAGCGCTGTGTCACATGCCATAGCTGTGTTCGAGTCTCAGCTCGAGGTTCAGGCTTATTTGTTCATTAATGACGTCATCAGCGACTAGTCGACTCGACTTTAATCACATAAATGTCGACTTAAAAATATCTGAAGTCCTTCAACCCCTAGTATCTACTGAAATACATCTTTATGAGTACTGTCAGTCTTTATCAGTGGTTTTATGTCCGCAGCCTTTAGATCGGGATCAAAAATCCAGTACAGTGGAGTACAGTGGAGAACCAAAAACCAGCGAATACTCTTACGCAAGCATGCATAAACCAGCGCCTGAAGATGCAGTGCAGCGGACCGCCAACTTCACCTCCCTCTCATCCCCTTCCTCCAGCTTTCAGAGTCTTGAAAATAAAGAGAAGAAGTGGCTTAAAGGTGCCATTTTCACCTCTTTGCCACATTTTACAGACCTCACCACGTACATGATCAAGAATGTAATCAACTTCAGCAAGACGCTTGCAATGTTCAGGTGAATACACATGATATAAAAATTCATCATTGGTGGTTCGGTCACATGTGGTTTCTTTGCTCATTGCTATTTTAATCAAGCAGCTTGACTGATACAAGTCTATAATGAAGTTGTGTTTTCGACAGGGCTCTGATCATAGAGGACCAGATCTCACTGCTGAAGGGCGCCACCCTTGAGATCCTTCTGATTCACTTCAACATGTTCTTTAATGAGGTGACAGGCAATTGGGAGTGCGGCCCGCTGCAGTACTGCCTGGATGACGTCATGCGAGGTGAGCGTCTGCACAGGTTTCCATGAACCTCAGGGTCAGGTAGGGCTGGGTGGTGTAAACAAAAACAAAAACACATATACTCTATACACTACAGTACTGAAGTTTTAGGGTCAGTAAGATTTTTTAAAAAGAAATTACAACCCGAATTCCGGAAAAGTTGGGACGTTTTTTTTTTATTAGAATAAAATTAAAACTAAATATTTTCAAATCACATGAGCCAATATTTTATTCACAATAGATAACACAACAATTTTTTTAATTTTATGCTCAAAATGAGCTAATTTCAAATTTGATTCCTGCTACAGGTCTCTAAATAGTTGGGACGGGGGCATGTTTACCATGGTGTAGCATCTCCTCTTCTTTTCAAAACAGTTTGAAGACGTCTGGGCATCGAGGTTATGAGTTGCTTGAGTTTTGGTGTTGGAATTTGGTCCCATTCTTGCCTTATATAGGTTTCCAGCTGCTGAAGAGTTTGTGGTCGTCTTTGACGTATTTTTCGTTTAATGATGCGCCAAATGTTCTCTATACTTGAAAGATCAGGCCAATTCAGCACCCGGACTCTTCTATGACGAAGCCATGCCGTTGTAATAGCTACAGTATGTGGTTTTGCATCGTCCTGCTGAAATACACAAGGCCTTCCCTGAAATAGACTTTGTCTGGAGGGGAGCGTATGTTGCTCTAAAACCTTTATATACCTTTCAGCATTCATAGAACCTTTTAAAACATGCAAGCTGTCCATACCGTATGCACTTATGCACCCCCATACCATCAGAGATGCTGGCTTTTGAACTGAACGCTGATAACACACTGAAAGGTCTCCCTCCTCTTTAGCCCGGAGGACACGGCGTCCGTGATTTCCAACAAGAATGTCAAATTTGGACTCGTCTGACCGTAGAACACTATTCCACTTGGAAATAGTCCATTTTAAATGAGCCTTGGCCCACAGGACAACAATGGCGCTTCTGGACCATGTTCAAATATGGCTTCCTCCTTGCATGATAAGAGCTTTAGTTGGCATCTGCAGATGGCACGGTGGATCGTGTTTACCGACAGTGGTTTCTGGAAGTATTCCTGGGCCCATTTAGTAATGTCATTGACACAATCATGCCGATGAGTGACGCAGTGTCGTCTGAGGGTCCGAAGACCACAGGCATCCAATAAAGGTCTTCGGCCTTGTCCCTTACGCACAGGGATTTCTCCAGTTTCATTTTATTCAAATTTAAAAAACGTCCCAACTTTTCCGGAATTCGGGTTGTAATATTTCTATTCACCAAGGATGCATTAAATTGATCATTTATAAAATTACAAAATTACTTTACTAAAATAAAATTAAGTAAATATTAAATAAAATTACTTTCTGTTCATCACAGAATGAAAAAAAGGTGTTAACAAAAATATCAAGCAGCGCAACATTGATCATGATAAGAAATGCTTCTTGAGCAGCAAATCAGCATATAATAATGATTTCTGGAGAATCATGTGACCCTGAAGACTGGAGTAATGATGCTGGAAATCACACAGAATCAATTTTAAATTATATTAAAATAGAAAAGAAATATTTCACAATATTGCTGTTTTTTACTTTGGTGAACATTAGAGACTTCGTTTTGAATCAAAAACAGTCCATACTTTTCTGGTCAATCGTCACAAAATGAATTTAATGCTAAAGAAACAAAAGGGCCATTGTTAATAGATCCAAACCAGAAGTCTGGCATCAGTGCAAAAACAACTTCACATTATATAACACTTGAGCTAAAGACCACAGAGGGAAAAAAAAATCATAAAACGGATGCAACCAACTCTAAATTCTGTTGGGATGAGTCACATTAATGCTGTACTTTGTGATGTTGCACGGCAACTCTAAACTAGCTAAACTAGCTAATAGCTAAAAAGCGGAATTTAACAACATCCCTAAATGTCGAGCTCTTCCTCATCCTGACTTGTTCGGGACACATCATGTTCTGTATGTTCACGTTACATGTAAATCAGTGGTCAATGAATCTGGATTATTTTATCAGGTATAAAGGATGAATGTGCAATAGTATTTTAATGTTCATTACACTCAGTGAACATTGCAAGTACAATATAGCATTTTGCTTAAAAGGAAGAAAGCCAGGGATTCATAACCACACAAAGCAGTAAAGAAAGCAGGACTACTTTAATGAGACAGTGAAAAGGTCTGTGCCCTAACTCCAGCTGAGAGAAAGAGGAGGAGGAGAACACAGGAGGAAGGAGTGAGAGAAACCCCTTACAGTGCAAGAGAGGTGTTAGGAGCACAGCAGGGAAATATCTGAAGGTAATGAGGGAGATAGAGCAAAAACCCCCAGTGAACAGAACAGCCAGGCTTTCTTTAAAATGATTCTATGAAGCTGTTTCTGGATTCTTTTTTTTTTTTTTTTTTTTTTTTTTGACTTTAAATGGGATTGTGTCATGTAAACTTCATGCTTATTTATGACATATATCTTATAGCTATATTTCTCATGTCTGTGAGGTAAGTAGCATACGCTGAGTTTCAGATCATTTATGTGATGCGCTGCCGGTCACGGAGAACGATACGGCAGAAAGCGTATTTGTTTTCTTTATTTTACAAAAGCACAACGTTTTGTTGTTATTGTGAGTTTGCATAAACAAGAGTAAGAGACCCGTGACAGTTTGGAATGATGTATAACTCTTATCTGTTTGACCAAAAATCACAGAGTATTAATAATTTGGTGCATCCCTAATAATGAACGTATATAACTTAAAGAGCACTGACCTGTATCACCTGACTGCTGCAGTTTCATTTCAGCATTGAATAGAATAGAATAGAATCGGGCATTTATATAGCGCTTTCATATGTACTACTGTACACCCAAAGCGCTTTACAATCATGTCAGGGGATCTCTCCTCAACCACCACCAGTGTGCAGCATCCACTTGGATGATGCGACGGCAGCCACGGTACAACGGCGCCAGTGCGCTCACCACACACCGGATATAGGTGGAGAGAGGAGAGAGAGTGATAGTGCAACACATTGATAGTGTTGCATAAATTCGAGTCACAAACTGCTCAAGTATAACATCATGGCAGGCCCGGTTCCAGACAAGTCATCACCAATAATTGGAATAGAATTTAAAAAATAATTTGGTTTTGAATATTTTTCTATTAATCTATTAGTTTGTCTTTACATTGCTTTAATGCGTTACTATTTTAACATGTACTATTTCTGTCCCGTGCAGAGTGAATCCAGCATTTATATGTAGATAGCAATTGCAGCATGCAATTGGTCATTGGTCCTCTTAGTGGCATGAAAAACAAGTTTTATTGAATGGATTATATAGACTGTAGCCTCGAAAGCGAGCCAAGACTTCTCCCTTTACAATCACTAAAATGCTGTCGCTTTGTCAGTTCAACGCGATCTCACAAAGTTCCGTTATTATCAATGAAGCTGTCAATGATGCACAATAAATCATGTCTAGGCCTACACATGAGAGGTTTTGTGAGGCTGCATTGCTAAATAAAAGTGGGATTCTGACTAACTTAAACCCCGTCTGATTGGCCATTGCATTCAAGAGATCAACAAACATGTCTGTGATTGGCTACATTACTCACCACTGCAAAAACACGTTGTAAATGGATACATTTGACGTTCTCCAGAGCGCAAACACAAATATGCACTGGAGCATTTGCCAAAACTGTTTACTAGTATGTTTACACTAATGGTTCCAAGTTTGGTGTCAGTAAGATTTTTTTAAGCTTTTGAAAGAAGTCTCTTATGCTTATTTATTTGATCAAATATACAGTAAATTTAGTATATTGTGAAATATTATTACAATTTAAAATGACTGTTTTCTATTTGAATATAAATATTTGTCCTGTGATGACAAAGCTGAATTTTCAGCATCATTACTCCAGTCTTCAGTGTCACATGATCCTTCAGAACTAATTCAGCAATGTTGCTTAATTATTTTTGGGGAAACGGTATAGATGTAGATTTCTTTCAGGATTCTTTGATGAAAGTTCAAAAGAAAAAAAATTGAAAAACTGCTTTTATTTGAAATAGATTTTTTTGTAACACTATAAATGTCTGTACTGTCTTTTGAAAACTATTTAACCCAACAGTAAATCCACATCCCAGTTAATGTAAAGGTTGTCTTGACCCTAAGTCTTTGACCCGTTTAATTCTTAGGGACAGTAAGAGGCTGGAAAATAGTTGTAAAAATACTTTTTTTTTACTGACTTTATAAGTATAACTCAGAGAGACATATACATGATCAAATCTGCATTATATTGTCTTGTGCTTTTAATATTGTATATGCATGTACTGTATATAGCAGTACTTAAACTTGTAGCATTTCCACAGCTTACAGTCACCATAGGCATCTCTTTTCTTTCTTTATGTGGCATAACAAGGGCCCATGCTGACATAATTAAAAGCTCCAATCCGTCCTTGATTTTTCTCTTTACATTTGCTTCTCAAGGCTGTGAAGTTTCCATAGTATTTTGAGAACTGGCATTTCATTACATATTGACTAATTGCTCTCCATCTCAACAGTCCTTAATAGGCCACTATAAAAGCCTTAAAATGAATTCTGAATTGAATGTCCAATTGTATATCATCACCCTGACAACCAAATGCTTACAGCTGTTATTCGCAACAGCAAATCTATTTAATGAACCCTTGCATTGCCTCAAACCAGACAGACATGACTGCTTTACCCTGTAGCCGTGAGCCTGCCATAGAGAGGAAAAATCACAAACAAAATCCCTGTTAAGTCTCAAATGCTTCTCCTGTAGCCTGCAGCGGGATTAAATGGATCTCAAATGGACATATTTGTGTAAATCCCCTGTACTAAAGTACTAAATAAGTCACTGAAGTCAGATTTTTCAATATCAACTTAAACATTTCCCATCTTCCCATCTTTTTTATTTTATTTATTTATTTTTATTATTATTATTATTATTATTATTTTATTAATGAACTTAAACATTTCCCATCTATTCTTACAAGACCAAATAATTAGAGTTATGCACATTGATTTTTATTATTATTATTATTATTATTATTATTATTATTATTTAACATCTAAAACAGGTGCTTAATACTTCAATGAAATATACCTTAGGACTCCTATGTTATAAAAGAGAAACCTAATTAGTGTTAAGTATTCTTATACTATTATAATATTTTTTAAATATTAGCATTTATTTATATTATTTATTATTATTTTCGGTTTTCCTTTAAATTGTCGCAATTTTGTTATGTGCTTTAGTAGTAAAATTACGTTTATTAAGTGTATGTTTTTCAATTCTTTTATTTGATCTTAATTTCAATTAAAGAAAATGATTTTTAATAGGTTTAATTTTAGTTAACAATAACAAAACTGCAGTATTCTTGTCCTCTTAAAAATGTGTTCCTCTTAAAATTGAAATGTCAATAAAAAGTAAATGTTGCAGCATGTATCGCGTTTACAATTTACAAGTATACATCATGCATCAATTTGTTGCTTTCTTTACACTTGATCCTTTCCCATAATTTGTCATTTGTTCCTTCATTCCTCCTCCACCGGGACAGCTGGTTTTCAGCACCATCTGCTGGACCCTATGATGAATTTCCATTACGCATTGCGCAAGCTGCGCTTGCATGAAGAGGAGTATGTGCTGATGCAGGCCATCTCGCTCTTCTCACCAGGTACCTCAGATGAAGCTCAACATACACATAAACACACATGAGCCGCTGTATAAAGGGATAGTTCACCCAAAAATAAAAGTTCTGTCATCATTCACTCACCCTCAGGTTGTTTATTTGTTCTGCTGAACACAGAAGATGATATTTTGAGGAATGTCAAAATATCTTATTCTGTGCTCAGCAGAACAAAGAAACTCATACAGGTTTGGAACAACTTGAGGGTGAGTAAATGATGACAGAACTTTCACTGTATTCGTCTGAAAGAAGAATGTCATATACACCTAGGATGACTTGAGGGTGAGTAAATCATGGGCTAATTTTCATTTTTGGGATTTCCTTTAAAGGGATAGTTCACCCAAAAATGAAAATTAGAAAATCCTAGGTGTATATGACATTCTTCTTTCAGACGAATACAATTTAATAGTTATATTAAAACAATGCCCTGGCTCTTCCAAGCTTTATAATGGCAGTGAATGGCCGTTTCTGTTTTGAAGTCCATAAAAGTGCATCTTTCCATCATAAATTATGTTAATAAAGGTTAATATTAGGTTAATAAATGCCTTCTGAAGCGAAGCGATGCGTTTGTGTCAGAAAAATATTCATATTTAACATGTTACAAAGTAAATTCTAGGTTCCAGCCAAACGAACATACGCAGTCTACTTACTCCTAAAACGAAACTCACGCAACTTGTGACGTGGGAAGTAGCGTAGTGTGAATATCAGCAGTACGCCGCATTACTCGCATAAGTTGCGCTTTAGACTTCGTTTGGCCGGAAGCTAGTTATTTTACTTTAGAAAGTTTTAAATATGGATCTTTTTCTTACACAAACGCATCGCTTCGCTTCAGAAGGGCTTTATTAACCCCCCAGAGCTGTGTGGAGCACTTTAATCATGGATGGATGCACTTTTATGGACTTCAAAACAGAAACGGCCATTCACTGCCATTATAAAGCTTGGAAGAGCCAGGACATTGTTTTAATATAACTATTAAATTGTATTCGTCTGAAAGAAGAATGTCATATACACCTAGGATGACTTGATGGTGACTAAATCATGGGTTAATTTTCATTTTTGAGTGATCTATGCCTTTAACCTCTCACATGTATGTTTGTCCACAGATCGCCCTGGTGTGACGCATCACAATGTGGTCGACCGTAACCAGGAAACACTAGCTGTCACCCTGAAGACCTACATCGAGGCAAAGAGGACCGAGCCAGAGAAACAGTAAGGATGCTTTCTCTCCATCTCATTAGGAAAACGTTTCCTTTGATTACACTTTCAGTCTAACCTTCTCCTCCTGCTAGTCTGCTGTACCCAAAGATCATGGCGTGCCTGACCGAGATGAGGAGTATGAACGAAGAGTACACAAAACAGGTGCTGAAAATCCAGGACATTCAGCCTGAAGTGTCTCCGCTTTTGTTGGAAATAATAAGTAAAGACGGCTGCTAGGACACTAAAGATTAAAAGACTAGGCAAAACTTGCAAGGACAAGGGCGGTGACTACTGATGATGAACTACTGAACAGCAGCACACGGTAATCGTGAAATTGTTATTAAATGTAAAGTAATTGTGTTTGAGTTTATCTGACAAGCAGTCTTTTTTTTTTCGGAATCTTTTCGCGAAAGAAGATTATGTGGTTCATAAGCAGATGTAGGATGTCACATTACTGTTTTATCTCTTACATTTACTGCATGAATGAAGCTTGAAATGCGGGGTTAGATTAAGGGGCCGTTTACACGACACCGATTTAAAAATGGAACTGGCCGTTCATTTACACAACAACAGCGAAAATGAGTTTTTTGTGTTTTTAAAAGCGAAACCGTTATTGTCTCCGTTTTCGCAAAATCTCGTTTTTCTACTTTACACAGTGACGTCATGCGTAGTGTTTTGTTACAAAGTGACGTCGCCAACTACTGGCCTGACATGAATAATGCAGCGTTTTTAGTCGTTTTCGCACATCCATGTGAACGGGATTGTTTTGACAACGTTGTCGTCTGTACGTGAAAAACGTTTTAGTCCATCGTTGTCGTGTAAACGTAAGATTTGGTAACACTTTATTTTAGTGTTAGTTACACATTACATGTACTTACTGCAGTAAATTATGTATAATTAAATGCAACTATCCCTAAACCAAACCCTATTCCTAACCCTGTAGTAAGTACATGTTCTTAATTAATATTCCTCAGTACTTATATGTATAATTACACTGTAACAAAGACACCTTAAAATTAAGTGTAACCAAGATTCGACTTGAATTTTCCCTTTTTGTCATGAAGGGTAACACTTTATAGTAAGGTTCCATAAGTTAACATGAACTAACTGCCTAAAGCATTTATTAATACTTCGAAAGCATATTCATTTCAACATTTACTAACACATTATAAAAGCCAAAAGTTGTATCTTTTATTAACTAACTTAATTAACTATCCCAAACATTAATGGGACCTTATGAAAGTGTTACCTCATAAGCTTTGCAGGGTAAGATGCTGTAAGAGATTATTATTATATCATATTATGTTATTGCTGCAGAGATCACAAATTATAAAAATGAAAATATGATAGTATGATGCATACTGTGTTAACTGCCGGATGTCTTGACAAATCTGTTTATTTATTGTTTGTGTTTAAATGTGGTATAAGTTAATTGCTTGCTTCTAATGGTGTTCAGGTTATATTAAATATATTTTAGTAGCTATATTTGACAAGACAAGAATGTAAGTGTACTTATGGAGTTATGAATCTCATAAAGAACATGTTCAGGTCATATTTTACTCTCCAAAATGAAGAAATGTATTACAGTAATGAGAATGTGTTTGTTTTTTTAATGTATTATGGTAATGAGATTGTTTTTAATGCAAAATATCTGTCAAAATGTCTTTGATTTTGAGGTGAAATTTCTGGACCTGGATAATGTTCTTTAGGTTTCGTGAGATTCACTCTGTGATGTGTGTCAATATATATAGAGATATAGATATATATATTGTAATAGCTAGTAATTTCATCTCTGTTGTGAATATTAGAAACAAAGCTTACTGTATTTTGCGAAACATGAAAATGTCTTCAATTTTGAAGAATCTCTGAAATTTTAAGACACTTTCTTGAGAAGTGATTTGCCTTTTGACAGTTTTAGAGTAAACTTTTTCACTTAGTACATTCAGGTTTTCAGATTTTACTGAACAGACACCAGAATAGCATTTAGAGGTCATTTGGTTCTGTCACTTAAACACTTAACAATGACAATCAATGTGTGTATTGTGAGCTAGTGTTATGTGTGGACGTGACACATGACAATGTAGAGCAGATGTTTCGGGTTCCAAACTGGGTGTGCAGTATTTTATGTGAGTCTTTCACATATTTGCTCCATACAAAAGCTGAAGAATCAGACATCAGGTATCTATGTAAAGGTCAAACTCTTTTGAAAATGCCTTCATGTTTCCATTTTGTGTAGATTAAGGAATTATTTCATCCTGCCTGCAAAATGATAAGGAAACAACATGAATAATTACTACACTACACTCAGGTTTTTTCTCTTTACAGTGGTTATTTTTCAATGTGAGACTTACATGACCCTCTCAGGAAAATAAATGCAAAATTGTATGAGAACGTGTGCAGAATTGTTTACTGCGCTATTGTGTAAATCATTTACTCGTAATGTACACTGCTGTTTAATTTTTAATGTTTTTGAAAGAAGTGTGAGATGCTCACCAAGACTGCATTTATTTGATTAAATATACAGTAAAACTGTATTAAAATAACTGTTTATATTTTAAAATGTAATTTATTCCTGTGATGTCAAAGCTTTATTTTCAGCATCATCACTCCTGTCCTCAGTGTCACATGATCCTTCAGAAATCGTTCTAATATGCTGATTTGATGCTCATGAATCATTGATAAATGTTGAAAACAGTTGTGCTGCTTATTTTTGTGGAAACCATGATAAAAAAAAAAAAAAATCATGATTATTTGATTACATTTAAAACAAAAGCATTTATTTTTTTAAATAGATTTTTTTAGTACATTTAAATGCATCTACCATATGCTGAATAAAAGTATTCATTTAAAAAAACTACAAACCCCAAATGGCAGTGTGCACTTTTTTTTTTACATTAATATTTGTATGCATTTGGCAGATGCTTTTAGCTAAAGCGTTTAATTTGAACCCAGGCACTTACCCAGAATCACATTTAAACAAAGCAAGAGTGGAGAGAGAAAAACAAAGAAACATTTAATTGAACTTTAATTTAATCTAAATGGACTGAATTTGAGACGAGACACATTTTGGGCTGCCAAAAGAAAGACACGTGGCAAATGCATGGTCATTTCCAAGCTATCCTACTCTTTATTTAATGCAAATTACAGTACCAGGTAACTAGTCTCTGAATCCAAGTCACACCAAGGACCAAAACGGACATATTTACAAGGAGAGGAGACATTTAGCATACCTTCACAGAAAAAGAATATATTTAAAATAAAATAAAAATTTCAGTCACAAACAGAGGCATTCAAGTAATATTAATGTTATACAGGTTGCTTTTTTTCTTTTTCATTTTAAACCAAGACAACTTTTTTTTCCCAATAAGTGTATTTAATGCGATAGTCTGTAGCCCACAGTCCTTAAAACGTTTTTTTTTTTTTTTTTTGGTAATTGTTTTTAACCCTTGTGTCTTTACATTTTAACTCTAACTTTAGTCACGAGAAGTGGTCACACCATTTGTGGAAAGCGACACATCTATGAATGCGTATCTTACAAGCAAAGCTTTACATTGAGGGTGCGGGGATGAGGGTCCGGCGGGTGCTACGGGACATCTCTACTGCGTACTGTCAGCTGGCCAACGAGCCAAAACACCAAAGAAATCATTATTGCCCCTGGGATGTGTCGCAGTTACGTCACAACACGCTCATAGTTGGTTCGCTTTGGTAGTGGAACGAGTGTAAGAACGTACATTGTGATTGGCTCCACAGGAACGTGACTTCCTCCACACACAAAAACATCTTTGTGCCAATAAGTGAGTGAATCCAAAGCAAAAAATAAGGAAAAACCATCGAGTGAGGCTTGTGACGGAAAATGAAGTCGGCTGTCAGTCATTCTGACTTGACCAATCAACAGCACCTGCAGAGGGTCACAGGAAGGGGTGTGGCCTGCCTTGAGTGTAGACAGAAAGGGGGTGTGGCCTAGGGACAGGAAGTGTATGGAAGCAAAGGCACTCCAAACTATAGATACACTATACATTACTAGATATAGTTACAATAATATAGCTGGCACCTACTGTACAGATAAGATTGAACTATATGGCTGGAGAAAGCTCCTTGTCTACAGTATCCAACAAACAGGTCATTCTTACCCTGATCTTTTAAATCTGTTTTTAATCTTTTTTTTTTTATTTCTTTTTTTTTAATCAATTTTTCATTTAATCCCTCGTCTTTGTTTTCGCTCATTAACAGTTCTCAGGTCAGCATATATATGTACATAGCAGAACACACGCATGTACACATTCACTCACACATGCTTACAAATTATACAAAAATAAAAGTAAAATAAAAGTGTAAAAGCCAGAATTTGGTG
Organism: Rutilus rutilus; assembly: GCF_951802725.1. Lineage (NCBI taxonomy): Eukaryota > Metazoa > Chordata > Actinopteri > Cypriniformes > Leuciscidae > Rutilus > Rutilus rutilus. The sequence continues at coordinate 27,826,375 of NC_140215.1, forward strand.
AGGAGCAACATTTCTGTACTGTATATACATGTCTGCCGTTTTCATGTACTGCTATACTTTGCGTTTTAAGACATTCTGGATAAAGAAAAAGTACATTTTTTCTGTAAGCAGGTTGAAAGTATGTGGAAATGTAAGTAGTGGTTGAACCAACACAGCCAGTTCAGTTTATTAACATTACGAGAGTCGTCTCCGTGAAGTCTGCGCCACGTCGATGAGTTGTCTTCACCTTTTCTTTATGTTTAGCTGTAACTCGCAGTGTGAATACGAACAATTAATCTGAGCGTTACAACACTGACCCACACGCGACAATAAATAACGGGAGGAAATCAGGACAGAAGGTGATTGTAATTCTACCAGGCGAACAGAAAACAGCACAAAAGAGCGAAACGCTTGCAAGAAAGGAGCTCCAGCAAAATGTGTCCAAGTTCTTAGTCATAAACATACTGTATTATTTTGGTCAGCGGCAAAATTCGCCGCTGCCCTGACAATCCGTGATGGATTCTGGACCGATGATGCTAGATATAGATTTATATATAACTATATATATATATTTATTTTACATAATGCAAAGTAATATATAAACTGTGTATGTATATATCATACAAGAACACAGAGATGGAGACGCACGTCTCACTTGTCAATCAAAATGTCTGCCCTTCCCCTTAGACCGCCCATTTTATAAAACAAAATAAAACATTCAGCAGACTTAAAAGTCCAAGATCATCTGCAACAGAGAATTTCTGTTAGCTTTGTGGTTGGAACATGCGGTTTTTACATTTATACCTCTTGTATAGTGCTTTTTTAGGATACAATTAGATACGATATTTCCTTTAGTTTTGAATGCTGCATCATTTTCACCCAATACATATATATACATATATATATATATATATATTGGGTAGCCATGCGCTATAAGAGACCCAGAAAAGTAGAAAGGGACAGAACGTGTAGCTAGAGACAGTCCAGGTGAGAGAAGGGGAGTCCAAATGGAAACGGAAGTGGATGGATCTGGCTACCGGATTGCTTACATAACAAGATTGTCCTCTGAGAATGAAAAAAAAAGTTCCGGCTGGTCACAGACCAGGTTGTATGGTTTTATGGTTTAACCCCCCCTCCCAACCGTATCCTCACTGATTTCTCTGTCTCTGTCGCTCTTGTGAACTACACCCGACAAGGCTTTTCCAAGTATCATTTTGAACTCTTTCTGAACTTCGTTAAAAAAAAGACGTAAATGAAGGTTGGCTCTTGCAGTCTGAATAAGAGTGGTGGTTACATGACTCAAATCCTGCCCAATAAGCTGGTGAGCAGTGGGGTGGGCGTGGCCCTGGAGGCAGGGTCAGTTCTGATTGGCTGGAGCTCTCAGGTTGAGGTGTTGGAGGCGGAGGCAGAGGCTGCAGTTGTGGTCTGACTGCGATCACTATTGGCATCTGCACACAAAGAGAACATATTTTTTTTTTTATTAGTATATATTGTATGTTGTGTACTGTCTTGATGTCATAATAAAATAATAAAAAGTCACATTAAAAGAATTCTATTTTAATCAGTAGTAATGAGTAAAATAAATAAATAAATAAAACAGCTTCACCCCTTATTACTATTTGTAAAACGTACATAAAATCTAAATCATGTGATTCAACCAAGAAAGTCATGAGGTCCAAACAACATGCAGTAAAAAATGAACTAGGAGTGTGCGATTGTAATTGTTAATTTACCAACGTGGAAGCTGACATTATTGAGTACGTCACTTACACAAACAAAAACATGCCTTGAGAGTCCACTTATTCATGATGTGGCCTAGTAGAATAGTTAGTATGCCTGCAAAATTCAATATATGAAGGCTAAAAGGCCCCTGTATGAGTTTTTGTCTTATATTTCTATATGATATAGTTAAGCAGTATCACGAGTAAGAGTGCTGTTTTCCCCAAACATCAGTACGATCGTAAATGTAATATTGATTTTATACAACAGTTCTACAAACAAGAAGTTAATATTGTGAGTTACATTTTAGACACAAAATTGTCAATATTGTCTGTTTTTGTTCTATTTTGCCAATGGAAATATTCCCAAACAAAGCTGCAGCAAAAAGGTGGGTGTTTCGTTCCTGAATTAACCAGTGTTGCTGGTGATCCATTCATAAAGAATGGAATTTGACATAAAAGATGATGCACACATCTAGTAAGGTAAGAAAAAATACCTAAACCAGTCATGGTACCAGCACAAGCACATGTAACCAGTCCTACTCAACCGAACCGGCGTCTCCAGCATGGAATTTAGGCGCCCTGACAAGGCTATCTATCTATATTAAGATCACACTCTCTAGCGTCAGTCGCTAGTGCACCTCTTGTGGCGTCAGTCGCTAGTGCACCTCTTACTAGCTGGCCTCCGTTACACTCACCCCCCTAAACCTCACTCCCATCCGGGTCACGGCACCAAATGTAACCAGTTCTACTCTACCCGCTTTGAGCGGGATTAGAATCGGCGTCTCCAGTTCGGGAGGCAGGCGTGCTAACAAGGACACTAAGGACAGCAGTCTATAGCGTCACTTGCTAGCGCGACTCTTGAGGCAAGGGGAGTGAGGTTTACTTGCACAGCTCTTACTAGCTGACTCCGTTACACACACACTCAGCAAAACACAATCTAAAGGCCTGTTCACACCGGGACGAATTTCGCGCGCGATATTCGCCGACGTTTAACGCCTCGTGACTAAACAAAGGGCGCCAATGTGAGTGTGCACACCGACGCGAAAAACGCCACGCGTAAAAGCGTCATTTTTAAAAAAACGCCTCGGGTTCGTTTTTTTGGTTTGACGCGCCGCGTCAAAAACTATCCGACCAATGAGATTGGCGCTTTTGCTCACGTGTCTGGAGCTTCTGAAGTTACAGTAAAACACAACTTGGGGGCGCTCAAACACAAAACGGTCTTGCCGAGCACACATACAGGCGAAGAAGATAGCGTCTACACTGCTGGGAAGAAATAAGACGAGGAAGATGCAAGGCAAGATGAATGTAGAGCTGCTGACCTCGTTGGTGTCGGAACATAAAGAACTAACGTTATATGACAAACGCGACTACAAAAATCTTGATAAAAGAGAACTGTTATGGAGTGGTATTGCAGAGTAAATGGCCCTTGATGGTGAGTTTCATTTTACTTCATTGTCTTTCATGTACATAGATAGGCTTGTAACTTTTTCCCACGAACGTTTGACAATCGCGCCATCTAATGTCAGGGAATGAATTTACATGTTCACTCGGCTCATCGTCAGCGAAAATCGTTTGGGTGTGAACACAAAAAACGCGTTGAAAAACGCTGGCGAATAACGCGCGCCGATATTCGTCCCGGTGTGTACGGCCCTTAACTATCTTTATCGCCAAAATATCGAGGTATCATTTTTTCAGTATTGCACACCCCCAATATGGACATTTTGTCAGAGTGTCTAAAACAAGAACTGACCTGAAGTGGTAGAGGTGTTGGTGGGAGTAGAAGCTCCTGCCTGGTTACGTGCATGAGCGGGAATTAGGATAGAGGCCAGGGATGGGTTACTGGACAGCTCTGAGTGAAGAGAAAAGAAACAAATGATTTAAACACATCATCAACAAATGGCTTGCCCTTGCTTCTGACAGAACATTTCTTCATAAAAGCAAATGCAAAATGCTGCCTTACCTTGAGTTGTGAAGTTGAATAAGGACGGTTTCTCACGCCCGTTAGGAAGCTTGACGTTTGGATCCCGCAGTTCATCGAAGAAGGAATGAGCGCAGGCCTCTAGTGGGGTCAGTCGAGCGGTTGGTGTGTACTCCAACAGCCGGGAACATAATGCAATGGCTTCCGGAGGCGTGCGTGGCCGGAACACCTGCGGAGAAGTTTAAGAAGTTTAGTAAGAGAAGAAACCTATATGCAGAGATTAAAAACTATGGCCTCCTTTACATATTTTGGTATCAACTAACAGCAAGGGCCTCATTTATAAAATGTAAATATAATCTGACATGATCAAAAATTCCATGGATTTAATGCTGCCTTCATGACATGTGCTATCGGAATTATCGTAAATATGAGTTTCCTAGTTACAAATTGGACATGAACGCCCTCTCAAGTCGTATTTACCACTGGGAAGCTCTGGGATGATTTTAATACCCAAGTTTCCGAATTGGGCATGTCTTAACCTTTAAACATGGTGGAGGGGAGAACGGCTGTGACTGCAATTCTTTTCTAAACAGCTACATCGCCTCATCTTGTCGTTAAAGTAGTGCATATTTACATATATGAATAATAATTTAAGCGCAGTGTATGTATCACACACAGCGAAAATAGCCTGGATTTGACCGAAATCCCAGAAATCTTGATAGTGCAGTTAATGTCAATGAATGGGACACTAAATGCCATCTCGGCTTTAATAAGATTTTCAGGCAAGAATAAACCTGGTGTTCTCCGTGATTCCTGTTCTTTCCGACAACAAAGCACTTGAATGTGACAAGCTCGTAATCATAACTTCAGAAGTGGAAAGTAGGAACATTTCCGATAGCACATAAAGCCAGCATAATCTTGTCCATTAAAAATGAGGAACACATCTTGATTTGTTAAGCAGAAACTGTGTGAAAACTGGAAAGCTTGCTTTCAAACCTTTTTTTGAATTAATAACTGCACATTATGAAAGAATAACTTGTACATAAGCTTTATATTTCATTCCGTCTCACCGTAATTCACATGGCATGCCTTTAGGAAGTTTTTTTTTTTGTTCCTATGGATGTTTTATGAATCATTAATAGGAAACTGAATCATCTATGAATCATTTAGGAAATTATCTTTTATTCACACTTAGGATGATTACACGCACATCTTTAGAAATGAGGCCCCAGGTTCCCATTGTGGCAACTTTCTATGTCACTGTATAGAGTGACATCATGTCCCATAATGGGGTTTTAAAGGAACTTTTTTACCCCTGGGTAATAAGGGTAAAATATTCAAATGCTTTTTGTTGGCAAGTCTTTAAGGGTTAGGGTTAGGGTTAGGCCTAACCGTTTCTGACAGAGAAATAGGAAGGTTTGAGTCACAGGCGTTTGGGCATATCCCGTGCAGAAGGTAAGACTGTCTTGAAGGGAGGGGTCTGATTGGAAGCAGGATAAGACCAAACACACCCTGCAGCTCAGTCATGTACTATACACAATGACCACCAGGGGGCATCTGAGAGATCCTGCCATTATACTTCATGTGGACTACAGTGTTGGGTAAATGGCCAGACACATTTAATCGTCATATCTGCATAGTACTTTTCAAGTATAAAATGTTTTTTAAGCAATAATTTGGGAATTAACTGGGTCACACTTTAGATTAGGGTCCAATTCTCATTGTTAACTAACTATTAACTACGACTTTTGCCTCAATAAACTCCTAATTACTGCTAATTAATAGTTAGTAAGGTAGTTGTTAAGTTTAGGTATTGGGTAGGATTAAGGGATGTAGAATATGATCATGCAGAATAAGGCATTAATATGTGCTTAATAATTCCTAGTAATCTGCATGCTTATAAGCAACTAGTTAATAATGAGAATTGGACCCTAAAAGTGTTACCCTAAACCGTCACTTAGTTTCTTTCTGACAAAATTGCTTTCTAATCATACAAAAGAAAAGTAGCGAGACTCATTACCAGTTGAAACATGTCCATCCAGAACAGTTTAGCTGTCCTTCAACTGCAATTTTCAAATGACTCAGCAAGTTCAGTTTAATGTACATGCTAACAGTTTCAGTTGCAAGGCAAAATCTACAATACCGCTTAAAGGTGTGGGGTCAGTGAGATTTATTTTGTTGATGTTTTTGAAATTAAAAAGTCTCTTGAAAAGTCTCTTATTGTAGTCAATATTGTTATTAGAATAAAAAATGACTGTTTTCGAATTTTCTGCATCAATTCTCCAGTCTTCAGTGTCACATGATCCTTCAGAAATAATTCTAATATGATGATTTGATGCTGAAGAAACATTTCTGAAATCAGTTGTGCGGCCAAAAAATTGAATGCATCCTTGCTGAATAAAAAAAATATAAATTTCTTTTAAAAAAAAAATCTAACTGACCCCAAACTTTTGAACAGTATATATATATCACAAGCACAATCTAAACCAAAAACAACAAACACATAGCAAACAACAATGAAGTGCAATGAAGTCAGTAAGCAATGTAGAGCAGATCTGGTGAGGTCATTCAATTCAAATGAACATGCGGATGTGACATCACTGGCTGACAGTGGTTCTGCTCCAAAACCTAGTGAAATGCCATCCTAGACTAATGGCTAAATATGCAGCTGCCTTATTATAATACATAGAACACGAATAGGCCTTTTATATCTTTATTTAATTTAGTATTGAATGAATTATAATTACATTGATACATAATGTATATTTACATATTTATAATCTCTTTGCCAGCATCTTGGATTTTATTTTATTTTTTATCTTGACAATTGAGAATTGTTTTCTCTCTTCTAAATCAAGCTATTCTACAAGACTGCATAATTATTCCACCTACCTTTCTGAACAGGATTCTTTCATAGGCAGCTCACTAGAAATCGGAACAGTGCGACTGTAATGTCACTTGGCTAACCGTCACAACAGAGCTCAGAAAGAGGACGACTACAGTCAGACACAATCCTGACTGAAATTTATCCATCCTCTTTAATCAGCTAGTTGAGAAGTAGAGAGTCCAAGAACAATAAATGAAATAAAGTCGGCGAGTCCTGTGTGGTGCAGACGGGTGATGTGAATGAAATGGAGCCAGGATGATGAGTCGAGCTGAGGGCTGGAGGTGGAAGGCGGCTGTGCTAGAAGTAGTAAAACAGTTGACCTGTACCTGTTTACTCACCTTAGTCCATGGATGGGCCTTAATCTGGGGGAATTTGAACTCGGTGTAGTTTGGGTTCATTTCCCGAATCTGCTCACGTGTGGGAGTGCCAAGCACCTGTGACCACAAACACAGAGAAAGACCAGTCAAGATAATAGTTTCTTCAGCTATGGCCAACTTTATGTTCCGGAGGTTGGTTTTTATTAAAAAGGATTTCACCACTTTCTTTTTGTTATTTGAAGTTCACATGACAAAGTCTTGAAAAAAGTTTTACCAAGCCTTTCTTATTTTTGTTTGTTTGTTTGTTTTAGTTTTCAAATTAATATTAGGAATACATTTTATTGTTTTACACTTTTGATATAAAAACAACAACAGAATTTTCACATGATAAAAAAAATAAAATAATAAACTATTTCAATATTTATTTTTTGAAAGTAATTTTTTTATTACATATTTTCTATCAAATGATGTCTGTTCCACATCTGTATTACATGCAATTATCTGAACTGTAGTGTTTTTTGACTCACTTAAGTAGGACCCTTTAGGTCACCCAATAATTAAAAAATTATCATAATTTATTCACCCTCATGTCGTTCAAAACCCGTATGACTTTCATTCATCCTCGAAACACAAATGAAGATATTTTAAATGAAATCCGAGAGATTTCTGTCCCTCCACTGACCGTACGAGCCTCTTTGTCGCTTCAAAAAGTTCCCAAAGAGATCATAAAACTAATCCATATGAATTGAGTGGTTTAGTCCAAATTTTCTGAAAAGACTCGATCGGTTTATATGATGAACTGATTGAATTTAGGATTTTATTCACATAAACATTGATCAGTGAACATAAACAGAAGCTCAACCGTACTTGCTTGATGCACGAGAACAAACCTCTTGCGGAATCTCAAACGTGCTGCGTGACACGAGAATGAACCTCATTGGTTCTTGCGGAAGCTCAAACGTGCCGCGTAACATGAGAATGAACCTCATTGGTTCTTGCAGAAGCTCAAACGTGCTGCGTAACATGAGAATGAACCTCATTGGTTCTTGCGGAAGCTCAAACGTGTTGCGTAACACGAGAATGAACCTCATTGGTTCTTGCGGAAGCTCAAACGTGCTGCGTAACATGAGAATGAACCTCATTGGTTCTTGCGGAAGCTCAAACGTGTTGCGTAACACAAGAATGAACCTCATTGGTTCTTGCGGAAGCTCAAACGTGTTGCGTAACACGAGAATGAACCTCATTGGTTCTTGCGGAAGCTCAAACGTGTTGCGTAACACGAGAATGAACCTCATTGGTTCTTGCTGAAGCTCAAACACGCTGTGTTACACGAGAATGAACCTCATTGGTTCTTGCTGAAGCTCAAACACGCTGTGTTACACGAGAATGAACCTCATTGGTTCTTGCTGAAGCTCAAACGTGCTGCGTAACACGAGAATGAACCTCACTGGTTCTTGCTGAAGCTCAAACGTGCTGCGTAACACGAGAATGAACCTCATTGGTTCTTGCTGAAGCTCAAACGTGCTGCGTAACACGAGAATGAACCTCATTGGTTCTTGCTGAAGCTCAAACACGCTGTGTTACACGAGAATGAACCTCATTGGTTCTTGCTGAAGCTCAAATGTGCTGCGTAACATGAGAATGAACCTCATTGGTTCTTGCTGAAGCTCAAACGTACTGCGTAACACGAGAATGAACCTCATTGGTTCTTGCTGAAGCTCAAACACGCTGTGTTACACGAGAATGAACCTCATTGGTTCTTGCTGAAGCTCAAACGTGCTGCGTAACACGAGAATGAACCTCATTGGTTCTTGCTGAAGCTCAAACACGCTGTGTTACACGAGAATGAACCTCATTGGTTCTCACACAGCAAGTGAACATGCTTGAGCCACCGTTTATCAAATCTGATATGCGAGTTGAATAATGTTTATATGTGAATAAAAGCCTAAATTCAATCTGTTCATCATATAAAGCGATTACGCAATTACTCTTCAGAAAATGTAGACTAAACCACTCGATTCATTTGGATTCGTTTTATGATTTCTTCATAAACTTTTGGAAGCGTCAAAGTGTTGCATGAACTGTCAATTGAGGTTGATAGGTTTGGAATGACCTGAGGGTGAGTAAATGAAGTTTTCAGTTAACCCTTTAATCTTTATATATAATTTCATAATCACTTCTATTGTTTTTGAAATATGTTTAAAGTGTATTGCAGAATGTACCGACAAGCATTTATGGTAAACTAACATAGACCTCAATGTCACTTCTATTGAAACTTAGGTGGCATGTAATTAAATATATTTGTAATGAACACATTAACTAGAAAGAGTGTGAAAAGTTTTAAGAGTGTTTACCTTCTAAAAGCCCACAGGGCTAAACCTGCCTTTACTTGAAGAAACACCCATAAATCATCTTGTACATAACTAACCATCTAAACCATCTGTGCAACAGTCAGTTCATAGGTCTTCCCACAAACTCATGCAAACATAGAGATTAAATCAGACAGAAGTGCCGGTGTAGCGGCGCCAGTACCTTGATGATTTCCACCAGCTGATCTACTCCACTGTCGCCGGGGAAAATTGGTTGTCCTAGCAACAGTTCCGCCAGCACGCAGCCAGCTGACCACACATCTGCAGGGAAAGGGGGTCAGAGAGATGCTGAGAGTGAGGGAGGGACGTTCTTATTAACCAGAGGTCAAGGACGCATAAAAAGCAGAACTGTGCAGAACACATCCTTTACACTAAGAGTCTTCTGTTCTTCTATGTTCAATGCATGTCCATGCAAAATCACAAATGGCACATAAAACAATGCTCAGAATATTGTGAGCTGACAAGAGATACTTAAGCTCCATATAAGGCCTATTATCTGCAAGAATGGTCGGTAACACTTTATTTCGATTGTCCACTTTAGAAATTCAACTAACTATACCTAACTTTGCAACTACATATCAACTACCAGTCATCAGAGTATTATTACACTGTAAAAAAAAATTGCATCCCCAAGTCAAAAATTTCAAGTGACCGATAACATCTAAATTTTTCAATTAGTCTGACGTATTATTTCTCATTGAGCCAATGTTAACAGACTATTGCAACAAGAATTTCACTTGGGCCAATTGAAAAATTTTGATGTTATCGGTCACTTGAAATTTTTGATTTGGGAGGGTTAGAAATTTTTTACAGTGTAGACGGTCTGCTTAATATCTGCAAACTCTTTATTTTGATGCCAGAAGCAGACTTTCTACTGACTATAAGTAATTGCATGTACTTATTCTACTAAACCTAAACCTAACAATCTACTAGTTTGCAAATAGTTAAATAGTTTAAATAGTTGTAAAATCACTTATAGTTAGCAGAATATCTAAATTGAACTATACAAATAAAGTGTAACTGATATGACTTTTCAATTTCCGATACAATATTTAGGGATCAAGGTGGCCGCTATAATGTAATTTATAAAACGAATTGATCATAGTTAAAGTAGACAGATCAAATTTAATAAATAAATAAATAACAACTAAAATTTTACACAATTATTGCTCAAAATTAACTAATCTGAAATCTGAAATTTCCAGGCAGTAGATTTTGGAACTACTATCACAATGAATCGGACAACCTGGTATGATTAGTGCTAGTCCCACACAACAGCCAAACATCAATTAAATATTCACCCTAACTGATACATCAGCGAATCCCCTTGTGAAAAAGAAGTGTGCTTATTTAAATAATAAAATAAAATAATAGGTCACTTAATATAAATTAAAACTATAATACATTTGTATCTAAGTGTCCAAAAACATTACATTCAGTTCGCACTTAAGTATATTATTTCTGTAATAAGGAAATACTCTTATAGTACTCATATAAAAGTATGCTTACGTGTACTTCTTTTTCACAAGGGTCACTATTGGTATTCATTTGCGTATTTTTCATGATAAAAGGTATTAGCCTCATGGAAGAGTAGTTGATTGAAGCAGAAATGATTTGCATGGTAGATGTGGTTGTAGTATGATTACAGCTCATATACCTATGCTGGAGGTGTAGTCGGTTGCTCCAAAGATGAGTTCAGGGGCTCTGTAGTACCGTGAGCATATGTAGGAAACGTTGGGCTCTCCACGTACTAACTGCTTAGCACTGTGAACAAGAAGACATATTTTCACTGTAACTCTCTGATCCAGTACAGTGTCTGATCACACTCATCACAATTTTAATCGAGTATGTCTATATTTGTATGTAGCTTGTTAGCCGTAAAAATCACCATTCAGTTTGTTAGGCCACTCCATGCATTTTCTCTGATTGTTAAAACTGTTTCATTCACACTTGGCCTCATAAATGTGTCTCCACAAAACAAATATAATACTGATCTCTAATTCCCATGCTATATGCAAACTCAACAGAGTTCACATCAACAAAACCAATGGATATGAGCTCCATTTATTTTATCATCAGCTAATTTCAAGTCTCAAAAGTGTTTCAGAGGGGATTTACACCTGGTCTTTTCACGATCGGATAGCTATCCGATCAGTAAAAATGTATGAATAGGCCCTTTGTATGGAAAATTACTTTTGTGATTCACAGAAAAAAGAAAAAGAGAGACAAATATTTGGCATAACATGATGTCAAGCAAATGACAAAATGTTCACTTTTGAGTAACTCTAACCCCTAAAAGTGTTTGGACTAAACTTTTCCTGTATTTTAGCTAAGAGCTATAAAGTCAAATGAAATCTAAAGATGTCTAAATGTTAAATTGAGTTGTCAACATCTCAAGTTCTCATGCCCTCTTTTCAGTCAACCCACGTAAGGCAAGTGAAAAATGGATACCCGAATATCACTTCACCTAAAATCTTCACTAGTATCCTAAAGCAGAAAATGTGGAAAGCAGGTTAAATGAAAAAAGATGAAGTCAGCACAGATATCTCAGAGCATAGCAAGACCATCTGGAGGCCTCTGGCGAGGTGTAATATGGGATTATCAGGTTAAATGCAGTAAAGCGATGCTTTCAGTTCATAGATCCACTGGGGCCGGCACTGGACCTTTGAAAGGTAATCAGAAAGGGCATTGACTCCTATGAATTGGCTATCAAGAGATTACCAACTGACCTGCCAAAGTCACAGAGTTTAAGCACGGCTGTGTCTGGGTCCAGCAAAAGATTCTGGGGTTTTATGTCCCGATGGCAGATCCCAAAGGAATGGATGTAGGCCAGACTCCTGAAGAGCTGGTACATGTACAACTGCAGTGATGAAGACAAAGGAAATATACACAGGTCATTAGGTTAGAAAATACGTCATAACAGGTCACAAATAATGCACACTAAAAATGTAGAATATAATTTTGCCTTCATGGCTTAAAATATCAAATGATTTAATGGAATGACCAAAGGTGAACATTTTCCAAATCCAAATGACTTTGTGTTTTCCCCCAAGGTGAATGTTCGAACAATATCATGGCTGCTCTTTTCCATTTAATGAAAGTGAGTAGGGACAGGTGCTATCAATATCCAAAATGGCATAAAACCACTATAATACCGGTTAAATATCATAAAAGAGGTCCATATGAGCCTTCTGAAGTAATACAATAACTTTGTGTGATGCACAAACTAATATATGGCAAATATGGCAACACTAACATCAATGGTGGTCCTCCATTAGAACTTTACCGGAGGAAAAGATTATTAGAGAACTATTATTGTTATGTTCTTCACCAAGATTTATAGTCTTGACTTATAGGAATATAGGTCATGAGTCATATGGACTACTTTTATGATTCTCTTATGGTGCTTTTTTGTCATTTTGGATCTTGAGAGACCCCAGCCCCTTTCACATTATTTGGAAAAGAGTGGCCACAAAATTCTTTTAAAATTCCCCGGTTTAGTTTTATAAAAGAATTTAACATGGGTTTCGAACAATATAATGCTAAAGAAACAATGACAGAATTTTCACTTTTTTGCTTGAACGATTCATTTAAAACAGTGGTTCTTAAACCTTTTTTTTTTTTTTTTTTTTTTTCTAAGACCCTCATTTTCCACAACAATATTCAAATGCCCCATGATTTTCCCAATTTTTTGTAATTTACTGGATAAGTATTAAGGATAACACTTTTTTTACATATATTTTATTAAAAACAAATCTACCTGCTAAAATAGTTTAGAGCTTGACGTAACTAAAAAAAGTTAATTCTTTATATATATATATATATATATATATATATAAAAAATGTCCATGGAGTTATAACTATATATTATATCTATAACCCTATAAAGCTTACTGTAACACATTTGATATGCAAATTTACAAGGCCACTGCCAACATGATCAAAACTTTGCAAAAAAAAAAAAAAACTACTGTTCTTGGAAATGCCTTTTATCGTCTGATTGATACTTTTTAGCAACTAAAAGGTCTTTTAGTATAATTGTAAAAATGTCCCCCTTCAGGTCATGGCACACACTTTTTCAGATTTTTATCAAATAAACGCAAGAATAACTTTTATACTCTTAGTGATATTTCAAAATGAACATTTACTGGACTAAAGCAACTTAGATTTACCTGATTATCCAAACATCATTTAAAAAAAAAAGTAAAAATTGAGTACCAAACACATCAGGCTTTTGAGGAACATTTATCTGTACATCTTTTACCATTATACATATATACCATCAACCACACAAAATTGCATATTTTTTAAGTTTTATAAGTTTGGACCTCTGAATAAATATGAGGTGTTTATTTACTCTTTGAGTATGATCTCCATATTCTCCTATATCATACTATATGAGCCATACAAGCCTGATGTGATACATAAAATACATATGCAGAATTATATATGGAAGTTTCTTGGAAGTTTTGCTTTGGTTGATAACCATGTGGAAGGTCTTCGCATATAATTGTATCTGTACATATTTGTGTGTGTGTGTTTCACTCTTCATGTCACATCCTGCCAATAGCAGGAAGGATATAGCTCGGGACACAGCACAAAGCCATGATGATGTCATCACAGCAGTCAAGACACTGGTGACGCAAAACTGCACAGGAGGAGAGGGAAGAAATGCCAACACAAACTCGGCTGACCCGTAAACTAACCAGTGAGAAGGTTTTCACTCAGGATGTACACATCATTCAGAGAACACACAATAGAAACCATTAGGAATGATCCGCACCTTGACATAAACCATGGGAAGGGTCTGCTTAGCGCGGCTGTAGTGTCTCGCCACTCTGTACACGGTCTCAGGGACGTAGTCCAGAACCAAATTCAGATACACCTCATCCTTCTGTGGGCAGAGAACAAGAAAGCAAATACTTTAAGTCACAGAGTTTAAAGTGTCAGGCTTAATAGCACATACATATATAACTTTAGTGAATCTATATATAAAGTAAGCTCGGTATGGAAGAGGATAATGACTCTGAGTCAAAGTCTACACTATAAATGTCCCTTACGCCCCATCCCTCCATATATATCCATGATTGAACAGCCAGCTTACGAACTATAAAAAAGCTGCCATGGAAACGACACAAAACAGCAGATTCTCTGGCATGATGTCATTGGGGACGTTGACTGCCGTGCATTGTGTGGAACTGTGCCTGTAAGCGAGAGATAATTATGCCCACCGTCTTTACATAACATAAATGCTCAGACACTGAAGTCATATCTTCCTGAAGAACTAAAGGAAAGGAAGAATCAATGGAGTGGCCTACAGGGCCACTCTGACCCTCATCTGATGTCACATCCTGTCTTTTATTCCCTTCTTCCTTCCTCCACAAGTTCAGTTGTGAGAGAGTCTATTTCTGCTGGACTTCACATGCCTGAGCTCATTCACTTTAGGCATGACCCAAAAGGTCATATTCCGCTAAACATGTGAAGATACTTAAATCTAAGAATAAGATGTACAAATATAAAAGACATACTGTAGAGATATAAAAGATAATATATATATATATATATATATATATATATATATATATATCGACAGCCTCAATTCCCATAAAAAAAAAAATAGCACTCCACATCAGAATTGGAAATTAACGGGGGCTTGGGGCAAAAATACCACCAAAACAAACAAAAATGTCCCCCAAATTCAAGATAAAGGGGCAAAAATTGCCTGTCCACTATTAAACTAAATCTATTATGACTGTCACAATTCAAATTAAATGTGAAATTGAATGAAAAGTGTTGACTGCATCATTACATTTATATCTGCTCACGCTGCATCAAAGATTTCTTTTTACACATTGTTTTTTTGCAGCCTTGAACATTACAACCAACCACATACGTATCTGTTAAGCACAATTTTATTTGACATAAAATACAACACAGATACATTTAAAGGAGCCGTATGTAAGATTGTGGCCAAAACTGGTACTGCAATCACTTTCAAATTACTGTAGAGCGGTGTATCCCCTCCCCCTCCCCCCTGACTCGAGGTTGCCAGATAGGCTGCAGGATCCAGCAGGAACGTTTGTAGCTGCAGCTGTGGTAACTAGAGCTGAGCTGGCAACCCGGATGCCGAAACACTACTGACTTCGTGATTGGTAGATAGGTGGAGGGTGGAGCTTCAGGCCAAAACACAACATGACAACATCAACATCAGTTGAGGGCTGCTACTTCACTTTTTAAATGACAATATCCTGGCCGGACTACTGTTGTCAGTGATATAAGTATTTGAAATGAACATGATTTCTTAATGTCTAGTGACATATCAGGGCCATTTTATGATTAATTGAAATACATTTCTTACATACAGCTCCTTTAAAGAGGCAATTCTAAAAATTGCCCTTATAAATATTGACCCTTAATTAAAAAGTTTATTTTTAGACCCGCTCCGCACATTTTGTAATGTATCTTCTTTGGTGTTTCACAAGAGCAAGAAAGAAGGTTTGGAACAACATGAGGGTGAGTAAATGACTCTACTATTCCTAGAACAAAATCTTGATCCAAATATTTACAACTAAATAAATAAAATTAAAACTAATCTGGTTACAAGCAACAAACTATTTCTTCACAAAGAGAGAACACACAATAAAAGTGTTTTTTAGTTTTTTTCTCCGTTTTGTCTCTGATTGATAAGTAGTCTCTAGTGACTGATGTTTGATTTCCTAAAAAAATGTGGGGGGAAAAACCAACCCCCTGACTGTGCTGTGCAGCTAAAATTAGTCCCAGCCATGACTCACTCTCCTCCCTCGCTACAGCAACACTTCCTCAATTACAGCCGATCGGAGAAGCTCTGAGGCGACTGAGATGCTCTCACCAGATTATATGGCCATCTGATTGGCTGCTGCTCGGTGGTCACATGACTTTGTGAGCATGTGATTGGTTGATCTGTGGCTCACGGCACAGTATCCAACATCTCCCACAGGTAGAGACTCATCCATCCCCAGGCCTTGCTATTACGGTCTCTTTCACAATATGCACTAACTTAAGTGTGTTTATTCATGTGCCTTTGCACAACTAGTAAAAATCAAGACAAATTATAACTACATATATATGAAGTGTGTCTAGTGAAGCTCCAGATTGGATTGGATAGCAGTGCTGCTCCAGTTACATATAAGGAAGTTATATAAATGTAAATCTTTAAGGAATGAAAAGAAAATTGTTCTGGTTCTGAATCTGAATCTGGCTCCACCTAGCGATTTAACAATTTAAAGGGGTAGTTCACCCCAATATGAAAATGTTCTCATCATTTACCCACCCTCATGCCATCCCCGATGTATATGATTTTCTTCCTTCAGATAAACATAAGCAAAGATTTTTAGGAAGATAACCCATCTCGGTTGATGAGCGATCATGACAGTAATCCATAGTGGACGAATCAATGTCTTCTGAAGCGAAACGATAGGAGTGTGTAAGAAAACAACTAATATTTTTGACTTGTTTAACTATAAATCATTGCTTCCGGTCTGCTGTCATATGAGTGTTCACAAAAGGGTCCTTGTGATGTAAGTGTGTTGTGAAGCTCGTGCGAAAAGTGACGGTGCAACTTCACAATGCACTCATCAATGCACTTCATCACAACGTCCTTCTCATGAACACTTCTATGACAGTATGAAAGGATCAAAGCAGAGAAAGATTTCACTTATATCAATGTTATATATATCGTCAAAATCGTCCAGCCTTAAAACTTGTATCGTTTTCAACTTGTATGAGTTCTCAATACAATATATAACAACACAATATATAGGGTATGATTTTACCCCTAAATTCAGCATTGAACAGCATTGAACAGAAAGATGCAAAAGAACAGCATTTATTCGAATTAGAATTATTGTGTAACATTATGTGTCTTTACTGTCACTTATGAATGTGTCCTTGCTGAATAAAAGTATTCATTTCTTTAAAAAAAGTAAAAAAAAGTCTTAGTGACCCCAAGCTTTTGAAGAGTAGTGTAAGTGTGAGACAAGATACTTATAGCTGCAGTGCATGAAAAAATTTGTTTGTTTCACACAAATACAGAATACCATGCGACACAACCTAGAGCCTCTTTCTCAACCACTCTCTCTCTTCCTATTTTCGTCTGAGTCGTCTATGTAGATGTATTTTTTGACTCATCTGTGCCGGTCTTGTGTGGCTCCCCTGTGAGGAAAAATCAGCGGGCACTAAGTATGGGAGAGAGAGGGATCATGGGTAACGGCTGGTGGTTGTCAAGACCCAGCAATCTCCTTACGTGTCAGTATACAAGCACCTGTCTCTGTAGACTCATACAACATTCATAAATAGATGCTTTCAATATGTTATGTTGGTTAAGTATTTGAACATGCTAACTCAACGCTGAGACCACACACACAGACACATATTTATATGTTCCAAAGCCTAGTGACCTACTATGCAGGCAGCATTTTAAAGCATCAAATGGACTCCACACATTTAGACTGTTCCAGCATAATGACGTTTTTTCCTTTTGAGACAAAGGGACTGTCAGAAGACAATCCTTCAATGAATCTAATCAAACATATACCCAAGAGGGTACATAAAGTGAGAGAAATGCTGATTATAAATATAAATCATTAAATACAAAAAATGATGAATGAAAATAATTCAATCTAATAAGAGACAGGTTGTTTTACTTTATGCTTATTACAGTACTGCATTGCTGTTATCTAAGCAAACATTGCTAACTATTGAAATCAATTGTTGCATATGTAGAGTTTCAAATCAGTCACGAAGTGACAAAGAATGCCTTTGAAATGGATTCAGATCAAACCATCTGTTATATAAAGCAGCTGACTTTACCCTAACATATTCAATGGAAAATGTACAGTATATGTATAGGGTTTATTTTGGACGTTTTTTTTCTCTCTCTAGTACTTCATGTGGCAACACATGTGGCATATTCCTCATATTAAGCCACCAGAGAAAAAGGAAGAAAATAATATAGTATTCAACAGCTCTATAGTATAAAAAATATTCACTTTAAATGTACTGTATTATTGAATAACACACTACAGTTAATATTATAATCAAGTACTTTGTGATTTAGTATGTTAGTCAACACATCAAAATAAGTGTACAACAAAAGTTTATTAAAACAATGTACTTTAGAGTAAAACTTTTAATTTGATTATTACAAAGTGTACTTTTTAAAAGTTGCACTTTACAAAACAAATGCACATTAAATACAATTAAACTTTTTTTCAAAAGGGAAAGACTTGCTTTGTTTGTCAATAATATTTTTTATTAAGATATATAATACTAGCCTGACGTCGTCATACTCAGATTCTAGTCAGAATGTGAGTCTGATACTGCTCCATTGAGCTTTGATTATGGGGCGTGTTTCAACCGAATCAGGAAGGAAAATGCCTCTGCACTCAATTGGATAGACCTACAACCAATCAGAGCAACGGAGTAAGTTTTCATTCATGTTTCCGATCGACAAATGCCTTGATCGCGGTTCTCTGTTCCTCTTTTAAAATAAATGCGCTGTCGATATCTTCTATAACAGACGCGATGGCGGAATCTACACATAATGTTTCATAAACAAAGTTCGGCAGGAGCACGTTCACATAATCAATCCAATCAATTTGTCATCAAACACCATGTCTACCCTATCAGCATGAGAGGAAAAATATATTCACTCTGTCAACTCACCTAACATTCCTTGACAGTTTTCAGCATCCCTCCACTCACTCTTGGCCTGTTCTTCCACAGCCAGGAATACGGTGGGAGTACTTTGGGTTCGGGCCGAATACCGAGCCCGGAGCCTCTCCTCGGACAGCACGTCAAATATGCATTTATTTTATCTGACTTATTTGTAAGTGTGAACTCGTGAAATCTCAATTCTCTAGCGGCTGTCGTCTTTGTTGTTAACGAATTCAACCCAAGCGCTCGTTGGTGACGTAGATGATTACGTTGCTCATCTGGCCATCATCGTATAAAGCCCGCCCTGACAATTTGATTGGTCCGAACAATTTTTGTTCGGGCATAATAGCTCCTCAACGGAGCGAGTCCAGACCGAACTTCCCGAACAAAAAATTTTGTGGGCGGGGCTAAGTTCGGCTGGCATCCAGGCTAATATAATACCATTGTCGTAGGTCCAAAAATATATTATGAATAAAAAATAATGCAAAATACCCTGTCATCATTGGCGTAACTTGTGAGTGAAGTGGGACAGGAGTGTCAAAACTAAACCAATAAATGAATTTCAGTAGTACATTGAGTTTAATTTATCAACATAGAACTCATGTTTAATGTGATTGGTTCACCCAACATGTGTACCGTATTTAGTCCCGAGAGTCTTGAAGTCATTGAATAAATACATCTGCATGTGTTGTTTATGTGTCCTAATGGGCTGGTGGTAGAATTTTCGTTCAGAGGAGTGAAGTGTCGGGATGAAGAAGGGATGCAGAAAATCTGTCGAGAAACATAGGTGAGTCGTCCATGTATATAGAGTATAGGCCTCCTCTCGATAGATCATTTGAACGTGTTCATGTAGTCAGAACAGCACGGCCACTCACTATGTTTTGGAACAGAGCCTGTGGTTGTAGAGAGAGTCATTTGAAGGGGTCTGGGGTCAGGCATCAGAGCAGAGTGCTGTCTGCAGTGTGCAACAACACTTCTACTAATCGTGCCACTTTTGCTGAAGTGGAAGTTGTTTGGAGGGAGAGCAGACCACGTCCAGACATGACGCCACCTCATCATTGTTGAACGGTCTCTTTTCAAGCCTGATTTTAATCTCTTTCTCTCTCTCCAAGCCTACGTCATCCACCTCTCTCTATCTTTGTGTTTTATCTCTCCATTAGATGTTCTGGGCTCTGATTTCATGGTGATTTATGCTAGGCAAAAAACAGAGCAACTGCTAAAATTACAGTAGAGAGAAGCTAACCAGTCTACTGGGCGGTATGATGGTGCACACCGTGCGACGGTAGAAATGTGTCACTGGTAGAGATTCTGCTAAACCATTTTATGGCACTGTTGAATCAGACACACATTTACAGTGACAGCTTTATTGATTATGATGGGGGCGATTTAGTTGTGATGTTCTAATTGGGTCTGGTGTAAAGGCTTGTTCACACCAAGAACGATAAATATAAAAAAATGTAACTTTATTATAAGCACATGCTGCAATTATGTCGTCTGCCACTTTAAATGCTTGAGCTATTTAAAGTCGAGTGGATTCTGTTTGGCTGTCAATGTTTTTATTGTTCATCAGCTGGGAAATAAAATCATCCTGAAAGTGATATCAACGATATGTTCCACTGTGACGTTGTCGTTATAGTTGTGGTGTGGACTTCGCTATTCTATGGAAGCTTGTTTCCGCCACAGAATAAAATATAAAAAAGTTAATTGCAACTTGTTATCATACTATTCTGACTTTTTTTCTCACTCAATTATGAGTTTAGATCTCGCAATTCTGATATAAAGTCGCAATTGCGTGTTATAAAGGCAGAACTGCGTGTTTATATGTCACAATAGTTATATAGTATATATATTGGAGTTTTAAAATCAGAATTGCAAGATATGAACTTGCAATTGCGAGAAATAAACTAGCAATTATTTTTTTCTCACAATTCCGAGTTTATATCTCGCAATTCTGCCTTTATAACATGCAATTGCGACTTTATATTACACAATTCTGACTTTTTTTTTTTTCACAATTGCGAGAAATAAACTCTCAGCTGTGAGATAAAAAGTCTTCCATACTATCTCTTAGAGTGAGAGTGATTTTTAAAACTTCATGGTTATAGTTATCATTATAGTTATTATCCTTGGTGTGAACAGGCCGGATGTTTACAGTTGCCAAGCACTGTCATAATATAAAATAGAATGTCTGATCACAGGTGCTGGTGGTTATCATCAGGCAATGAAGAAAAAATTATATTCAAAATCTTCATCGCATTTACGTTTGTGGTGTGAAAGGGCCGTAAAGTTTACGACTCTCTGAAACTGCAGTAACATAGTCGCACCTCCATCGTTTTGGTTCAATATAGGACTGATATTAATGAGGTGGAGTAATAACTTCTACTGTTTAATCAATTCGAGACTGCAATTAATGTCATATTATTATAGTTCATTTTCACAAACAACAGAAATCATTGAACTATCTTGGCAATGATGGAAAATGTTACCAAAGCTGGCTAATAATGCTTTTGGGAAATGCACCCCAGTTTAGTAGAGCACAGAAATTACACACTTCACTTTGAGGCTCGGAAAAGAGCATTTTAACATAAAAATGATCTTGGACTAATGTTAAGGGTTTGTTCTCAGTGAACGAATGGACTGTTGCTGTATCACTACCGCCATTGTAAGGGTGGATTTCTTGCAGTGATTGAGGCTGCAAGACTGCCGAATGACAAAAGAAACGTTCTCAGCAAGATGGTAGAAAACTGTAAATTTCTATTACCACCCACTGCTATACCAACGACAGAAATAAGCGAAGTTACAATAGCTTAATATGTGGGAGAGCGTTGCTATATAGAGTGTGACAATATTGTATTGCAATAAGTAGCACTTCAAAGTCAATACCAAATCAAAACTAGTTAGCAGCACATTATTTGTAATTGAAAAGGTCTAATGACAAAATATGGTTGTGGTTACACTTACTGTAAAAATAGTTACAAAATAGATGTATGAGATGATGATAACTTATACCATTAATTGTACCTGGCATATATGTAAAATGTTACCTGAGAGAGAGAGAGAGAGAGAGAGAGAGAGAGAGAGAGAGAGAGAGAGAGAGAGAGAGAGAGAGAGAGAGAGAGAGAGAGAGAGAGAGAGAGAGAAGAGGGGAGAGAAAGACCCGAAGCCAAGAAGGGCCCGAGAATCAAAAAAGCCAGAGCATAAAAGAGCCAGAGCAACAGTTACAATCTTGTTTTATCCTTTCCCTGACCATGTGACTTTAACCCAAATGTGAGACGTTCAAACCTGACCAATCAGATAATTACAACTTCCCCCATTGTACTTAAGACAATTCATAGACCACCGGAGTACACACATCTTGGCCTTGATCACTATCAGCACGTCTGTGCCTTTAGAAACTCCAAACGGTCCTTGGGGAAAGAGGGGGTGGAAAACAGTAAAGCAAATGTCTTTGTTCATTTCAAATATCTTGGATTATTTTCAATCCTACACCATGGACACGATTTTTCATCTGCATATCTTCCTTCCCCTTCAGCTCTTGTTCCAGTTACCTAGACTTTTTATCATTATTATTATTTTATGGACCTGTTCTCCATGCACTCCCGGTCAGCCTTTACCACGGTGCTCTGTGATTCTGGGTTACAGAGGGGTAGGGGCGTGCGTGTGCTTGTGTGAGCGGAAACCAGCCACTGACATATCGAAAGCATGTTTCTCAGAAGAAAAAACGGTGGTAAGGCGTTTTTGCAAAGTCATGGTGTGTGGGTGAGAGGTCGAGAGGGTCTGTGCGTATGATGTGTGAGATTATCGAGACCGAGAGGTAGATATGTGGTTGGTGGTAAGACGATGTTGCAGTGTTGACAGTATTTATGTGTGTGTGTGTCTTAATATCTCAGTCAGAGAGTGTCAAGCCTACGCACTGTATCTTTAGCAGATACACAGATAATCACATGGGAAGAAGTTCTCAGAGTCGATTTATCTCCGGTCAACATCTGGCCACCATTAGACTCTGTAGGGCTGAGCAAATATGGGCAGAACTCTTTACTGCCCTAGTACTTCAAAAAGCCTTTTAAAGGTATACATGTGAATTAAACATGGCACAATGGCCTTCATCATCACAGTATGCTAATGCCTATCTAGTGCAAGGGATTTCATCAGTATGCTGATTGAGGACTGTTGGGACACTCCAGGCACAGGATGGTTTTGTCATTTGCACCTCACTGACACATCTGTACCATTTGCTTCACAGGACATAAGCTTTCAACTACACACTGTTTATTTACTAGTGTGTTCTAATATGTACCTATGCCATGTTTGGTCTCATCTGACTGCTTATAAACTGAAATGAATGCTGGTGAACTTAAAAGAGATATTAAAGTATCCTAATGTACAATCTAGGCACTATTGGTTAAACATGCATTGAGGAGAATATGTTAATGTCTTCTCCCCCTCTTGATCTCTACCCATTCTTTTGGTTTCCTGTCGGTCGATTTCGGTGTTGGTATTCCACTCATGTTTAACAATGCTTTGCTCAGGGTATAAGAAGGAAAGGTAACTGTTGATCTAGGAGAAAGGCTTTAACCCTGCCACTCCCGCACATCGATGCGTAACCTCATACCACAAGAAAGGCTTTTACGGCCTCTTCTCCACGACAGTGCATTATTTGTTACAACTAAGTTTTCTATACATTATGTTGTTCCATTCTACTGTCTGTATATTTAAACATGTAACTTAATAAATAACTTTGCCTGCTTTAAAGGCTTTGGGAATCTTTCCTTTTATCACTGATTATGTTGAAAGCTGAAGTGATTAGAACTTTCGTTATCTAAACGTTCAGGTTAAATCCTACGTTTTCCAATCAGTTCTAAGAAAGACCTTTACCTTTAAAGAATACGAGGTTAAAGAATAACAACAACTTTAATGGAGTCAGATTAATTATATCGGAGTCAGATAAATATTTGAATTATACACGTCATCCTTCAATTGCCTTTTGTTCCGATTATTGGTTCAAAATAGCAGCGTAAGCTTCCAGCTTTACAACTCCATTAGAGATTAATAAAAACACAGAGGCTTTTAGACTAGGGCTGGGCGATATAGTTTAAAAAAATCTCTTAAAGGGGTGGTTAATTATGATTTCACTTTTCTAACTTTAGTTAGTGTGTAATGTTGCTGTTTGAGCATAAACAACATCTGCAAATTTACAACGCTCAAAGGGAGATATTTGCTTTTAAAGAAATTGCTTTTTAAGGATTACAACAAACGGCTGGTAGAGACTACACGACATTCCTCACAGGTTATTGATAGGGATGTCCCGATACCACTTTTTGCAGAACGAGTCCGATACCGATACTGTAATTTTTGGTACTCGCCGATACCGATACCGTAACCGATACCTGAATTTTCACTGCATTTGTAATTTTTAAATGTATTAGTAGATAAACCAAAAGATTATAAATCATATTAGTTGGCTTAATTTGTTCATCAAATATATATATATTTCTTTCAGTTATTTTTATGCTTAATTAAGCCTGCTAAAATGCATATGAGCTTCTGTAAGCCTACTGTCACTGTTCATTCTATTGCTCTATCATATTTTATCTTTCATTTAATAGCACAGCACATATTTAGAGCTGCTTCAGCAGGGCTCAGTGCTGAGGATTGGGTCAGCGGTTCAAATGTTTGTCAAAACCAGTGAAATATCAATTATTTAATCCAATTTTGATACTACAACAAAAACTAGCAGCCTAATTAATGTGAATTTAAAACAAGTAAGCAGTCAGTAACAAAATAAAAACAAACAATTGAATTACAAATAGGACAAATATATACAATAGAACAAAGAAAGGCTACAAATGAAATAAACAGAGTTTTTAGAGTTTTTCGGGTAGATCTAACAGGTACAGAAATTTGAATAAAGTAATCAAATGTGAAAAAAAGCATATTCATTACTGTATGAATTATATATAGATGGATATTTTTGTAAAGTTGAAAAGGGTAGCCTATTTAGTCAAGAGCAGTGAGTAATTTCTTTGTCCTTTGTTTGATTAACATTAAAACACAGAAGCAGGTTTATCAAACTGCTGCCCCTTTAAGACCGAGCGCACGGACCGCATTTGAACATGCTATGTTCATTTGAGATATAACCGACTTTGTTTACTATAGGATACTCACCAAGACGGGCGTTATTACATAGTTGTGTGTGAATTCGTCCGTACAAGCGCAAGACGTGAAAGACAATTTAATTCAGTATTCGCGCGCTGAGACGCTGCTTTGAGGGGCGCGCGCTTCGGATGTTTGCATTCATGAAACTTCTTGACCTCTGCACACGTCCTGTAATAATGTAGGGAACCACTCGTTATACTTAAGTCAGGTAACAGTTCATGTTTTACTTTACTTACATATACGATTTAGTTTTCATCCAAATAACATGTGCTGAGTGAACGATCAGCAATCAAGAGCATTCAACAGAAGTGCGCTTCTCGCTCTCTGTCTCTCTCTCTGCCTCTCTCTCTCGTCAGTTAACGTTAATATAATAAGCTAAAGCTACATGCCTCGTTTAATTTCGTTGCCATTGACATCGGACTGAACAAACTTTCCACTGTTGTCTGTTTAAAGGGATGTGCTCGACCAGCTCGTACGTCTATGACTCAGTTCACCTCGACAAAGCACACGCGGCGGCCAGTTTTGTTTCGCAAAATGTACGTGGTATCGGTGCGTGGTATTGGCGAATTTTTATGAGTACGAGTATATGAGGACAGTATCGGCCCGATCCCCGATGCCAGTATCGGTATCGGGCCATCCCTAGTTATTGACATCACTAAACCTAAAATTTACATAAACCCGCCCTCTGGAACACGATTTATAGATTATCAAGACAGAATATGCTAATCAATGACTAGAAGATAACTACTCATAAGCTACATACATTCATCAACAAACCATTCAGAAATGTTGTCTATGTTGTCACTTCCATCTTTGTCCGACTCCGGTTTGAACATAAATGGCTAAAAGTTTTTGAAATTTCCAGTTCTTGTCTGTGTGAGGTCATCAAGCTGCTAACACACTCGAGCTCTTGAAACTCCGCCCTCTTTGACGGGAGCAGCAGCTCATTTGCATTTAAAGGGACACACACAAAAACGGTGCGTTTTTGCTCACCCTCAAAAAGTGACAATTTTAACATGCTATAATAAATACCTGTGGGGTATTTTGAGCTAAAACTTCACATACACACTCGGGGACATCAGAGATTTATTTTACATCTTGTGAAAAGGGCATTTTACCACCCCTTTAATATTTGTTTTTAACATTCTGGCCATATTTAGTCTATATAAAAGTAACTTTCAAAAGTTTGGGGTCAATAAGTTGTTTTTTAAATGAAATATAAACCGCACAGCCAAATAAAAATCACCCTAAAATCACTGCGACATGATGCCACTTAATTTTATGTCGCAAGCTAAATCATTGCAAATACATTGTGAATATGCATATTTACTATCTTGCCTAGTTCAGACATATGGCACTGAAAAGGGCAAAGCATAAAAACACACTGTGATGTAGCGTGAGATAACAGCATAAGATGAAGTGATACAAGAGAGGCACTTGCCTTATCTCCACTGGAGTAGAAGAAGTAACGCAGACGCACAATGTTGCAGTGGTCCAGTTTCCTCATGATCTGAAGCTCACGGTTCTGCAAAAAAACACAAAAAGAAGAAAACAATTGAATTAATGTTAATAATATTTTCAGCTGTGTAGTACTCGGCAACAGCA
Organism: Rutilus rutilus; assembly: GCF_951802725.1. Classification (NCBI taxonomy): domain Eukaryota; kingdom Metazoa; phylum Chordata; class Actinopteri; order Cypriniformes; family Leuciscidae; genus Rutilus; species Rutilus rutilus. The sequence continues at coordinate 27,853,020 of NC_140215.1, forward strand.
GAACTCTCAGCTCAGTTTAACAAGCTGATGTCACTTTTAATGCTTGTGATCCAGCGCAAATTATTTGGAAGATGAGTAGAAAGGCAGCCCAAGTTTCAAATTTAGGGAACATTATTTTAGTAAAAAAAGCAGAGTGTCTCTCCAGTTGGTAATTAATTGATTGATTGGTTGATTAATTCATTAATTCATTTATTCAGAAACTGCAACATTAAGTGTGTGTTCACACTTGGCAGGTTCGATTCGATTAAAACGAACCCTGGTGCGATTGCTTTGTTAGTGCAGTTCATTTGAATAAGTGTGAACGCTGCTACCCAGACCTTGGTGCGCACCAAATAAGCGGACTGAGACCCACCTTCCGATTGGCTGAAATATGAATGTAACATGGACATCAAGACATCTAAACTAACCAAAAACAGGATGTGATGTCACAAGATGCAACCTTAAAAAAGGGCAAAATGCTCAAGCATAGCTGCTTCTCCTCATCAAAGGAGCAAAATTGCCCATTACATATATATATATATATGCTTCATTTCAGCTGTAAATAGCAGGTATGGCAAAAGCTTGAATAAAATGAATCTGCAATAGTATTCTCCACAGAATTCCTCGCTTAGAGGACTTGGGTCAGTTTTTGACCCATATCTGACCAGAATAATAGATCAAAATAGAAGCTACTGAAATGGCCCGTAACCATGACAACCAGTGTCATCTGGCGGCATCCACAAGAGAAAATGGCTAAGCAACAATTTTATTTAAAGCACCACCCACATGCTGTGCGTCTGAGAGAGATGTTTCCTCTATTTAAAATGAAAGCAGCAGAGGATGATGGCAGGGCATTAAATACAGGAAGACTTCATTTCTAATACAACTTTAAGGCTTTTGAGGATTGTTTAGTCACGACAACAGAAACTTTGGAAAACAGAAGGGCTAGTACATTCAGTGTCTGTTTGACATCAGTGTTCGGTTCATTTGGTTGGTGTGAAACGTTTTTTTTTTTCAAAGTCCACTTGAAAATGTGGTCTGGGTTAAAGTGGCCACTTCAGTATGATTCACAATCAGTATGAAAATAATCTGTACAAATTGTGAACCACTATACACATTGTCTATATTGGAGTCTTCCAGTATAAATGCACCCTAATAGATCTGCTGCTGTGTAGTATGTGATTAATATATAGCAAACAACAACATTGACAAGAAAAATAGCCCTTAATCTAATTCATTTTAGTTCGTAATTGTTTACTTAATTGGGAAATATGTGAAAACATGTTCTAATTTAAGAGTGACCTCTATATTAATATTTACAGTTTTTAAGGTGTTTTTAATGGGATATTTATTTTTGCTGTAGTATCAGAAATTTATTGTTAATGTTATTAAGGGGTGTAGAATCAAACTTGTGTTCGTGTGTGTGTGTGTGTGTGTGTTTTGTGTGACTCTGTTAGCCTGTAACTCCATCACAATCACAGAGTGGGTGGTAATTTGTGAACACACAAGCCACTGCCAACTCTGCATACAGTCACTCTCATCAGGCCGCTCCATTTACACACACAACTTCACATCCGGCTTAAATCAACCAAATGATGACCTCTTTCACAAAGAACAATTCACGAGTTCACACTTACAAATAATCAGAGTAATAATAGAGTAAAAGAGTATGCGTATTTGGCATGCTGTCCGAGGAGAGCCTCCGAGCTCGAGATTTTGGCCTGAACCCAGAGTACTCCCCCGTATTCCTGGCTAGGATAGGAACCAGGTGAGTGTGAGGAGATGGGGTGGTGGAGGGATGCTGAAAATTGTCAAGGAACATACAGTAGGTGAGTCGGCTGCGTATATATAGGCCTCTTCTTGTGCTGATTGGATAGATCATTTGAACGTGTTCCTTCTGAACTTTGTTAAAACATCATTCGGTATTTATTTACACATTTTCACGTCTTTGTCTTTCTGTAAACCCAAAATAAAATTGAAACGTTTTTTTAAGCGAATGCTAGCGTATGTGCACAGTCGAACGCGTATCCTTTCCAAGTATACTTAATTCAATTCACATTTATGTGTATAACACTTTTCACAATACATATTGTTTTCATGGAGCCCCTAAAGGGACATGGTGATAAAAAAAAAAAAAAAAATGAGATGGGATGGGAGGAGAAATGATAAGTCAATGCTTTTGCGTTCTCACTTCTTTTACAAATGTTTTGCGTTCCCCTGAGAAACTTTGCGTTCGCTCGGAAAACCTTTTTAGCTCTTTGCGAGCGAATGCAAAGTTTCTCGGGGGAATTTTTCCTCCATCGCGGAAAATGCGATTATTTTTTTTCATTCACCATGTCTATATAGGGGCTCTGTAAATTTCAAAGTAGCTTTACAGAGAATGCATGTGTCTACGTTACAATTTAGAGTGATCTGTTTTCAGAGATAATATTCAGAAGTAATGCATTTCATAAATGTACATATACAAATCACACAGTTAGCTAACATCATGTTTTAAAGCGGGGCTCAGTAGTTTCGGGATTTCTTCGCTGTATTCTCGCTTTTTGCTCGCAGGTTTCTCTCTAGAGCTTCCCCCACAGCTTCGGAATAGATATTTGACAACACTGTTGTAAAAACTCGTTGGCGATTCTCAGACACCAGAGGCTAGTAGATCAACGACATCAAAGCAGATGGGACATTCTTTAAAACGTCTTCTTCATTCGGGTTCGAACAGCGTGAGGGAGCGCAATAATGACAGCATTTTAACAGATTTCTTTTGGCCGTAAAGCAATTGTTTACATCGCGAGACCTGATATCACGCGATACTTCCTGACGCGGCCCAAAGTTGCAAGTGCGGATTTTCCGCTCACGGGCGCCAGGGGGGAACGACCACCATTCAACCCCAACTAAGTAATATAACCATTCCAATGACTCTGAAGCTGTTCAGTTAAGGTCAAAAAGTTACTTAGTTCACCTTTAATTTTAGGCAGAAACAATGAGCTCATTGAAGTAATTATTACAAGTTGTGAACATAATGATATAGAACATTTTGCATTGGTGTATGTATCAGGTATATATCTTGAAAATCCTTACAACATTAGCCGCTTTTCCAACCGTCGGGCACTAAAAACGTGTCTCTAGACCAAAAAACTGTGCAATGGTCAAACATGTCCATCTAGCGCGTGAATGGCCCCTTAGTTGTTCTGTGTGAATGGCCCTTTGGTTAACTCTTTCCCATGTTTTCACTGTTGTACGGTAGGGGGCGCTATTACGCATATTCTGAAAGATTACTGAATCTCCTGATCAAACAAAGGCGTAGAAGAAGCAGAAACAAGCAATAGCATATGTTAGTAGATATATATAATAATCAACATTATCAGGATCATCAACATTACACAGCATATAAATCAAAACTGCCTAATTTTACTGAATGAAATGTCGACCCAGGACTATACTGTGAAGCTTTTGGGGTGTTGATGGACTCGATCTATTCCATCATGTTTTGATCTTCGTTCTGAATCCAATCTGGATGAAGTCTTTGATTTTCTCAGCTTTTTGCTCAAAATGTTGCTTTTTTATGACTCTTACCCACATTCAAGTGTTGATAAAAAAGGAATGCATAAAGCTAGAATAGAACGGTTTTGTTGTTGTTTGTTTAAAAGCAGAGGCTCTGTTCTTTCTTTTGATATATTGCATATTCAGATATTCATACAACAAAATATTCTGGGGGCCAACTTTTGTGAAAATGATCAAAAACGCTGGCTGGCTGGCAACTTTTTTCAAAAACGCTGGCAGGGAAAGAGTTGAGTTTGTTTTATTTCCTTGAATCATCTCTCCTTTTAAGTGAATCAATTCTGTTACTAAATATTGCATTGCTCCACATTGCTATGTATTGTCATATTGGTGAGTATGAATGTTATAAATGTTATAGTTCGTTGAGATCATTTAGAGAACAACAGTGTGGAAAACAGTTCTTGACTGTTTTTAACTGTTTTAAATAGGACTATTTATTTTCTTGAATAAAACATTTTGAATCTACTTGGTTACAATGGCTGTTCCTCTCATTGAAATGAAACCACCATTTTAAGTTATTTTATAGAAAATGCATGCATTTTGAGACAAAATACCTTCAAAAGGCTAAACAATATCAAGATTAGAATCTGGAAAAATAACTACTGTATATCTCGCAGCCCTATAAGTGGTTGATAGAAATAAGGCTATACTTGGCTAAGTAAAAAGCAAACAGAACCTTTGCTTCATGCACATGGCCAAGTACACATCCACTTCATGGAAAATGATTGATTACTGTGATTACATCACTGCACTACATCTGTGCTATTACATTGCACAAGCATTAAAAAAGGCAATGTTGATTGCTGTCTTCTGCTTACCAAATCAGCATATGGATATATATATATATATATCACTTATCTAGGTTTTTCTCTATCTTTATACAAATAATAGAAATATCCACTGACGCCAAAGAAGCATACTCTTATAGGATAATGACGAGTACGACTGTTCTCACATGCTATATGCAAATATGTGTGTGTTTGTTGCAGGACAAAGGTCAAACAGATAAACACTCCTACAGATATTGACACACTTCACACATACAGATCCTCTCTCGGAAGAGCTATGAGCAAGAGAGGGAGCAAACTCCATTGAAAGGAATGTGGTAAAGAAATTGCAAGAGAATCACATTAAGAGAATTAACTTCACAGATGACACACACAACTCACAACCCTCTACAGGTATTTATACTTGACATTTTCACTTTTGCCCTATTCTACAAAAGAACAGGTGGCAGCAAAAAATAACAAGTCTCACTAACCAGAAATGAGAGGTAGTTTACCAAGCTTTACTTGGCAAATGTTATTGAGCATGACCTAGGCTGTGTTCAAAATCTCTCACTATTCCCTTAAATAGGGCACTATTTGAGGGAACAGCCATTTGTAGTGGTGTCCGAAACCATTCAATCCCATAATGCACCGCAATAACAAGTGTACAACCGATGTACAGCAAGACAATACCCATAATGCACTGTGAGGGTTGCACCAAATGAATTAATCAGCCACAGATGAATCATCCATCCATCCATTTTCCAAACTGCTGGTCCAATATGGGTACAGCGTAATATCATACAGGAATAAATTCATTTTTAATCGATTATTAAATTGTTTGAGTAAGTACATAGTTTCCCTGACAGAGTTCAAGATAAATCCAGTTTGCTTCCAGCGCACTCAGTCTGAATTCACTCTCTAAATCCCTTAATTCCGCGAGCCTACTGTGCTCTGATTGGTCAGATGGCCCAGTCTGTTGTGACTGGTGTACCGCGTACAGCGTGTGTCGGAAGCTAAAGCCCATTACCGTAAGCTCTGGAGGCTTCCTCAGTCCTCAGCAACAGCACACACTATAAAGACGACGACGTCGATTTTACCATATCAATCCGAGCGCAAGTCCGATGATGAAACATTGGAAGAACTAGTCATTCAACTAGTTATTCAGTTAGTCAGTGCATGTCTATCAACAAACCGATGTGTATGTTTCTAATTTATTGCAGTGCACATGTGGAAACTGTATCAATAACGGTGCATATGTTCTCCCAATACTTACGTGAATGACTGATGTAACATAAACGTTTGTAAAACAAATCTTGCTCCATCCTTTACCTTTACTCGAAGTAGTAAGAACGACAGACAATCTTCATTAATAGACACAGTTTTAGGTAATAGTGGCCCACAGATGCTTAGCAGAAGTATTTCAGTGAGACAGTAGTAATGCGAGTTAGCCGGTTAGGCGGAAACCTACACAATAATTGCGGGAAAGCAATAATTTTGCGAGAGAATTCAAAAGTTTTGTGAGTGAACACAACTTTTTTTCAAGAAAAGGCACTGAAATAGAACTTCCTCAAATCTCTTTTTTTTTTTTACATCACCATGTTTCCTTAGGGGCTCTGTATATTTCACTTAGTATTGAATGAATTATATATTTATAATTGATTTCACAGGTTTCATATGGTATCTTGGATGGATTTTTTTACAGGCCTTCTCCTCCAAAATACATGTGATATTACCTTGTGATACTCCTAGAACTCAGTATAATGCCCTCTACCTTTTGGAACAACCTTCCTGTTGGGAGTGTGCCAGCGATACCTTATCACCACTTTCATCCTAGAGGACCCGACAAAGTGACAATGGAAATGGCGCACAGCTTCATAGACAAAACACACACACACCAGCACACGGTGTCAATATCTCTATCAGGTCACTGTACACATGCTGTCCTTCACATGTGACCCATTTCTGTCTCACACACACACCAGATAGATGCACTGCATCTCTCTGATGGGAATGGCTTATCCTCACTGCTTACTGTCACAATGAGACAAGGTCAACTTTTTAACACAAGCAGAAATTGCTCGCTGACATGAGTGACCTAAATTTCATTTACACCACCATCTGATCTTATAGTCACTCTCAGCACGACTTTATTTATGTTTCGTTGCTCAGGAAAGGTGACATCCTTCTTCTGTCAATCATACTTCTCTGCTGCAGTTTATGAAGATGATGCCTGTCATCTGGAAACACCGTAAAATCCCCTTCCGTCATACTATGGTGAGCTTCTACTCAATATTAAACAGCAAAATTTACACAGATGGATTTATCAGAGAATGAAATTAGGGCCTGTGATTAAATGAGAAAATACATGTTTTACGCAATAAATAGTATTCACTGTGATTTTTTTTAAATTATATATTGATATCATGTTTATAATACACATTTGATAATATCAAAAATAGCCGAGACTCTCGGGTAGGTTCTATAGGGTGTCACAACATCTAGCTACTGGGGTGCCTCAGGGCTCAGTGCTTTGACCACTTCTCTTCTCCATCTACATGTCATCACTAGAATCTGTCATTCAGAAACATGGTTTTTCCTATCACTGTTATGCGAACGACACACAACTCTACCTCTCATTCCAACTGGAGGATCCGGCGGTAGCTGCTCACATCTCAGCCTGCCTGATAGACATTTCTTGTTGGATGAAGAAATGTCCACCACCTTCAACTAAATCTTGTGAAGACAGAGTTGCTTGTGATCCCGGCCAGCCCAACACTATACCACAACTTCTCCATTGAGCTAGGTTCGTCATCCAATACTCTATCAAGGTCAGCCAGCAACCTTGGAGTTGTGATTGATGATCAATTGAACTTCACAGACCACATTGCTAGAACTGCCCGGTCCTGCAGATTTGCCTTATACAACATTAGGAGGATCAGGCCCTTCCTATCAGAGCATGCTATACAACCCCTTGTCCAAGCGCTTGTTCTATCAAGACTGGACTATTATAATGCTCTCTTGGCAGGCCTTCCAGCTTGCACTGTCAAACCTCTGCAACTAGGAGCCAAAGAGAGCACACGTCACACCTCTCCTCACAAAATTGCACTGGTTGCCAATTGCTGCTCGCATCAAATTCAAGGCACTGATGCTTGCCAACAGAACAACCACTGGCTCTGCTCCCTTTTACCTAAACTCATTACTCCAGACTTACGTGTCATCCAGAAACTTGCCTTCTGCAAGTAAACGTAGCCTCATGGTACCATCTTAAAGAGGCACAAAATCACTCTCATGGACCTTCACCTTGACTGTTCCCTGCTGGTGGAATGGCCTGCCGAACTCAACCTGAGCTGCTGAGTCCATAGCCATTTTCAAGAAACGGCTGAAGACGCATCTTTTTCGGCAACACTCGATCCATTAATCCTAACAATTTATTTTATTTTATTTTATTTTATTTTCTCTTTTTATTACGTATACTGCGTTAGACTAAACTGGGCAAGGTCACAGCACTTGCATATTGTTGTCCTATTGTTAGTTTAATTGCTTCTATTTGCTCTCATTTTTAAATCACTTTGGATAAAAGCATCTGCTAAATGATTAAAAGCAAATGTAAAGCAGTAAGTGCCATCTTGTTGACACTCCAACACTGTAGGTAGCGGTATTGCACTTTAATATTTTCATTAAAAAAAAATTAGCTCAAGAGTAACTGTGTCCCAATTCAGGGGCTGCATTTAACTCCATTTTTTTAAACACTGGCTGCATCTGAAATCGCATACTCTCTCGAGTAGGTACTTTTACTCGTGGGGTAAGTAATTACTTCACGACCACTAAAAAAGTATGTTCTATATAGTATTAATGTGTGTAGTATGAATGTAATCTGGACATACTACAGTCACCATGTTGTCATTATGTGACATACCAGCGTCAGTTACGTCATTTCACTGCAATTCATAAATCCTGTCATTTGGCCTCATGGGATGCCATCATATGCACACTTCAGAATCTCGCCGGAAGTAGTAGGTCATCTGGGTACTTTTTACCTACTCTTTTATGAGTACTGTGAATTTGGACATACTTATTTTGTCATATACTGCCTACTATATAGTAGGGAAGTATGTGATTTTGGATGCAGCCAATATGTACACTTCAGGTAGATCCATAGACCACAATGCAACACAATTGTGACATCACTGCAGATCGCGCTTAATTTACCCCACCCCACAGACTAGTGTATGATATTAGAGTTATTTTGGTATTTATCTGCATTTAACACTTGTAGCTACCTTAAGCTTTTTTACACAGTTATAGTTTATTGTTTTGTTATCATTTTCGCTTGTGTAATTGTTTATTTCAAGGGCTTAAGGCGTTCCATTTAAACACATTTCAAGGGTTCCACCAGTAGTGGGCACTCGTGCAACATACGCAATGATGTACATCCGACTGAACAAGATGGAGGGAAGTTAGCGAGGGAAAGGCATAAAAAAGGACTAAATGCAGCTCCAGGCTGAATCCTTCAAAGGCTACATTCGAAAGCCGAATGCGGACAGCCTACATTGAAGGCTGTCTCATTTCGAAGGGCCTGCGAATTAAGCCTACAAATGTGTCCTTCATTTCTCGAGCAACGAGGATAGAATGAGTGGATCCTTTTGCAGCCCAACCTATCCCAAGACTCTTTTGTGCGCTGGTGACGACTGGACTTTCTTAGAGAAAATGCCGGATTACACTTTTAAATGTAAGTAATGGGTTTCAACTTACTAAAATATCCAACCATACAAAAATGTAGCGAACTAAGGAAAACCCGAAATACACACGGGAATCTAATTAACAGAAGCAGGTGTGTAACTCAAATCAGTAACCATAGAAACAAACTAGTGGCGGGAAAATTAATACAAAAGGAAACAGGTACAGGTACTAGAACTAAACCAAAACAGAACATACACTTGACAATATCTTACTAAGATGCGATTTTATATATAGTTTATACTCTTTATTATGTACATAAATTAGGGTGACCAAACGTCCTGTTTTCCCAGGACATGTCCTGTTTTCACGTCCTGTCCTGGCCGTCCTGGCTGTTTTTTATAAAGTGATGAAAATGTCCTGGTTTTCATTATTTTTCATTGGGCCATTAAGCGTGTACTTTAAATACACGCTTGCCTTTGCACATAAAACATATGAAACTGGCTTCGCCCCGTCTTGTTATAATCAGCGCGTTCCTCAATCCGCAGCGGCAAGCAGAGAGCATGTCAGAATACAGAGGCCTGTGTGTGTGTGTGTGTTCATCTCAGCCTCATTGGTCTGTCACTGCTCGTCAATGTCAGAATATTTGAAATGACCAATCAAATCAAAGTAGGCGGATTTTACATTCACAGAATTTTAGCAGCGCGACTCGACGCTTCAGTTTACGGTCAAGTGCGAGATAAGATGTAAGTAGCTAACAGCGTAAAAAAAAAAAAGCCCAAATGTAATTTCACAGATGATTTACAGAGAAAATTCCTGTGTTTTCGTTTCGGTCGGGATCCGTGTAAAGCAGAATGCATGAACTGCAAAGCTGGCACGTACGTGTCAGTGTCAAATAAAGCCTAGAAGACCTAGAGGACCTAGAAGCCCACATAAAGAAAGTATAGGCTACAAGAGAACATCAGGAGGATTGAAATTGTTTTTTTACTGAAATAGTGTAGTAGATTTTTTATTTTAGTAATAAGATTTTTAACCTATGGCCATGAAATGAAATAGTGTCATGTTTTTTTTTGTATTCTATTGTTGCGGGCCAAACATTTAATGGAAAGGATGTATTACTTTATGTATTAAAGTACAATAACATAGTTGCAAGGTTGTGAATGCATTTGTCAAGTATTTTTTGATGCATTCACCCCCAACCACGCCCCCACCCCTTAACCACGCCTCCCCAAACCATGCCCCCACCCATCAACCACACCCCCGTCCTCTTTTCTGAAAACTAAAATATGGTCACCCTACATAAATGGACCAAGGTGAACATATTTAGACAGGTTGCAAACCCTGTTTTGTTTCAGACAGTATAACTTGCAAAAAAAAGTCCAGTACAAACGTTACTGCCACTTGTCAATGGCAGCTGTCACAGTTGCATGGCAACCAGAGCAATACTCTGTAGGTTAGACCGTTCCATTTAACAACGCTCGGTTCGACCTTCATGGACTTTGAAGGCATGGCCTCTGACGTCCGCGTCCTTCAAAGGATGCAGCCTCTGAATTAGGAAACAGCTAGTGAGGGAGTTTTTGGATTCTGTAAAAAAGATGGGTTGTTAAACACCCCAGTCTACAGGAAGTGCCGCATGACAGTAAGTTCTTACTGTACAGTTACGGTTACAAACTCTGCCTCCACCTCCCTTCACTCGTACTTTGAGTGTGATTCATTGGCCAAAAAAAGAGAAAATAAAAAAATGTTGATTCCAATTGATAGCATTAATTTGCCATTATTTCTAATTGATGCCATTGTTTATTTATTTATTTGATTATTTATTTGATTCTATAGATGTCGCAATAATATCACCATCTAATTACACGTTGTGTTCATTGTGTCTGGTATGGACAGTATTTTATGTACTATGGCCATGTGAGCACATCAGTATAGAATTCAAGAGAATTTAAGAGAAATGATAAACCATAAGAAATTAGATCAAATATAAGAGAACAGAGATGAAACATAATAGTATAGCAATAACACTGAAGAACAGAAATGAAGGAACTGATCAAAGAACAGACATACAACAAAAAATATAAGGATATAGGAACAAAGACAAAAGAGATGAGAGAAAAACTTTCTGAGCTGTTCTTAAGAAAAGCTACAAGGCCCAAAGCATTATATAGAGTCAAGGGACCAAGAAAGAATGAATGTCATGCTTTTCAGTCTTACCTTAAATCGCTTATCCTGAAGGACCTTCTTAATGGCCACCAGTTCTCCTGAGTCACAGAGCTTGGCCTGATAGACCACGCCAAACGAGCCATTACCAATGACCTTGGTGTCAGTGTAGCTGACCTCCTGCGGCCGGTCAGGTCCCTGTCCAGGGGTCGCCACCACTGTGGTCACTTTACTGCCATCTTTATCTCCTACAGACAGATAAAAAGAGATGGGAGTTAGAGGCTGATGTTACACACAGGCAATAAAAAGGCAATCGGAAAACACAACAATGTCTCAATAGCAACAACTTCCTGTGCGATACACCTGGCATCCTCGTAATTATTAATAATTGAATGATGAGTACTTTGGTCCAAGAACCATTTTCTCCAATTAATAAAACATAATACTGGTTGAAACTCTCTTCACATCCTGATATCAATAATAGAAGTGGTCTAAATATTAAAACATGTACATATATCTTCTGTGGAAGTCTCAGGATCAAAAAATGTTCTCCCAATCATTGCATTCAGTCCGAATGCGATGATACGATGTCCTACCTGCCTGTAAACATATATATTTCCATACCTCCGTGACCCTGCTTGCACAGACATTACACGTCATCAGCGTAGCAATGCAGAGTTGAAGATAGACAGTCACAGAGCACCGCAAAAAAACAGCAGCCGCCTTTTGCATTTCCACCTGAACCAAAACAACAAGCTTATGCTGTGCAACCCATGACGTTCTACCCAGAGCTCTTAACGTCATCAGACTCGGATTTATAAGTTTCTATGTCAACACTATCAACACCGAAATGAATCTGCAGCAGTCAGGTGGTACAAGTAAGAGCTCTGTAAGTTGTTTAGGTTTATTATTATTGTAATGTTATGTGCTTTGAGACATGAGGTCATTTAACTCTGTCTCTCGTCTTGTGATGCTTTGCAGACTCTGCTCTGGCTGTGCGTGTTCACGTGTTTTGAAGGAGGCGTGGCTTTGGAGACGCTCTGAATGGAGGGTGGGATCTAATGCTTTCAGTGCTAGCTTGCTATTGCTTGCCTCTCCGAAACTGCCTACCCTACCTTTAATATCTAGGAATTTCTGATATATATAAATTGCTTGCAATCCCGAGACCTTGGCATTACTACATTTAAAACTGTTTGAACTACAGGATACAACGACAAACTTTTGGACAGACAGTGAAATTTACAGTGTCAACAAAGTGAAAACATCTAAAACATATCCTTGTTGGTGAACAAGTCCTATACTACTCTATATTCTTCCCCTTCAATGAGATATTAACAACTGCGACTGGAAAACTTAGTCCTAATTCACATTCGTTATAGTAAAAAGAGTGGCCAGAGTGTTTTTCATGATCTCCTTTTGTGTTCCATAGAAGAAAAAAGTCATATGTGTTTGGAGAGTAAATGATGACAGAATTGGCCATTTTAGGTGAACTATCCCTTTAATTCAAAAAACAATGCAACTAGTCTGTTCTGTAAATTAGGACCAAATTGGGATACACTAACAGGCAAAACCTGGAGAGAAAATCTACCTTGAGCTTATGCATTTTACATTACCGTTCTTGGCAGATGTGTTCTCACCAAAGCAGAATAAAAGAAAGTGCATATTTGGCGCTTGGGAGGATTACTTCAGCAGGTGACTTAGGATGAAAGTCGATTATATTGCTTACAATGCAAACATAGCACGTGAAATATAATCCTCAGCATGATGTGGAGAAGTTTTCAGAGAGCCTATACTTTCTTTCAGAGCTGTGAGGGGGTAATAAACCAGAGAAATGAGAGAAGCATAATGCCATTAGTTTATTAGGGGCAGATTTAAAGAACTCATGAAAATGTTTATTACCTTGTACGATAAAATTAGGACTCAGCTGTATATACTATGCAATGCACCAACAGATTCTGCAATATTACATATTTCATTCCCATTATTAAAATTAATTTAAAATGACCCCTACCATGGTGAGATGTAGGTCCCTATGACCAAATCAAATCATGCGCAGGGTTTTTCCTGGGTCAAAATTGGTCTTCGGTGGTGGCTGACCGACATGGTCATCCACACACAGCAAAGAGTACCCTAGTACCCACATGATCCGCAAGCCCAATATTGACAATAAATGTTAAATTTAAAATAAATACAAAGAAACAGTTTGTGATTTTTTTTTTTTTTTTTAGGTATTTTACTACACATTGTCATAGGCCTATACATACTGTGGATTATTAAGGCTAAATTTTACTAAACACTCTTGCTAAATTAGGTAAGCACACTTACTTTCTCATTTCAGATTGGGGTGGGAATCTCTAGGCATATCTCACGATTCGATTCGATTACGATTCAGAGGGTAACGATTATCGATTATTAACGTTTTTTTTTTTTTTTTACTTGGTACTTTTAAAGCAAAGTATTTATGATGACCCATAACGAACTTACTTCCATCTTCCTATATTAATTTTATTAATAAAACAAATGGAAGTGATTTGAACATTGCAAAGAACCAACATGAAAATAAATGTGTGCCTGTACTAGCGTTGTAGTAAATTAATACAAACTTCAGCATATTCTGAATCTCTAGCATTTAATAATAGACTTCTAACCAACATCCTCCTGTTATTTCCAATGAGCAATATAATCCTTCAGACAAAAAAACATTTTGCTGTAGCAAAATCATAAACAGTTTTCGTTCAAAAATATAGAATGATGTACCAGCAGCTCTCATATAATGCTTGTGGACTTATGCATATTCTGAATAATTAGTAACATACAAAGCCTCTCTTATTCACAACTAAATAATAAAGAGGTATGACTTGAAATGTTTGCTGTATACCACAATCAAAAACAGCTTATACAAAAAAAGTGAATGAACATCTGCAGAGAGCACAGTCTAAATGTAACTTTTTGTGACTGGCATTGCACATATTGCAGGGCAGTATAACGTACGTATAACAGATCGGTTTACAGCATATTGATGTGAAAACTAAATAGGCTACTGAAAGCAGCTTTCATACAAAAAATACTAAATAGGTAACAATGAAATTGCCAATTTTCCATACGCTAGCTTTTAACGAAGAGGGTGCCGTTCGAATTTGGCGCTCAGCCATCACGCGTCTGTTAAGTGCGCGAGTCTGTTATGTGCGCGCCACATACTGCACGCGCACTGCACGTCCGCTAGAGTTCCGCCTTTAGCGTTCCGTCAATATTATGTTTTTTCAGAGGTTTGATTTTTTTGACATTTGTGAATCGATTCAGAATCGTCCACGTCCGCATCGCGATGCATATAAGAATCCGCGCGGTGCTGTGATCGTTCTTTCCGTCACTCCGTCAGTAGCCTGCTTCACTCACAAAACCCAATTACAGATCAAATAAGGCTTTGGCGGGACAAAAAATCGTTTTGGCGGCCGCCAAAAAAATTTCAATGTAGGAAAAACCCTGCGTGTGTGTACAATGATGTATATGATCTGGTCCGGTATTAGTAGATGGTTGAGACTACTTGGATTAGCTTCTTTGTGGTCCAGACTAGCGTGCAAAGTCTTTGTTAAAGGTTAACTGCATAGAATGTATTGTGCCTTTACAACCCCCTAATACCCACAGAAGCCCCACAGTACAAATTCTCCAACAAGTCTCAAATCAGGCCTCCGGAGATCCAATGAATCCCGATCTGCAATTAGTGGCAGACTGTGTTGTAGCAGTGAGGTTTAGAGCAGAATCAGAATCTGGTCTAGAGAGCAGCTCCTCCCTCACCACCTGAGACTCTTGACAGCCAATGCCAACCAAATTGATCTGCTGCAAGGACTGGGCAAAAACATTGATTTGCCGATTAACTGTGATCTTTGTTTGAGCGTTCCAATATCGAGTTTTAAAATCTCAAGATTGTTTTTAATCAATGTCTTTTTTTCACATAGGTTCTAATTAATCATTATTTGAAACATGCCTCTCAATCTGCAGATGTCGCTGAGTCAGTGGATCCTGACTGCCGGCCCCTGCACAAAGCTCAAAGATCTCAATTCTGTGAACGTCAGCTTGTCTCAATGAAAATAAATAAATCCATCCATCCATTTTTTAAAAAAACATTTGTTTATTATCAGTTCTCCTTTATTTGAGAGTGCAGTGGATAAGCAACAGGAAAGTTGAGGGAGAAAGAAGGGGAACAGGACCAGGACATGAACCAGGCTGGAATTTAAGCCAGATCATTACAAATTCAACAGATCTTCATGTCAGGGGCAACAGACTACCCTCTGTGTCGCACGTCTGGTGGGACCGTCCAGTTTTAAAGGTGCATTGCGCAACTTTTCATGTTAAAAATACCCGTTTTCTAACCCATACATGCTTAAACAATTGCCTGATGGGCTGACTGAGCCCTTCTCTGATCACTGCGATTGCCTCTATAATCCTGTACAGTAAAATAAATAAGAGGGATTCGGGTCGGAATCTGAGACTGGGCGTGACGTCATGCGCGTTCACGGCACGCTCATATGTCTGGCAGGTTTGTGTATGCGCCGACGCCGCCATTCTCCGTAGAAAATGGATTCTAAGAGACCGGCTTGTAGTTCATTTCAAACACCAACGCAAACTCCACGTAAGATAAAAAAAAAAAGAGAACTTTTGTCTAGTGCAACCAAAAGGTCCAAATTGGAGTCAGACAGGCGTCGGGGTAAGACGAGAGTAAACATAGGGAAGGCTTTCAACAAATGGAGAGATCTCCGGTCTGCTCTAGGGCTCAAACGGGATCCTCAGTTGGCTTTTTTCTTGATAAAAAGGTAAGATATATCCCATTCTCTAATGTCTGATACGGCCAATAATGACAATAAATGACGATCCATAATGTGTAATGCTTTAGCGTAAGCTAGATAAATGTACAATCGGAATAGGTTTTACTAACTTACCATTGTCAGTGATCAGGTTCAGAATGATTGTGATATAAAATGCTGATATATAAGTTAGATACTTAGACACAAATTTTGAGCAAATAACTGCTTAATTACGATGTATTGCTATTGGAATATGCTACTTAGCTGATCAATAAAACAGGCTAAACCCCCGCAAATCTTCGGCGGATTAGCCTGTTTGGCTTTTATGGTAACGTCTTAGTGCCACTTGATTGTTTATTACCTTGAGACATTTGGGTGTACTTTGTTGACCGACTGTGTATGGTATGGTATCATGATTACAATTTTGAGCTTTTACAAAGTTATAACTTGTATTGTTCATGAACGTGTTTCCATAATAATAGTCATAAGTGGATACAGTAAACACATAACACAGTTCAACATGGAGATAGATGGGAATAAAAAACGAAGTTTTCTACTACCCCCATTTTTTCCCTCACACATAAGTGTGTTATTTACTCAATTGCCTTTCCTTTCACATATTTTAAATTACTTGCAGATTTAAAACTTTATTACCTCTGAAGACATTATGATTGTAAACAAAAGATTTGTGCGGCTGATGCTCCTTGGGTTATGACCAGCTCGAGCTCGTGCAAGCGTGCGTGTGCGTGTGGTCCGTGAGCGTGCACACCTCTGGTTGCAGTTTCGCTTGCCGCCAGAGGGGGCGTAGTTCTGCGAAAACTCAGACTCTCGCGCAATGCACCTTTAATGTGTGAATCATGACATTAAATCAAATACACACTTACAGAAGTCAACACCATGAACCGTCTTTGCAAATCAATTTATTTCCATAATTTGATCCAAATGAGACTGGATATTCATTAACAAGTCTTTTTATGAAAAGTATTTATTTATTTTTCTTTTATGCTGCCTTTTATTGTTTTCTCTATTCAAGTGGTATAAAGGAACTTTTTTTTAAGTTTCTGTGCATAGCCGATAACCTGTAATGGCCAAAATGATTTGAAAATACCTGAATATGGTAAAATTAAGACTGTGTTGCAGTCGTGTGATCGTGCAATTATTATCATGTTGTCATGTTTCATGAACTGAACTTAAAATATTCCCAAATTAATCAATTAACCAATATAGAGGATAGCTTGTATTCAGAATTGAACCAGGAAATCAGCGCCGATACCCAGACCCTTTCTCTCCATCTCCATGGCAACTGAGACGTCTCTGAGCCTGAGAGATGTTGTGGCCCACTTGCTAAAGACTCACCCACTCATCTGCACGGATACACACTCGCATGCGGAGAGTGTGTCAAGGGTGACATTCACACACTCCAAAAATAACACCATTAAAAGGCAACTGAGCGAATGCCAGCACAAGTGAGAATTAAGATCTGCTGGAATGTCTAACGTAGAAATCAAGTTCTATGACGATCTTCATTCAAATGTGGAACAATTCGCATGTCATCCATTCAACATTTCGACGTGAAACGTATACTTCAGTCGAATGTGATCTCAGGACAAGCATGTCATCAAACTGGTTCATGGGGTTTTCCTTCATTCAGGACAAGAAACCACTTCAAATAACCATTCCTCAGTTTGAATACAGAGGAAACTAGGTTCACTATGCATAACAATGCCCAGTTCGCTCTTTGACACACCATTACTTGTTACTTTAATTTCCTGCTAACATTAAAAAGCCAAGGGTTATCATGCAGGTCATCTAAGATTACTGTAATGGAACCAGAAAAAAATAAAATAAAATCAGCCAGATTGATTCAGAAGAACTAAGAATCAGCACATTAGAATGATTTCTGAAGGATCATGTGACACTGAAGACTAAAGAGTAATGATTCTGAAAATTCAGCTTTACCACCAGAACGAACTAATTACATTTGAAAATATATTCAAATAGAGAAGTTATTTTAAATTGTAATAACATTTCACAGTATTGTTGTTTATACTGTACAAATAAATGCAGCCTTGGTGAGCGGAACAGACTTCTTTCAAAAACATTTTTTAAACTTTCAAACTTTTTACTGGTAGTGCATGCATAGGCAAAATCTATGTGAATGTATACAAGTATTTTACTAACTGCATGTTTTTTCTACATAAATCATAAAACATGAGTGAAAATATAGACGTTATTCTTGGTCATGACTGTAACCAGTAAAAAAAACGGTCAATTTTGCTCAGTTGGTCAATTAAACAGAACGTTTTTTTCTTTCTTTTTTTGCTGTACATTTAATAATGTGATTAACTTAAAATAACACACTTTAAAATAATGACACAATAAATGACTACACGTAAATACAACGAATAGTGACAAATATGGTGACAAATAGTACCACCGAGGGGTTAAACAATCAGTGACTGTAAAGTGATCCGTTCAGCCACTTCTCCTCTCCTGTTTTCCATTGACGTAAACTCTTTATCGCTCTTGGCTGCAGTGAGGCATGTTTAGATGTTACCTCAGAGGTATGTGATGTTCAGAGCGCTAGAGAAGAGAAACTAAAGGACACACAATGAAAGGAGAGCCCTATCGAGACTGAACATAGACACACACCCAGAAATCAATTCACATGTGCGGTGCACACATACTAGATTACAAACCCACAATAGTCAAAGGCAAGAATTGAATAATGTGTAAGAGGAAATGCAGCTGATATATTCCTGCTATTGCTCTTTGCGCTGTGACCCGTGTCTTGACCTGAGCTCACAGAGAGAATCATATACTCTAGGCACTTTCATGTCAATCTCAGCCTGTGTTCAAATACTTATTGAGTGGTCTTTTTGATCACTTTATCCAGCACACCATACAGAGCCTGTTAAGTCATCTGTAGGAGGAAAAAAAAACAAGAACCGCAAATCCGTGGGCCACAGTTTTACAATTCGTCCCCTTAGTTTAAGAGCCTCACTCACAGTTTCTTAAATTGTCCCCTCGGTTTAACAAATCATGGATTTGTTTGCTTTCACGGAATCTGAACACACAGATTGGAAATTCGTAGGTACGGTTTATTAATCCTTTGAGCATGATTTGTTAAGGCCGGGACACAGCAAGCCAACGATCGGCGTCAGGCCATTGGTGAGAGAGAGAACCCTGATTGGCTGTTCAGCTTAGAGAACGAGTCAGTGCACGAGAATACAAGCGAAAGTGATGAAAGCGAACGAAGTAAAGACGGTACAAACAGAAGACTGTTATAATTTTATGTCATCTTACCTGAGCATTCGAATGCACAAATATTTTCATAATAACATGAGCCGACTGCAATGAAAAAGTGATCAGCGTGATTGATATTCAAAATGCTAAGCAAGCGCTGCTTTGTTTTTACGATTTGTATATCTGCAGTCGTAGTTTCAGTTTCCCTTTTTGAATGCCGAAAATAGATTATTGATACCTGCTGATATAGACAGATGTTTACCTGCACACAGGCTCAGAACGCATGTGCAAGTCCTTTTGGCATGTTCAAGCGCAGCTTTTTTTGGCCGAGACGCAGCCGACGACACAGCCAGCTTTCGTCGCCGCTAGTTCTTTGACGTCGTCTTGGTGTGTCCCGGGCTTTAAACCAAGGGAACAATTTGAGAATCTCTGAGAGTACGGTTAATAAACTGAGGGGACGAATCTGCGGGTCTTTTTTTTCTACAGGGACTTCCCGGGCTCAATAGCCTATCTCAAGAGTCATGAAGAAATCTCTGCTGCACTAGCTTCAGGGTGAACACGAACATTTGATAGCTAAAACACTGTTTTAAATGTGAGGAGGTTGTGTTTTGAAAATACTTTCATCTCAGAATAAAAAAAACCTGGAAAAGCTAATTAAACATGTTATTAAGCCAAAGTGAGACACTATTAATAGCCTAATATCACAGGTGGGAGTCAAAGACACACACCCAGACAGTGCGTGCACATGGGTAAATGTGTGCTATTCAAGCACGGTAACTAGGAATCATGTAACATGTAGGCTATTTGTACCAAAAATGTTCTGTACGGTTCTTTCAGTTTTATGCTCACATTTGGGTCAAACAGACGGAGCACAATAACTATGAGTAAAATATACATTTTGCTAAAATATTTTGCATCCATAAGCACTCGACTCTAAATTCTGATCCACACTTATTGCACATTATACATTAAAGGGAAAGTTCACCAAAAAATTAAACATATACACTTTATTTTGACGGTTCCCTTTAGACATTTTGTTGACTAAGTAACGTTGCACCTAAGTCAACTAACTCTATTAGTCGAGTATCAAAAGTGTTACCGATCAAAAGTAGACCATCATAAGTATAACCACAGAAAAGTTAGACCATCAAAAGTAAGTGTTACCGATATTTTGAGGAATGTTCTTTTGCTCATCATCAATGTGGGACAGGTTCTCTGCAATGTCCATTTCTGCTTTGATTTCTGATTTCAAAGTTGACTTGATCAGGTTATTTGCTTTTTAGATATTTGTTTCTGTTTCATTAGTGCGAAACAAGAAAAGGATGCAGTGTGTGGAGGTTAAACCTGTGGTTTTAACGCCCCTCAAGCAGTCAGGTCTTTAACCCCAATTACAGAGAAGAGGAGGGTCAGTCAGGACACCTTCAAACACATCACATGCTTTAGCGCAGGTAGAAATCACTTTCTTTCACTCGTACACACTGCATCTAATTCGTCGTTCAGTGACAACACACACTCATTAATAATCTTCCTGTGTCTAAATTGCCACATTGTTTCATGTCTAGTGTATTTATTGCATTCATAAGTGTACTTTTTTTTTTAAGTATTTGAATGTCCTGTATTTACTCTAATATATTTGTGAATCATGTGTATATGTGTTCTTTATGTGTATTATATGTAATCATTTTTGTCTGAGAACTGTCCTAAATGTATGGCTGCTATTTATATCTATCACATACAATGTCTAATTTAGGGCATAGCATTTCACTGCAAATCAAACGAAGAAAAATCAAGAAATCATATTTTGAATAAAGTAAATAACTAAATAAACCCCTTAAGGCAGACTCAAGACCAGTCAGTTTATGTGTTGATAATGAGCAGCTGACTGTATATTATCCCTTACATAACTCCTTCATTTGATGTTTTTTTGTGAATTCAGCCCTTTGTCATCGCCCATGACCTCACTACCACCAAGCCAATGGGAGCCCAGCATCTCTCAGTGAGGGCGCTGACATGTCTGCATCACTCTGCTGCAGATAATGTTTAATCCTGCTCTATAAATACACTCAGATCAGCCAGAGCGGAAGACAGTGTCTGCATATGGCATGTGGGTGAATTCATGATCATGTGTGAGTTTGTGTCTGTGAAGCGCTGTAGGCGAATTCGGCATTATAGCAGGGTCTGTTTGTTGAGCACACTTATGTGTGTAAGTTCTCCACCTGTTTGCCAGATGACCTAAATCTCATTCTCAGGGTGATGCATTTTACTCTCAGTCCCATTCACACCGCTAGATTTGCGGGCTATACTGGTTGTTCACTAGTAAGCGTTTAGTTCTGCTCGCACAAGTAACCAAAATGTTACGTTATGTATTTTTGTAACACTCTATTTGTATGTTTTTTTGTGGTTTAAGTGGTTTCTTATAGTGTTTTGACTGTGTTGTCTGTTTTGTCAATTGTGGTGCATGTATGTTCTTTATATGAGCATAATCGATAGGTACAATGGCAGTTGTGGCGCTTCACTATCATTCTTACATCCTCATGAAATGGTAAAGTATCCATCATATGTGCACTTCAGAAATATTAGGACATCCAGGAACTTTTTGCCTACGGTTTTATGGATACTGTGAATTCTACTAATTTTACATACTGTTTTTGGCCAGTAGGGAAGTATGTATATTCAAATATAGCCATTCACAGCAATTGACCCTTTTCATATTTCGGGGTTATATAATTTTTGCATTCCCATTTGCTTCAATAGCAAATGAAAAAAAAATCCACGATATAATTTCTATGACCTTCTAAAAGTGGGAAAAATATAGAAAGATTTATTACGGTCATCAGCTGTTGAATTTGAAAAACCTACACTGCAGAGTTAACTAGTTATCTGGAAAAAAAATTGTGCAAGATTTACAATGTTAATAACTGTGTGAAACATGTCATCACAGTCAATGCATCAAATCATTTGGCAGACACTTATCAAAAGTGACTTACATTAGATTCAAGGAACATTTTTAGTTCATGCATTCACTGGATTCCATGACCATGGCGCTGCTAACACAATGCTGGACTACATGTACTACAGAAAAATCACTGCTCAGTTGCATAAATGTACACTTTTCTCAACTTGCTCAAAATCTCAGGACACCCTTCCACTCATATCGCCGAAAATCTGCAACCATCACTGAAAATCAATGACTTTGGTCTACCTTGCCACTACAGAGCACTGTATGTGTGGAGGGCCCTTAATGGCTCTAGTCTGATGTGAGATTTTTAAGTTTAACTGCGCTGGTGTCTAGCTGCGGGGCAATGACACACAGAGAACCAGCGGGACACAGCACTAACACTAACAGAAATGCACGCAAAACTTTGATCTGTACCCACTCACTACTCCCATGCTGTGCAGACTGTGCGTGACAACTATCGGTATGTACCGCACACACAGTAATCAAACCTCTGGCCACCCTGTCTGGCCAGATACTAGAAGATTATGCTTGAATTCCAATCTATCTCTTTCTTTCTTTTCTTTCTTGCTCACTCATGTAAACCCCCCCCCCCCACACACACACACACACACACACACACACACACACTACACTATACAATTCAAATTGGCTATCATAGCTAGCAGGGTCATCCAGTGGTCACATATCAACACATGACACAAGACAAAGCCACATAAGAATGATACAGGAAACTGCAGCAGTTCAGGGAAGAGGTCCAGTAGACACTCCACTACCTCCACAAGCCAACATTACCATAAAGAACAAAAAGTACAACAGCAGAACCAACAATCAGAGTTGGAGGAGAGAAATATCATTGCAGTTTTTAAGGCAGTATTGGCAGTATTTATATTCTCAGTCATTCTGATCAGGGTTTGCTCTAAACATCAACTTCTAGGTTTAACCAAAAACAGTTAAAGGGTTAGTTCACTTAAAAATGAAAATTCTGCCATCAATTACTGACTCTCATGTTATTCCAAATCCATAAGACTTTTAACATCTTCAAAAAAAAAAAAGAAAAAAAAAAAAGAGATAATTTTAATGAAACCTGAGAGATTTCTGTGCCTTTACTGAAGTTCCAGTTAACCAATGCTTTTATGGTTCAAAAAGTTCATAAAGAGATAGTAAATGTAATCCATATGGATTAAGCGGTTTAATCCAAGTTTCCCTAAGAGACACGATCACTTTATATGATGGAACAGATTTAATTCAGGCATTTATACATATAAGCATTGATCAACGCACATACAGATAATCAATGGTAAACGGAAGCTCAAACATGCTTGCTTGACGCTTAAGGGAAAAACCTCACTGGTGCCCATCCACAGTGAAACCTCATTAACCCAAAAGCTCGCTCAACTTAACTGTAAATTAAACATACAATAATTTAGAGGACACTAAAGTACAAATTTGACTAGTTCTTGTGTTCCTGGAAATCAAACACATGACCTTGTTAATTGTATTATTAAATATTGTCATTACACAAGTAACAGTTTGTATGCTACTGTTGTTTATATATCTTATAGAGTGAGTGTGTGTATGCGTGTAAAAGGGAATGAAAAATATGGAAGATTTTCCACATAAAAAGTGCAGCTTTTATTGGCAACTCAATCAGAATTTTTGTCAAGCATAAGTAAACATAGCTTCAAGGCATGATAAACTAAACACAGGGTTCTCAAGTCTCACGCATTGGCCGTGAGACACACGCAATTCAACCAGTTCACACGCTCACACGCCACACCATGTATTTCTCACGCTGAAATATGCCAACCAAGTTGTCCTGCAAGCTTTATATAACGTTGTGTACGAGGCGCACGCACACAAAGTGTGCACGCACGTCATACGTTCGTTACTAGGTAACCAACAACATCGCGCGAACGCGCTGGGTTTGTGCTGGTGTAATGCATTGGTCAAAAAAAGTCAGCGTTAGGTTTTTTTTTTTTTCTGACAGACCACCAGCCCATGAAACACGTAGATCAGCGGCCCATTGGTTCTTTTCTTGATTGACACTGGGCTGGCCCAATCACAACTTTAAACGAGTGAGCGAGCGTGCAGCAGTGTGTATCTGTCAAAATAGTCAGCGAGATGGAGAAGAAACGCAAGGAATGTGCAGAGAAATAGCGTGAAACAATAGAAAAAGCCCCTTAAAGCAGACGCTTTATGTGTCAATGTTTTCTGCCCTTCATCAGCTCCTGTGATGATGATGATGATAGTGAGGAGGATCAGGAGAGAGCTGAGAAACTGTAGAGCCTGCGGTAAGCAGAACTACTTTCAAAACACTTAGGCCATGTCATGAGTGTAGGAACCCATAACCCAGTTACGCATTATTTCCACATCTGCATAGTTGACGATTACCGCAATTCACTAGAAATTTAATGACAGGCGTTTGTAAACCATGTTTTCCGCCAAAATAAAAGCTTGATGCAGTTTCCGTCAAAATAAAAGATCATGTGCTTATCTTTTTCAAGTATAGAAATAGGTACAAATCTAACTATGAAAGTTTCCTTTATTTTTTAGTGCATTTGTTTTTACAAAATATGGCTATTACTGTCATTGGATTAATATTATAACATTATTATGTAGTAGGTGTAATGTAAATAGACACTGTAACTAAAAGAGGTTTCAATTTTTCTTTGTTTAATTTGCACACTGAATATGGGTTGGAGCTTTTAATTTTGAACTCTCAAAGTGCACCAGATTGATGAATTTAACATTAAAATGCACAAAATTTTGCACAAAACACACACCTTAATACTCTAATATGTAATTTGTTCACAATGTCCCACAACACAATAAATCATTATACCATTTCGACTAGACACATTCAAAATGCAAAAAGATTTGTTTTTCCAAACTGTTTGGAGCAATTTGTTATATTTTTGTATATTTGTAATTTGAAATATAACATTAAATAGTATATTTGATGTGATGAATTGCTCTGTCATTTATCAGATTTACCAATTGTTATAATTTCAATTTGTGCTGGTTAATTATGAACAATGGGTAAAATTGGGGGGCGGGGACAGGCGGGGGCGGGGCTCCATTAGGGCTCCTCCCCTAACCGCATGTGATCTCACTCCAAGCTTTTGATAAAACTTGAGAACCCTGTAAACAGTAGCAATCACCTTTTTATCCCGGCCGAAGTGTGTGTCTGTGTGTGTGTGTGTGTGTGTGTGTGTGTGTGTGTGTGTGTGTGTCAGCCCTGAGCAGATAAGAGAGAAACATGTCAGAATGGAAATGATCAGGTAAGTGGAACGCAGACTCTGCCCTTTAATAAGACGCAGATAAAGTAACACACTGCTGTACCTCGGGAATAAGAAGTCTAACTCAAGACCTGTGCTGCAGGTTAACATCATTAAGTGTTCTTACCATCAGGAAGGGTTGGACAAGATATATTTTTTAACTGCATTTCAATAAAACTAAAAGTGACTCATATGGTAGCTTTTGTGCAATAGAAAGGTTCCATGAATGTTAAAGGTTCTTCATGGAACCATCGATACCAATAAAAACCTTTATTTTTAACAGTGTAGAGTCGTTTTTGAAAAAGTAGTCCACTTCAGTGAAATCTACAAACAAATAGTAGTTAACTACAATGAAACTGCTTGAGCATGCGATAGCCTAGCTTTAGAAATACATAACTACCAGATGATTAAGATGATATAATTTATTTTTACAATTAGAGCAGTATTTATCTGGCACAAAAACTGAGGACCTCAGTTAATGGTGAAATGCTGAATGATTTATGTGATTCAAATTAGAGTGCTGTTGGCAATGGAAACAATGACATCCGCAATGCTTAATGTTGCAAAATATAGAATGTAACAGGAGTAAATGTTATGGGCAAAGGCAGGCAGCCAAAAAAAAAAAAAAAAAAAATTATATATATATATGCACTGTAAATTGTGAAGATGGCCCAACACTTCAATAGTAATTCTGCATAAACTTTATTGTAAATAAAACCAGTGCTCCTCGCAAGATTTCTGATAGAGGAGTGAAAAGAATAATCAGAAGAGTTGTCCAAGAGCCAAGAATCACTTGTGGAGAGCTTCAAAAAGACCTGCAGATAGCAGGTACTGTTGTCTCAAAGAAAACAGTAAGTAATGCACTCCACCGCCATGGCCTGTATGCACGCTCACCACGCAAGACTCCATTACTGAAGAAAAAAGCATGTTGAAGCTCATTTAAAGTTTGCTGCACAACATTTGGAAAAGCCAGTGAAATACTGGGAGAATATAGTGTGGTCACATGAGAGCAAAACTGAACTGTTTGGATGCCATAATACACACCATGTTTGGAGGAGAAATGGCAGTGCACATTACCCTAAAAACACCATACAACTTGGTGTTGGCTCTTGGACAACTCTTCTGATTATTCTTTTCACTCCTCTATCAGAAATCTTGCGAGGAGCACTGGTCGAGGCAAATTTATGGTGAAATTATTGTCTTTCCACTTCCGTATTATGGCCCCAAAAGTGCTCACTGGACCATTCAGAAGCTTAGAATGACGCCTATAACCAATGCCATCATTATGTTTTGCAACAATTAGGTTGCGAAAGGTCTTGAGACAGCTCTTCGCTTTTACCCATCATGAGATGTGTCTTGTGTGACACCTTGGCATTGAGACCTTTTTGTAGGCCATCATTTGTGACTGAACCAGCTGTTATTAATTTCCACTGACAGGGGGCTGGATTGCTTTTTAATTACTGTAAGTTTTCAGCAGTTGTCTTGGCTTTCCATGCCTTTTTGCGCCTCCCTTTCTTCATGTGTTCAATACTTTTTCCCTGTGTCATTTCACATTGTTACACATACTAACTTAATTTCTGAACTTATTTTTGTTTGTTTCTTTGTATGTATGGCTTACTTGGGTTGTTACCAACATCTGGTGAAAATTTCATGTCAATAGCACCTTTAGAAATATATTTACTGAGAAAAATGATGACGTGTTCAATACTTATTTCCCCCGCTGTATATGCGGAGCAGAAGGAACAACAAATTACTGGAGACTGCAACAAGGGTCGAAGCTAGGTTATCATTGTTGCTGTGGACTTTCTGTCTGTTGAAATTGTGTTTTCCTCCAGGGGGTGGAACGGTTGGAGATTCTTTGGAGGGGGGTTTCCCTTGGGTTGCGTTCCCCTTGGTTGAATTGCATTCCCCTTGGTTGAAATCTACAGATACAAAGGCACGCTTATCTGTCATAACTTTTGGAGAAAAATAACTTTCTAGTGTGCATCTATCGTGCGCAAGTGTCAATCAAATGCAGTATACTTTGAAAGGCTATGTGTTCGGCTGTACGTGTATGCTAAACGTTTGTGTCAAAACTGAAGTATACATTGGCCTTTATAGCTGTTAAGATTGCCGTGGCAAATAAAACTTCAGCATCAAATATTACCTTTGTGTATTTAACTCACATTTTAATTTGAGCAATGTCTTTTGTGCGACATTTGGAAAAAAATAGACAAGCAAAATTTGGTTTAGGAGCGACATAAGCTAAAGCAGATGACTTCACCAAACAAATGATAACCAATCATACTCATCACTGTTGCATCTATTCCTTGTTTTTCCATTCATCTTTTTATGCCTGTCCAGTGTTTCGTAACAGAAAAATGTATTCCACCTCCTACACAGTCTTTATTTTATTTTTTTCATTTTACAAAGGAAATTGCAAAGATCTCAAAATGGGTACCAATGTTTTCAAGTCATTCAGGGAATAGTGTGTGGGGGAAGTGAGAGAGAGAAAAAGAAAATGTGTGGAATGTACTGGCCCATAATTTGGGTTGCTGCAGAAAATCTGTGCTGGAAATGCAGACTTTATCAACTGGTCCATCTCAGTGAGAAAAAAAAAAACGTCCTACCCTCCATTTTAACATGGATCTTGACATACCCAACACATTTAGGCCAATGCGAAGAGATAGCTCAGCTTAACATGAGGATGTTCCTATGACCTCATGCCAAACGTGAAGAGTTATGGCGTGTACAGAGATAACAAAGGCTAAAAGGACAACAGGCATGTACATCCGAGCACTTCCCGTGTAGCTACTGAGATCAAGCAGACATCACTGAAGTGCCACTTTCAGGAAACCCCCGAGTCAAAAACTATGACCAGTTACAAAAAAAAAAAAAAGCCAAAATCCAGATGTAAAGCTAGCAAAACATAATACAATAATACTTACTACTGCTTCACTATACTGAGTCCTCTAAAACTGCATTTCACAGAATCATATTGACTTTGGACAGGCCAATCTATGCAATAATTAGGTTTCTAAACGCAACAGATGTTGCTCTATGATTTCATTCCTCCATAGAGCCCCGAAGCACTCACACTTTATTGACTTTTGGGAAACATATTTTGTGATAAGACTAAAACATCAATGATAAGAACATCAATGATGAGAAAAAACATCTCACTTCTCTTTAACCAGAAATGTATGATCAAAGTTAGATCATTTCTTGACGTCCTTTTTTTTTTAATCTCCAGGCAGCAGTAGGAGCTGTTTCATCTTTGTATAAACACGACAGTCAGCATTACTAAAAACCTTGACTTGCACAAAGACTTTATCTTACCAGAAAATTCAATGACAGATCCCTGGCATAGTAACTTGCACTCAGTACATTCAACTCTCATCCAATTCTGTTCCATCACCAGCCATTCATGCGTGGCATAAATTAGTGTCATCTCTGACGATCTAGCTCAGCTGGGATCAAACACATTGCAGACCGCAAATCTGCTCTAAAGCTGCTATTTTCTACTGATAATCATGTCATTTCAATCCTATTTTCTTTTTTTTTTTCATTAAAAAATTAAAATGGAGATGTACACTATTTGTGGTAGGTAACAATCTATTTGAGTTTTGGATGAAGTCTCTTATGCTCACCAAGGCTGTATTTATTTGATCAAAAATATATTTTTTTAGCCTGACTACGTCAGACTTCCTACTTCCGCTAATTTCATTTCGCTCCTGTAGTCAGTCTGAGATAGCAGCCTATCTTTCAGTTTTCCACCGGCCTTCAGACGGCCGGCCAATCAACGAACAGAGGGCGGGCTGAGAGCCGTGACGTAGACGCTGATTGTACCGTGGATGCGTAGATTTACTTCACATAATCTGCAAAAGTCGTTCACAGCCATGTTCACTACGGTATTTCGCTCGATGGTTTAGTTTTTGCATCATACATGTGTTTACAGTGGAAGTTAGATGCGGCTGAGCATGCGCATAACACACGCCATCACCAAACGTTATGTGATTGGCTTACGGGTAACCAATGATTTTAAACTTCAGACAAGCGCCCCCCCGCGAGAAAGAAAACACTTTTCAATTATGCCCTTCCAGACTCTTTCTACGAAGCAAAGTGAAGTAGCAGAGTGGTATTACCAGGCTAATATTTTTTACCATTTAAATGAAATATTTTCTGTTTTAATGTATCACAGCCATAAACATAAGTTGTGTTCCAAAATTGAAGGTGGTTCTTTAAAAAATGAGCTTTCAATAAGATTTTGTTTGGGCGCAGTACCAAATGTTTCCACTAGATTAAATTTGTTTGCAATTTATTTCCAATGCAGTGGAAATGTCAAGAGTCAAAAATTTATTTTTTTCAGGACCATTTAACCTTTTTTAATCATCTGCATGATTTTTTTTTATTCTAAAAA
Organism: Rutilus rutilus; assembly: GCF_951802725.1. Taxonomy (NCBI): domain Eukaryota; kingdom Metazoa; phylum Chordata; class Actinopteri; order Cypriniformes; family Leuciscidae; genus Rutilus; species Rutilus rutilus. The sequence continues at coordinate 27,882,839 of NC_140215.1, forward strand.
TAAAACATGCGTTCCCACCATGTTAAATTCTAAATAAACCAAAATGTAAAAAAAAATTCTGTCAAAAGAGTTCAAAAGGTGGCTAGTGCATACTATATAAGTGTTGAACTGGGATTATAGCTATCCCAAGGTTAATTTCTTTTTATTTGCAGTTCAAGCAGGAATCGAGGTGTTCAACAAATATTAAAACAGGTTGTCCTAAACTCTCAGTTGGGTCGGGAACTGAATGTGACCAAGATTGAAATTCTGTTGCTATTAAAATGCTCAAAGGCAAAAAATGATGCATCAAGTTTAGCATCACCCAATTGCTGTACATCTGTCTGTCAAATCTCTAGCTAATAGGTCTTTCAGTAAATGCACTTGACCTGTGAGGTGATATTATGTAATAGCTGTTCTGCACACAATGCACACTAGAGTTGTTTTTTGAACTTAAGACATGTCATCTTGATGGTCTTATCAGTGAGACCATACAACTGCCTGGAAATGAAGGCTATCTGGTAGGGCTGAACGATATTCTGTTTTAACATCGACATCGCGATGTGCAAATGAGCGATAGTCACATCGCCGGAACATGCGATGCGAAGGGTAACGTTAGTAGCACCCATAGTGTAAGAGAACGGTAGCACACAGTAAACACGAGTTTGTTGTATGGCTTTTTGCTGGGGTGACATACGCGTTCCGCGTGCCTGCACAGTGATTGTTTGCTCTGCCGCGCTCACGCTCACAGTCAACATTCACTGGCAATCCTATAGCTAAAAATGCGCGACGAAGAGGATCCTCCGCAACAAAATCAAAATCAGCTATTTGGGACTAGCCTATTTCGTCTACAAAAAGGAGGATGTTGACCAAAAAGAGGTAGGCTACTTTGCTGGAGTGTTATGAAGTCGTGGATGGTTGTCTTTTTTTTAAATCGTTTCGTGTTCGCATTTATGAGGAAAAAACAATGTTACGTGACATTATGGACGCGTCACGCGACCGTTATGAAAGCCGCACTAAAAGACTGCTTTAAAACTTTCACAGAGACCTCAAACAGAAAGCACAAAGCCTTTCTTTAAAACGAATTTCGTTTTGTATTAATTGTATCTTAATTTTAATCAGTATTTCATTATCCAATTTTCTGGATTTAATAAATAGGGCCTAGCCTAAAAATTAAATATAGCAGCCAGCGCCTGAACTGGAGATAAGCTATCATCCATGAACCGAAACTCAGCATAAAAGGTAGTCTACTCGCCTCACACACCTAAAAATAACAATAATAATAAAAAAATAGAAATATAACTATTATCTACTCTACAGAAGAACCATTAAAAAAAAATTTACTCTGTATGAAAAGTGCATTTCTCCCGATCACTGCTGCGAAGATCGTGAGTCAGTAATTGTCAACTTCATCTTTACAGAAAACACTTGTTTATTAATAAACAATTAAAATGTCTCACTGTAATATTTTACATATTATTATTCATTACTTTTGCTGGTTCTAGGTGCCGTTTACATGAACGCGTCACTGAATCAGCACAGAAAACATAATTTTTCGGGTCCTAGAACCTGAAGAACGTTAGGTCCTGTGTAGAACGTTCACCGAATTCTGAGAGAAATATGTTTCTGGAATAAAATATTAAGTGGCCTTTTTGTTACTTGTAATGAAGCTTGCTTATTAGTGAAATTATTAATAACATGGAATGGTAATTATTGACTTTAGCCTGGATTGATGGCTCGCAATATCGCGATATATATCGTTGGGAAAAAAATATCGCAATGTAATTTTTTCCCCAATATCGTGCAGCCCTACTATCTGGTCATCAACACAGTTACCATGTCTCTGGTAAAAGTACACAGTACTGTTTCATCACATGACCTACATCATTTGCATTCAAATCTTGCTATTTCATCACTTGTACCGACTTTTATCTCACAAAACATGCTATAAGAAAAGCATTTCTAGCTTGAATGGCATTTTTTAAACATTGTTCATGAATTGAAAAGAACAAACCATGTGGAATGAGAACGCGTGTAGAGGATAATCAATATAGAGTACATACTATATATGTACTGATTAGTGAGCCACACCCTGGAGCTGCTTATGGCTCCCTCTTCCCCTTTTTCTTCTCGGCTCCCATCCCCCAACTCTCTCTGTACTCAAGGTATAGGAAAGTGGTGAGGGGCCCCTGAATGAAGATTTCGCCTGAAAGGCTCTGATCCTTAGCAGGTGGCTTTTACTTTGGCTAAAAGGGCATATTTGTGGAGTAAATCTGAAGTCACAGCTACACTAACTGTACAAATTCCATAAATGTTTTGTGAATCAGATAAAACTTCTGGTTTCAAAGAATCAACAGCCCCTTTCACACAGTAATCCCAATAAATTACCGTAAAATTACCAGAATGACTACCGGTAAATACACAAATATGCTGTTCAACAGTGTTCTGGCTTTTTACCGTTAAGAGACCATTCACACATTAAATACCGGTAAATTCTGTGATGTCAGACTTCAAAAATGATCTTAAAAAGATCATTTATAATAAACGCTGCGCCTTCAGTTTCACTATCTGTTCAATTTGAGACTTCTGCTTGACTGGTGTGAAGGGGATGATCACACAGAACACGTATTTGCTCGTAAAAACACGAGACGTGCATAATAGTATACAACTGCTGAGTCAAAGCACAGGTCTCGATCACGACACGCTGAAAAAGCTGTGAGACGTGGCATAATAGTCAAAGATGTCCCTCTAGCTCAGTGGTTCTCAACTCCAGTCCTCTGCATCCACTGCTCTGCACATTTCTCCCTTATTTAACGCACCTGATTCAGATCATCAGCTGATTAGGAGAGAGCTCCATGAACTGAACTGAGTGTGTCAGATAAGAGACATACAAAATGTACAGAGCAGTGGGTCTAAACCTAACCTTACCCATAATTAATCCCTAAAATCAGAGGGAAATGATAGGTGAATAACACTAATGTGGAAGCACCTGACCCTGGTTGTAAGGCTAAACTTGACATAAACTGTAAACTTGTCCCTCAAATCTGATTGGCAGTTTGAAATGTTGTTCCAGGATCAACAAAGATGTTGATCCAGGAACATGTTGTACTTGGTGAAATCACGTTCACCGTCAAAGGGGCTGGGCTAGTGATTCATTTGTTTTATCACACAAATGTTACTGGATGTCTCCATGTGGTGTATATATATATATATAAAATTGTAATTACTTAAATACTGCTCTTTACTACTTTGTATGTGTTGTATGGGTGTTCATTCTTTCTTTAGTTCTTACATTGAACATTTTCGAATCAACTTCACTACAATGGCTGCTTGGGTAGACCATGGGTTATCTGAAGAAAAAAGGCACCCTAAAGACAATTAACAAACGCTTGACTTTATGGTGTAAAAATGAATGTTGTGTCCATTTACACAAGAATATGGTCGGTGTGCTGGCTTTTAAATGCTAAACAAGGATCTCATTGTCCCTGGACAGCTGCCTTTTCCGGAAAACAAACTGAGAAGAGGGGGTTGGGGAGGCGGTCTGAAGAATCACACGTCCCACTTCAAAACCAGCTGCTACGGCCGACCACTAATGCAGTCTCCTCAGATCAACTGCCAAGTCACACACGTGTGCACGCTTGTAAATGAGACAAGCCATGAGCAAATCTCTTCATGTGCAAGAGCACAACACATACCAAGTTGTGCGAAGAGGTGGCCTCAATGGAAATTCAAAATGTATTTTGTGTGCGTGCAGAAAGGCACACAAAAACTCTTACTGGTCTGAACCTACCTTGAAATATATCCTACCATATCATCATCGCAGCCTAAAGTACTGCCACGTCCATCTTTTTGAAGAACACACCCTTCTCCTCTCCCTAGGTAATATCTGACTCAAGGGTTTCCTTCTTCCAAACTACCATTATAATTCATTGTCAATGAGTGAATCATTTGGTTTCAACGTATCTGTCCAAACAGAAACCCTGTTTAAAACCTGTTGGAGCATGTCTGTTGAGACTGACAGCAGATGTGTGACGACATCATTGCTGGCATGTGGCGTCTGGCTTTTCTCATCCTCGAGATCTGTGCTGAATGGAATTCACTCTTATTTCTGTTACTAAGGTGACAACGCCACACATCAATAGACTTTCCTCAGATTAGACCCAACAACAAATCAAAGAACATGGATCTACAACAGCACCGGCTAAGATTTTCGAGTCACCAACCTAAATAGGAATTAACAGAAGGCTAATAACAGCACGAGTAGTATGCGAATTATTAGCATGATTGATTGTTGACAAAGAACTTAACAGAAGGAATAAATAAGAGATCAGATGAATGGATTACTGTATAAGAAAAATGTGTGAGACTGCATATCTGTAAAGTAGCATTAACTCTCAGCATTTTCCCTCTTTGCCTTTGAGCAGTCTGTAAAACGGTCCTGGGGGAGCCTGGTATTTTTTGACTCGCTCTCCTCTCCTGATACGATGCTCAACAGAATTTACCAAGAGGGAACTCGTTTAATCTTAAACAATCCTGCAAAGACTGGGAATTAGTTCAACAGTGAGAATGAATCTCTGAGTGTAGTAATTGCAACAAAGAGTAATACCTTAACCAAAATACAGTTAGTGTACAAGGAACAGCTGAGAGGAACTTCAGCTGAGACTCCAGTTTTCTAATTGTTACATGGAGTAGTAATGGTAGGGTTTAATTCCATCTCAGACCAGCCAAATCAAGTCAACTGAGAGATAAACTCGATTACATTGTGCCTAAGAACCCCTTATCAAACGTTGTTATTTCCAAATTCACTTGTAGAATTTGAATGATTTAAGTTTGTTTTATTTTATAGTATAGAATTTTACAAACATCCATTTATCAGTAATGGACATAGCATTAAAACGTTCATCTGTATACCTGTCTCGGCCACATTCTTAATCAGAATTATTAAGGCAGAAACTATAAAACTATGCTTTTTTACAGTATGCGACCTATACTGTTTTAACAGGAAATGCATGTGGATTGTTGAGCTCACGCCACAATGTATGGAGCGCTTATGCTGGATCTAATGTTAGTTCTTTGTTCCTCCGAGGGAGTAAACCAGTGAAATGCGCTATTTTCGGGTGATTGACAGTGTGCCTCAGGAAGTTTACTGCAGTTCCCTTTGATGGCATGCCATTCATTCAGAGAAGCCACAGTTCTCACAGTTTATTTGATTAACTTACCCTTTGTCTCACACATCACAGGATACCTTGTCTCTCAATCTCGTGAAACCATCAACAGGAAGTAACTGTGCCATACAGTCTTATCTCTACCAAGTATGATGTGGGGAAGCTTTACAGTGCAAATGTCAAAAAACAAATATGAGTGGTTACGCAAGGCTAAAGTAAATGGTCTAAAGAACAAGGTACAGTTCAGTTCAGTACCTTAATTGAAAGTTAAATTGATCTCTTTTTGAAATGTCAAGACATCTGATTGTGGAAAACCTAATATAGGAATTCTATTTAATTAGTAAGTCCATGTTATTTCCAGTTTTCACGCAACCAAAATGTAAGGGTTATAATTCTTCTGTTTACAGGCCGCATTAAAAGGTTTGTCATACACAATTTTCTTTACAGTGCTATCCTATTTCCTTTTAAAACAGGAAGGACATAAATAGGCATATCAAAAGGCTTGTTGTTGTTTTTTAAATAACCAACAGCCTTTTCATTTGCTAATCTTATGCAGGTGAAAATAAGTTGAGGATCATTCTGATGCTTGTCTAAAATTCAGAACATTTAACTGTAAACAAGCCAGAAACAGGACGTATATTAAATCAACTCCAATTTCAATAATGTCCAAGCTCTATGTGCATTTTCTTCTAACATTCTGCTAATACTCATGAAATACCAATACAAAAAAAACAATCAACAGTTAATTTTTGCCAATACTTTCAAAAGCTGTTATGAGCACTGAGGGGAAAAAAATTACAAACCTAATGCGCATAAGACATGGACCAGAATTTTAGATTTTATGAGGTCTTTAAGTCAATTTGTCTCTGAATCATTTATACATGCTGAGAAAATGGCCAATATTTGGCAAATTTGATTAAGAAAAAATATATTGTTGGTGCCGGCGCATTTATGCCTTCAGCCCATCAGTTACTGTTGAATGCTACTTGTGATTACAAAAGAAGGTATGGATGTACACATGCAAAGATACAAGGAGTTGTGCTGAGGGTGCAGGAAAGCTTCCACAGACACATCCACAGAAGCTGACAGAGGCACATGATAATGGAGCGGGGTGAAAGGTGACACCCGCCTTACCAAATCCACAGAGAGAGAAAGACAGCGTTTTGCTGCTGGACGGAGCTTAGGACAGCAAAAAATCAGCTCAGATTATTGAACTGCACAAATCTGATCAACTGGGTGAATGAAGATCAATGAAGATCTTGAACATCTTCTTGAATATCCTGAAGATCTTAGATGATGAACTACATGTGCAGCACAGATTGAGAATGAGAAATAAAGATGAAAAAGGCCAAAAGAAAAATCATGTGCTGAAAGTCTGGCTTTTTTTTTTTATATGCATGCAGTGTGAAATAGCTGTTTGTGAATGTTATAGGTGTGCAAAGTTATAAAGATCAAAGAGAAAGACAAATAAAGTTATTGTCTCTTAAAAGAAAGAACCGATTCTGAACTGCTGAAATGAGTCGTCAAAAAACGTCCTGTTACATACCTACGTAATAATGTAACACATTTGCATAATGCCAGCCTATGGTCTTCATTGGCTGACGGCGAAACAATGTCTACTTTGACCTGCCCTGCAAATCCACTTTGCATGCATTTCAAAAGGATGAGGACTAGCGCTGAAACTGATATGGAAAAACCGACGCCATCGTTGCTGTTCGTATTACTGTGTATCAAGCACTGCGGATATTCAGATATGGTAATAGGCGTTTTGTTTCCGACTCGTGCTGTAAGCGGTAGACCAATCACAACAGACTGCGCCATCTGACCAATCAGAGCAGAGTAGACCAATCACAACAGACTGGGCCATCTGACCAATCAGAGCAGAGTAACTCTCGGAAAGGAGGGGTTTGGAGAGACTGAATCTTCGAATGAACCGTTCTCAGACTCTTCGAGAAACAAGGTGATGTGCAATGTATATTATGAGAAAATTAAAGTGTTTGTGACTTTGGTTGCATGTAAACCTATTGTAGGAGACATCCAAACCAAAATAAGGAATCTTTAAAATAGCCTAATAGGGACATTTTTAATTCAGTGTAAAATGCTGTTTCATTTTTTCAAGTGAAACAGGATTTTCTTCACCACAAAAAAAACAAAAAAAAAAAAAAAATGCAGAATGGAACTTGATTTTATCCATCAGGAATTGATTGGATCAGGAAAAGTAGGTGCTGCATACTAGAAAAAAAGCCAAGTGGTTTGAGGGGAGGAGTTAAAAAGAGGGACGTCAGCTGAGAGGTAAAGACGTTTTACTGGCATAGCACATAATTCGATTTTGATAAAAGATTGCTTAGACAAATAGAATATGGAATAATATTTATCAAATGACTCTTTTCAAAATAAGATAAGGAGCATGCATTTAGAAAGTGAATATGGTCTATTTTGACCTCATGTTAACTTTAAGCGAACAATACTACATTATATCCCAAAATAACTCACTATTGTCACACTGTGAATGAACAAATACTGTAAGCAAACATTAGGCTGCACATATAGCTATAAAGTCTGAGAGAACAAGTCTGAATGGGCACATTCCTATCTCTATTAATATGACAGAAGAGGGGACAAAAAAGCATCTGTCTGAAAACAGATGGCACAGCTGTAGTGCCACAACAACAGCATCCATCATATTAAGGTTGCAATGGCTGTTAAGGTAAACTAAAATTAGCTATTTATAGGTTACTGATGATTCCTGCTTGTGAATATTTTTAGGTCAAGAGTGTAGGTGGAAGGATCAACCACTACTTAATTCAAACCAGATTTAAAAAGAAAATTAATTTCATGCAATTACTGTTAGTTTATAGATAAAAACCTATATATAAACAATATAAAGTTCAAGCAAGGAGCGTAATTAAACTAAGTGAGCTGGGTCAAAAAAGCTAAATAAATACTCTTTAAAAACATTATTATGATCAACACACGACACATGAGATCAAGTTTGTTACAACGTTGTGTCTAAATGGCCACAACCCTTTCTTTTTTTCAAGTTTTATTTTCAAAAAGTTAAGGGTTATAGAACAAGATTTGTACAGCAAGCCATTTCAACACTTACTCTTTTAAACTAACTAGTTTTTGTTACCAGTACTTAATTATGAGAAAGTAATCTAATAATGACTAGTAACTTGTTTACCCGTTTCATTAGTAACTATTCATTAGATGTGACTACTTACTCCAATTATAGCTAATTCAGTTAGTAACTGGTACGTATTCTTTAGCTCTACTTTTTTGGTACTTGTCACTATCCCAAATTTTAGCCATTGAATTTTATGAAGATCTGAGGTTCACTTTTCTACAATGTACCCTACTATTAAGTATTTCATTTAGCCTGGTTAAAACCAGACCATTCTCAGTAGTAACTGAGTTATGGTCTGGCAAAGCTTCATTAATAACTCATTTCCAAAGGGGCGTCACCGCTCAAATGCCTCTGGGCGCAATTGGATAGACCTAAAACCAATCAGAGCGATCGTCATTGTGTAAAGCCCGCCCCAACGTTTCTGATTGGTGCCGCGATTTCGACGGATTAGAAATGGGCGTGAATGAGCTCTTTGCCAGACTACTTGCAGAGCAAATCTAAATTTGCCGGAAGTTGTCTGGGTTTTCCCAGGCTATATTTCATTTGTTGCTAGCACCTATTTCAGATTTACTATTAACTATATATTAAATATTAGGGGTGGGCAAAATATTAGTAGACAAGATAAATTAGAAATGTGTCAACCGGTAACAATTATAGTCTCTATAGTGGTACATTCACATGACGTAGCAGTGTTGCGTCATTATGAAAGTGTCTAATTTATATGGGTTTTTAAGCAATGCCAGTTTTTTCCATTTTGAACATTCACGCGCAATAAGCCGCGAAAGAGAATTTAATTCAGTACTCACACCCTGTCACAGCATCTTAATTACACAAAAAAATACGTCAAAGAAATATATTTACATCAATTCATGTAAACCCAGTCAGTGTCTTAAATACACGTAAAAAGTAAACAGAAAATCATATACGTGTCAATATATTGGATCCGTGCATTAATCGCTGCTCTTGACTGAATAGCTTTTGTAGCTTTAATTAGAAAACCTATTCAAATAGCGAAGACTATGCAGATTTCTTTTTACATTTGATTACTTTATTCAGTTTCTCTGATATTTCTGCTAGACCAATCTGTTTATATGCATATTTTTTTATTGTTTTTTTTATTTGTCCTATTGCTCGTAATTAAGTTTCTTTGTTCTTATTTGATTACTGACTTTTGTCCTCAGTTGTAAAAACTTTATTTCAAGCACACACTATACAATTATATTGTGTTATATTGTTATTGTGAAATAAAATAAGTCATATCATGATATATGATTCTGATCATATTGCCTATACCCCAATTAAGCAGCAGCACCAATTTTTTAGTTCCTTGTAACTATTTAAATCTAGTATCTTTATAGCATTTATAATACGAATTTAAATAAGACATAAGTATTTTTATTTTGTATTTTACTTGTACTTCAAGGCTACTAGTAACATATTACTAGTAAGATAAAAATCAAACTATAAAGCAGCAATTCTGACTAGTCATCATTACATATCACAACATCAGGGATAGTTACTAGTCTCATAATACAAGTATAACACGTAGCAATAAAGCTGGGTGCCAGCAACAACTGGAATACACAGTAGTCGGAGGCGAATATTTAATATCGAACCATATATTCAATAACGAAATTTACAATTTGTTACAAAGAATTAACACAAAGGCATACGTAGCCTACTAGTATGTAAAAAAATCGAATTAAATAGATTTAATTGAAAAAGAAACTAGTCATTATTAGATTACTCAACAATAGTAGCCTACTTTAAAATGTGTGTGTGTGTGTGTGTGTGTGTGTAGATATATATATATATATATATATATAGCCTAATACTATCAATGTCTTAGGTAATTTTAAGGAATTAATTGTATTACAGCTATTGTCAGAGGACTAACTACAGCCCATGGCAGGCAGATTACATATTGATGAGTTCATCTCCAGGCTGATTCAGCACTGATTCAGTCTCCTGTAATGTCAAGACCTTCCTTGCAATAAAACGCACAGAAAGAGTTCACTCGCCACCCACCTGCACTGAATCAGTGCCAGTCATGGCAGGGCCCTGGTATATGTTCAGCTGTGGAAAAAAAGCACGCTGGCACCATTTAAAATGGGGCACGTCATATTTCACCCAAAGGTGACACTTGAAGGCACTTAAACCTCAGCTCATGTGCCAGACCGTGCACAGATGCCCCATTCTCGGTTATTAAAGTGAGCAGGTACGGTCAACAGCACGAGAACCCTCGACCAAAGCACTAAAAGCAGATTTCCCGGTGTCCGAAAATGATACTTACTGCTGACTTTCATGCTGCCGAAAGCTGAGGGCTGCGGCACGGGCTTGCAGCTCTCGGCGAAGGAGGTGGTTCTAGGCCGACCGGACATTTTCCAATCCGAAATCCCACGCGTCTCTCAGAGTAATATACGCTTGTTTGTCTTGGACGAATCCGTTTCGACCCACGGGAACCAGTTTATCTCCCACTTAAATAATGAGGGAAAATGGGCGAAAGCCACTCTCGACTGTCCGGGGTTCCTTCGCTATGGTTTTTCTTCAGTGAGCTCTCAACCGTCTCGCTTTCAGAACATTTTCCACCGGGTCGTTTTTTCTTTGACTGTTACTATTATCTTCCGTGATGAAACCTCGGATAAATTCGCTCATGAATGAAGGTGCTCATGAAATTGGCCTTTTCCCAGTTTCCCTCGAACCCCACCGATCCTCGTCTCTATCTCTCTCGCTCTCTCTCTCTGACTGGAACAGAGATTTACACAAAGAACATAGTCCGTATTCCCTAATATACCCTCAAATCGCTGAGAAACTGGAGTGGTTTTTCATCACCCTGCAGTATTTTTCATATACTGAGGTGGAGACTCAACGATCCAGTAGCACCAGCCATGGCGGCTTCCTTGCTCTAACCAACGAAACGAATGAGAATTTTCCAATTGCCCAATTTCAAGACTGATATCCTCGGCCGTTCCGACCCACTTAACTCCATGCACACGGACGACGGAATAAGAAATCCAATATACACACAGATAGTTCAAGAAACGAGCCAAAAAGTGCGGTTCCTAAAGGAAACGGTGATCAGAATCCCCACGGTAATTCAGAAATTTCCTTTTTTTATTTCTTCTCCGTCGGTCTGTGCTCGTTCTCTTTGTCACTCCGACCGATTAACGTAAACTACGTAATGTGCGCAATGGTGGTAATGGAGTTGAACGGGAGCACAGACGGGGTTACGCCACATCGCGGCGTCAAGAATCGGAAACTGTGAACGCGCAGGAAGGCCTGGGGAGGTCTGAGTCAGCCAATCCAACGACTTTCTTTGTAGATGGGCGGAGCAAAGGCGAGCTTCTCCGCCAATCGAATGGTTTTGTCCGCAGAACACATGGCGTAATTTGCCAATCTGTCAGAGTTCTGCAGCCATGGATGACGCGCGGAAGTCGAAAGTGGGCGGGCGCGTGGGAAGACTGATTGTAAAATCGACCAATAAGCGTAACCGAGGAAAGGAAACAGTCCAATCCTGAAGAAGCATCAAAGGCGCAAAAGTAACCAAGCTGCACTGTTGCTAGTCAGCTGAGCTCCTGTGATCTATTCTGTCCTGATGCTTTGCCATTGGTACAGGGTCATTTACAAATCACTCATGTTTTCCACAGATTTATGAATAATTATGTAATTAGGTTGTCAGGATGGAATTAAAGAGACAAAATTATTTCATTTGAGGGCGTCAACCTACAGGTAAATTTTCATATTTTGGAATTTGGAATTTTAATAGTATCAAATGTGTTTCTGGATTTTTTTTTTTTTTTTTTTTAAACACAATAGAATGGTTTAGAATTCAAACAAACCAACTGAAACCACAAAACATCACAAAGTTTTTTTTTTTTTTTTTTTTTTTATATTACAAAATAAACTATGCAAATTGATATATAAATTATTATGAATTAAAAGAAGTCTTTACTCAGAAAAGCATCTTTTATTTGAAATATTTAGATTAAAGAAAGGAAAACAATGACGAAACACTTCTCATTTGTCTTAAACTGCCAATTTGAGGACAGGACAAAATGACGAAATTCACTGTGATTATTAACCCTGTGATGCATGTGTTTTTTACAATCTTAAATAGAAGAAAAAAATATAGGCTATATATTTTCATCAGTGTTATTTTAATATTATTTATATAGCCTACTGTTAACGTGTTTATATTTTATTATTATATTTTCATTTTGTAATTTTTATTCGATTTTTTATTTCAGTATGTTTCCAAAGCAACATTTCTGATTTATGTTTTAAAATTTTCATCTAATATTTATATCTTATTTTAATTAAGCTTTACTATTCTGAGTAGTTGTTGTTTTAGTTATCACTAACAACACTGATCTTAATGTTTTGGAGGTTTTTTACACTTCAAAACAGGAACACAATGATTCGTAATCTAATATGGATCATTTCAAATGATTCATTCTGAGAGAGTTTTGCATCTGGTCACCATCAAAGGGTTAAAATTGACCTTTATGTTCACTTAATTGTGAAATTGTGATTAAAAAACGTTAAAAATTCATTTCCATCTTTAAAAAAAAGAGTGAGTTTAACATTTCATCCAATATATTAATATATTAATACAGCATGATGGGATCATGAAAATGTGCTTCAAAGGAAGAATGACCCTAATATATTTTACAACAATATTTTACAATCCTCCGAAGCAAACAAGTGATTTGCATCCAAGTTGTGTCAATATTGTCAGGTCAGCAAAACTTTAACTTTTAGATTACTTTTGACCTAACTCGTTGATAATCTTGTACCATATTGTGTCACTATGAAGTATCTCACATATGAAGGCACATATTCTCGTACTTTCATAGTGCACATTCAATTTGATGCACAAAAGGCTGATATACACGATTTTAAAAGTCGTGTAGTGTATTCCAGCCTTACTGTAACTTGACATGTTGGAGTTTTCTTTTCACCAGTGTATTCTTTGACCTGTGACGTACTGTCATTAATTGTGAAAACAATGTAATGGGGGTGTTGTTGAATAAGTTCCCTGCCCCTTTTTGTTTTACTTTTTGAATCAGACTGCATTTAAATGCATTAGTAATGTTTTCAGACATTGTTCATTTGACACCACTTTTTGCCTACTAGCAGAGAAGTATAAATATCCAAATGCAGGGATGGTGTACATAACAGGCATGTTTCAGCTAAAAATGTTTGCACATTCCTGCAATGGGCTTACATAACGCAGCCTAGAACATAATTGCTTATACATTTCGTAGACGGGCAGATTCTCCTTTCCCCCGCCATCAACATTATTGTGGTTTAGATCTACTGTGCATGTTCCATTTGTAAGCAGAGTACTGTACAACATGCGTGTTATGCAGGATATTTCAAAATGAAAACTTTTCTAATCTTTTCTGCAATGTGATCTTGTTGCTTTGAGCACATTTTACAATGATGTTTCACAAAGAGCCCTATCTGCAATAGAACAAGTGATGCAAGTATAATGCAAGTTGCGATTTCCTTTTTGCCTTAATGCAAATACTTCCTGGGGCAATTGTGTATGCTTGTTTGCACACATGCACAGATGTATACAGTTGCACACATTTATTCAAATGCACAAACACAAATATAAGCACACATCTCTTCTTACATTCAGTCTTTTAGTATATGCGATCATGTTCATGTACACTGCATGTAAATAATTATATGATGAATAAGTTATGACAACGTGTTTTTTTAATTGCTTTAACTCATCAAAACAAGTTAAGCAGTTTCATACAAGATATAAATACTTTATACAAGATTCAACTGCTTTAAGTCAGTTTAATCTAGTTTAAGTTGAAATGACTTAAACATCTAAGTTGATTGTACTTAAAAACTTGTTTACAGTGTATTTGTTTGTAGATGTTCATTGATGACTAAGACTGATTCAATAAATTTAGTTTTATCGAAAAAAACTTGTTTACAAGAGGGACACAGACGCGTAAACACATCCTTAAGTTTTTAGACAAATGCACTTTAGAAAAAAAAAAACACTGTTTGGACAAATAAAAGATGCAGCTCAAGTTCTTCAGTCACATTTCCTGCTCCTTAAAGTTTAAATTATAAATAAGGAGATAAACACATATATAACAGCCTTGGTAAACATATTATCTTCTATCAAACAGAACGGAACACACCAAAAAGACACCAAAAATAAGTATGTTGTAAAGCATTCTGAAAGAGACATACTTACATTCAAACCAGTATTCACAAAATGTATCTTCAAAGCAATGACTATGGAATGTTTTATGTAGCACAAAATAAAGCTTTTTAATTTTGCATGAAAAAGATTTATCAATTGGAAATATTTAATTGATAGCCTATTGAACTGTAAGAACAACTTAAAATGATCAAGGCACTACATCACATAATAATTCAATACAAAACATCACTAAAAGCTAACTTCACAGCTGATTTTTTTTGACAATATTTGCATATTCCTTATCTAATGTCTTTTAGGTTTTGCACAGTGTTTCTAAATTCATATGTATGTAAATAGGATTGTAAAAATCATTCATAACCAATAGTTTTTGGATTATTGAAATGTATAAAAGGTGTATGAATATGGATATAATAGCTTTCTTAAAGAAATAAGTGTAAACAAATCTCTTTTTTTTAAACACACAGGAACTGGCTCTTGGCTCTCACAAAAAATGGCTCGTTTTCGTTTAGTTATGCTAATCAGAGAATAGGCAAGCATGAACATTACTTTTATGACAAAGTACACAATGTGCATTTGCTTTTATGAGCCTAAAAACTTTAAAAAGTGGTTTGACCATCAAGTAAATTAATATAATATGTGTACACATCTTTGAACAATTTTCAAACACGTAAAAAAAAATGATTTCTTGGAAATCATTGTTTTTATAATAAAATATTTTTTTCAGGGATTCCATTTGACATTTGTAAACCAGAACTAACCATGTATAACTATTGCCAAGTCTTAAAGATGTCAATCATTTCAAAACATTTCATGTTTATATGATTTAGTTAAGAAATAATAATCAATTATACCACTTAATTATACTTAATAATCAACTACTTAATACAATTTTTGTCTACAATTCAGCCATTATGAGACTCTTTTTTTATTATACAACAGAGATATTTTTGACTTTAAGCACCATCAAAAATATCTACATTTTTATGAAACATCTAATTTTATAAATAAAACATGTCAATAATAATTAAAAAAAATGTGTATTCAAGTCTGCATTAAGTGCATTTTTAATGTACACTGGTCAAAACTGTTTTCTATTTGAATATATTTTAAAGCTGCTAAAATGATATATTTAAAAAAATGTATTGTAATCATATTTAACAATGTCACTATTTTACTGTATTTTTGATCAAATACATGCTGCCTTGGTGACATTAAGAGACTTCTTTCAAAAAAATTGCAATTATTCTAAACTATAGTGTATATCTAAATAACTTAATAATGTTCAGACAAAACAAAAAGAGCATCACATCACTGACCCATATATAAATAATGGATGTGCAGTCCGTTCAGACAAAGGTTGGTTTAAGGTCGACTTTAAAGTTCACGACAGGACGTGTTGAGCGGTAGAAGTCCTCGTCCTCGCTGTCAGAGGTCCCTGAGGTGAGGCTGTCTGTGGAGTCGTAGGGGTGATGACAGGCCCCGCAGTAGGACCGCTGGTAGTAACAGTAGTCCTCTGAGCTGCTGGAGTCTGAGTCTGAGTAGTCATATGGCTCCTCTGAGTGTTTAACCCCCTCTATCAGCCCAGCGGGGGCAGGCTGAGGAACCTGTCCCGTGAAAGGAGTAACGGAACATTTGTGAGAAGAACATTCCCAACTGTCCTGTCCACAGCCACGCCGAGTCTTTGCTTTCTCGATCCTCTTTCTCCTCTTTTCCTCGTGCCAAAAGTCATGTCTTTGAGGGTTGCTGGTTGGACTTGTTTTAGAGTCATCATCCCTCAACTTTTCATGGTCTGGTAGTGCTGATGCCCTACTGCGCCCTGGAGGTACCGAGCCTGGAAAATAGTAAGGGGGAGGTCCACCTCTCGAGGAGTAAAACGGAGGTCTGCGTTTACGCATGAGATAGGGTGAGATGGTTGGGAAAAAGAACTGTAGAGGAGATCGAGGAGAAAGAGTTACGCTCAGATCGTCTGGCTTGATGGACGGGCTTCGAACGCGGTCGGGCGATTTGACAGAACTGCTTATGGCATCCATACTCAGGTCCTGCAGGATCTCCACCAGCTGCTCATTGGTTACAAAACCCAGTCGTCCCACTGATGACATTCCTGGAATCTCCATGGAGGCTGATGGCTCTGGAGACTCAACCTGAGGTGAAGGACCCAAAGAAGAGGAACCCTGTGCTAACTTTTCCTGATCCGAAAGCTTCTCCAAAATTTCTCTTCCAAGACCTGAGTTTCTGATATTGTTCACGGCTGGAATTCCATCTTCTGTGTTCCCATTCAGACTCACAACCTCATCTTTAGGAGGTGGAAGCCTCAGGTGTGGTGGAGAAGAGGGAACATTTGAAGCTACTGAGCCTTCAGGGGACGTTTGCTTTGAGGTAGTGTGAGTGGGAAGTGGTGGAGGAGGTACATAGGGAGGTGGAGAGAGAGCTCTGGTGGGAGCAACTTCTGAGTATTTCCTGAGAAGAAGGGTTGGAGAGTCTGGAGATACCACTGTGGTTTGGGTGGAGGAGGAGTTGAGGTTAGTGTTGGAGGAGTCCATTTCTCCCTCGTCCACGGGGTGGCTAGCAGTCATCAGTTTGAGCAACTTGTCCTTGGCATTGTTCACTTGTTCCTGTAGGCTATCAATAACAGCATTCTTCTGCAAATATGGAGGAAAATGTGAAAATGGGTTTGAACCTCATCAACTTAATCACAGTCATTATCTAGAATGGCTCACGTCACTAAGTAGGTGTATGGGATAGATGCCAATTTTACAGGATGTGAGATCATAAAAGCGGTGCCTTGAGGAAATATAAAACAAAGGATCCAACCTCACTTGTGGTGTAGTGACGCAAAACACAATGCTGTCCACACCCAACACATGAATTCATCATCACACTTAACCAAACCAGGAATCACTTTGCTTTGAATAACACAATGTAAATGTAATAACTATTGGTACCTCATTAATGAGTCTTTTCATGGAGTCATTTTCACCAAGTAGATAATAGATCTCATCCTCGCTGTACATGGAGTTTGTGGACTTGCTAGGACTACTGAAGTATTTGGCCATTTGACTGGGATGTGAGTTTGTCTCCTCTTCAAACTGTCTCCATTGGGTCAGCTAGAGGGAAGAATAATAATCATGATTAAGTAGATAGGTACAGGTACAACAGGGGTATTAAATCATATACATTTACTGAGTGTTTCATGCTAATGTTCAGTTATTAAATGATTTATTTATTGTGCAATAACTTCAGTTCGGGCATTATCAGGTCTGTGTGATTCATTAACCAAATGTTTCCCTTTTTTATGCCAGTCTTTTTGGTCTTAAACACTCACACACAGACACACAGGCACACACACCTGATCTATGCTCAATCACCGTCATAAAGAGCTGACATTAGCAATGTCCTCTCCAAATGAACAGGACACATTGCGTAACACATTTGATGTTGAATGCTGACTCGTCACCTGCTTCACCTCCTGTGTTAGAGTTATTGATTGGTTGAACCTCGACATAACCCTTTTCAGATCCAAAAATGTAAATGTCTGGACAAAGACTGACTCAGAGTTTGACTGCAAATCATCAGATATTGGCTGTGAATTGACCAGGACGTACTTGAGGGACGAACATCAGGCAGTTTATGGCCATTGTACAGATGAAGATGGCTCCAGACACTACACTGTAGACCACATTGGGCCAGGCGTACAGGTAAAGAGAGACGGGCACGGCCACAGCGGTCGACATGGTCACCAGGCAGACAGCACCCATGATGGTCATAGACTGGTTTACTGGAGGTAAGCTGACATTGCTTGTCAGGCCGGCAAGATACGTCCCGTACAAGAGGAGGCTGCCCTGTAAAAAAGAGAGGGATTTCAGTGTGAAGCAAAATAGCATATAAACTATGTTTTTGACCTATACCTGTATGAATATTTTGTGAATTCCAAATGAATGATGAGGATGTAAACTATTAGGCTTGTTTGTGGTGAATCTTATAGGATGGGCATAACCTAATACCAAAAGATAAAACAGAATGTATATAATTTCTTAATAAAACTATTAATGCATAAAGAAAATGAAGTGAAGATTATTATGACAAATCATTTCATTACTGTAACAAGCCCAGTTGTTTTTGAGCCTTTATTCCCGTCAGATTCTTATGGTTCCACAATGCATCTTACTGTTTTAATATTTATTTACATCATTTTTATACTATGCTCCACCCCAAATTGAAGTGTACTTTGGGCTTTAGGGGTCTAACTTAAACTAAAACCATTAAAAAAAACATTTTTGTTTCTTGAAATAAAATAAATATTAAATGAAATAAAATAAAATAAATAAAAATGTATTAATTAATTTGAATTTTTTTAATCTAGTTGCCAAGGCACAATTTTTCATTTTAATTTAGTTTAATTTGATATACTAAAATAACTAAAACTAAAATAAAACAATAAAAAAAACTATACAGACCTATTTAAAAAATATATATAATAAAAATGCCAAAACCATGTAATATTAAAATAAAAACTGAAATATGTATTAAATAGTATTAAAATATCTAAAATAGTATTAAAATAAAAACTTAAACCAAAATATAAATAAAACTATAATAGTATTCCAATGAGTCTAAAATAACACTGGTCACATTGAAAAAAAAAAATCTTTATAGTCCTACAAAAGGCTTCAATTTCTTTCAAGCAATCATTCGACAGTACATTATAAAATACACTATTGTGTTCAAATGTTTGGAGTCTGTAAGCTTTAAAAAAAATTATGTTTTTGAAAGAAGTATCTGCATTTACTTGATAAAATACAATAAAGTAAAAACAGTAATATTGTGAAATTAGTAAAATATTTATTACAACAATGTTATTGTAAAATTGTAATATATTTAATGTAATGTAACTCATTCCTATGATGGCAAAGCTGAATGTTACCTTAAGCACGGAGAGCAGGATTACCCACAGGTCCGAGTAGAGAGAAGAACAGGAGTCTAGCTGGGTCAGAGAATAGGATGCGTCCAGCTCTATTACCTGACATAAAGAAGAAACAACATAAAATACTTTACATGCCACAAATCATTGGAGCTTGCATCAGTTCTCCTTTTTATGGCTCTTTACATCCCTATATATAGGAATAATGGCTGTGGCTATTCAAAAATGAAGTATGACATCATCACTGCTTTAAGAATGCAAGTTTCTGAATGAATTTGGGTCTTAATCTCACACAAAACTTAGTTTCCACAAGGCTTGAAATATAGTACTTCTACTTCTATAGTGCTTGTATGGTGATTTTTTTATAGTTTTTGTGGAGCATGATAGACATTGTCCATTTGAATTGTCATTTTTTAGAAAAGAGCTGTGTGAAAATTCTCTAGAAAAGCTGTTCATAGAAATCAGGGTAAGCATACCTTCACCATAGCACTAACAGACCGAGAGCACTTGACCGGATCCGTCAGACCCCATGTTGACAGAACAACAACATCCACTAGGACCAGCAGCGCAACCAAACCCATCAGCTGGATGTCTCTGATAATCTGAAACACAACAGAACACTATTATGAAGCCAGTGACATCAACCAATAAATCATAGCCTATTCATTCGCAGACATATCATAACTCACCACTCTCTTGTCGGGCACACGCTGAGTGAACACTCTGTAGAGCCGCCATGTTTTCCCAAGAATGGGTCCAAACACCAGAGAGCTGCCGATACACAGTGTCCACATCCGCGCCTGAGATGGTACAGAAAAAGATACGCACATTTAACAAGAGAACCGTTTTTAATTCTGTTCTGGTTGTAGTGACATGACACAATCATTCACATTAGTCACATTTGTATTTGTACATAACCATAAAAAAATCACGACACTGTTTGTTTGTTTAAGTATGAAATCAAATTTGGCAATAAAAAAAAAAAGTATGGAATATTGCAGTATTTATTATACATTATTTATCTGTGCACATCATTATTAGTGTGCCCTCATAATCTTTAATCAAAATAACTTCCTCTAACTAAGGCTAGTGTGATAACTGACTAGTTAGAAACATACACAGTAGCACTACACACTCATTTGCATGTCTGTTCGTTCTCTGCATGTTAGAGTTTGGTTCTCAGAGATGATATCTCTCCGCGACGGCAGAGGACAATATCCCCAGCCCGAGTTGTGGACCCTCCATGTTTGGCCCCTTGAAGGGTACCAACTGAGGGACACTGGGCTTTCACCTGAAGTTATAGAGACCATTCCCAGTGCAAGGGCTCCCTCCACTAGAAGAAGTTATGCCAGTAAATGTGGTGTCTTTGAAAGGTGGTGCAGATCCAGTTAACAGCCAGATAGCTTCAGTTCTGGACTTCCTGCAGGAGAAATGATCAGCAGGCACATGTCCCGCCACTCTCAGGGTTTAGGTGGCCTCTTTATCGGCTTGCCAAGCCTTGATTGATGGGGTGCCACTCGGGAAGCATCCTCTGCTCGCTCGTTTCATTCGTGGGGCCTGGCAACTGAGGCATCCCGCTAGAAACAAGATTCCTTCATGGGACTTAGCTATAGTCCTTGAGGGGCTGGTAGAGACCCCCTTAGGGTCAGTGTCTGACAAGCTTCTGAATCTAAAAATGATTTTTCTTATGGCTATCACCTCACTCTTGAAGCCTTATGCCCTCCGCCGTTGAAAACGAGAAACTTCACCAACTGTGTCCAGTCTGTGCTCGCGGGCCTATGTAAACCTAGCCAGTGGAGTAAGTCAGGGCAAATATTTGTTTGTCAAGGGGGCTGAAACGGGGGGGGGGGGGCGGCTGCCACCAAGTATACAATTTCAATGTGGTGACTAACAACCGTGGAAGGTCCAGACACCCTCAGTGCGGCGGTTGGGGTATTCTTGCTCCCAAAGCGCGTCAGCGCAGTATTGAGAGTAGGTTTTGAAAGGGAACATCTCAGGTTACTTGACTGTAACCCTGTTCCCTGAAAAAGCTGGAACGACATGCTGCGATACATTGCCGCACTGAGGATGTCCCAGGACAGCTCTTCAGACAAAATGATACCTGAGGACCTGTGGCACAAATATAGCCTCTGACCAGCGCGCTTTGCGATGACGTCACCGCCTGAGGCTGTCAAGTTTCATTGATGTGTTACACACATTATTCACAGCTGGTCATACAAAGATGCTTCAGTGCAGCATCTCGTTCCCACGTTTTCAGGGAACAGGGTTACAGTCAAGTAACCCGAGAAGTTTTCACTCAATATATTTTAAAATGTAATTTCTTCCTGTGATGGTAAAGCTGAATTTTCAGCATCATTACTCTAGTCTTCAGTGTCACATGATCCTTCAGAAATCATTCTTATCAAGAAACATATCTTATTATTATCTATGTTGAAAATGTAATGTTGCTTAATATTTTTGTGGAAAACATGATACATTCCTTTCAGGATTCTTTGGTGGACATAAACAGCGTTTATTTGAAACCGAAATCTTATACATTTCTTTACTGTGACTTTTGATCAATTTTATGCATCCTTGCTGAAGAAAATTGTTCATTTCTTTAAAAAAAAAAATCTTACTGACCCAAAAGTTTTGAACACTAGTGTTTCTTTTTTTTCTCTTTTTTTTTTTAAACCACTGCTAATCTATCCAAAACAGCAACACACAATCAACACACTCACATAACGTTACACATTCAAAGAACTAAATCCAGAGTCATTTCAAGTATAAACAATGGATACGCAATCAATCACAGATGTAGGGTTTGAGAAGCCTTACAGCTTAAAGTCAACAGGAATTCTGTTAAACGTGGTTTGGTGCATTAAAGGAGATTTATGGAGTTGTTAAATGTAAACAGCCCTTTAGCAATTCAGAATAATAAGCCAGCTGTGTGATTTACAAGAAATATACTTAAGTAAAGGGGGGTACTGTACAAAGAGAAGGGGGTCTTTCTTGTGTAATCTGATGGAGTTGACTTTCAAAATGTAAATAACCAAGTGTGTGTGTGTGTGTGTGTGTGTACCTGTAAGACAGCTCTTGATCCTGCTCCTGACAGCGGTTCTCTCTCCTCCACTGCGAATAAGAAGCCGCTGCTGTATGTGAGGAGACTGCCACAGAGAGTCAACACATTCAGATTGGGACTGGACATCTTCACTATCCTGTGTCAGAGGTACAGAATCAAAATTCATGATGGTGGCTATAGCTAGTGGACAACCCAATGTGATAAATTAGTCATATATGTCATGATTGAGAGCTATGAGAACAAGAAGAGATCCAGCCATTTCATACCTGTTGTTTTTGAAGCGCAGAGTGAAAATGAGGAAGAAAAGAGCCAGCAGAATCCCACAAGAGAGCAGCGTCCAGACTACAGCCCGAAGAGCAGGAGACAGAGACTGACTCTGGACACCCACACCGCTCTATACACAGACAAACAGCAAAATACAGTCAAAAGTATGGGAAAGAAGTCTCTTCTGCTCACCAAGGCTGCCTTTATTTGATCAAAAATACAGTAAAGACAGTAATAATGTTAAATATTATTACAATTTGAATACTATTGAATTATATTTTGTGTCATTTATTCCTGTGGGCAAAGCTGAATTTTCAGCATCATTACTCCAGTCTTCAGTGTCACATGATCCTTCAGAAATCATTCTGATATGCTGATTTCCTGCTTAAGAAACATGTATTATTATTATCAATGTGTTTAAACAGATGAGCTGTTTAATATTTTTAGCTGTTTAATATTAATAATATTTTTCTGGATTCTTTGAATAGAAAGTTCAAAAGAACAGCATTTATTTGAAATAGAAATTTTTGTAACGTTAGAAATGTCTTTACTGTCACTTTTGATCAATTTAATGCATCCTTGACTCCTTGCTAAATAAAATTGAGGGCTACTGACCAAACTTTTGAATGGTATAGACTATAATGAACACAAGGTTTCTACAATCTTAAGTTTAAATTAGAAATATAGGTTACACTTTATTTTAAGGTGTCAGTATTGCAGTGTAATTGTACATTTAAGTACTGAGTAATAATAATTAACTACATGTACTTACTATAGGGTTGGAGGATGAGGGTTTGGTTTAGGGTTAATTGCATGTAATTATGCATAATTTATAGTTATTACTACAGTAATTACATGTAACATATATAACAATGACACTGTAAAATAAAGTGTTACCGAAATATATAAAATAGAAGCATTGTCACTAGTGGTCTCAGTCAGACTGTTTGTAAATGTAAGTGTAATTGTCTCTGAGTGTGTTGTGGTGGACTTATGTGAGTGTGTGTATGTACCACTGAGAGCGCACAGAGTCTCTGGAGGACGTCCCAGCCCTGCTGACTGTTCACTCCTGGGTCGATGAAGCAGACGCCAGACTCACAGTGAGAGCTGCAGTTCAGTCCTGCCTCCATTACTGGCCTGAGCTCTAGCTCAACTCATACACACATCCTGAAAGATAGAAATTTAACTTCATTCAAAGCTGTACTTCATACAATGACACAATGATTACACAGCATTGTAGTTGGGATGTAAAATGTATGAAACAAACTTGCTATCAAACCTCAGATCTGTTTTTAGGTACATTGTAGAAGACTGAACACAAGATGGCGCTGTTATCCATAGTTTCAATAAAAAAAAAGCTCTTCTGTCTGGAATTGAGTTACACTGAAATATAAATTATTCCCAGTTCAGTCTGTTTTTATAAGACTTTAAAAATGATACAAAACGATCTATGATAATGAATGACTGTTACTAAAGGAATTTTTATTTGTTTCTTGTCATTAGATTGGCTTCTTCAGATGAAGATGAAGATATTTTTCAGAAATGTGACAGTTATTTACTATAGTGACATTGTTTCTGTTTGTCCCTGTGACCCTACATAGAAAATAGAAGGATAGATGGGTATATTTCTGCTATTATGTATCAAAACAGTTGGTAAGCGCTACAGTAAGTACAAAATAAGATCTTGTGGCATTCCTTATGTTTAATCACATATCAATCTTTTTAAGCTTTTTTTTTTTTTATAGAGGACGTTTAAAAGTGCAGTAAGCAATTTCTGAGAAAAAACTGTTGATATTTCAACACAAACACACTCCTCTCTTCATTGCTCCGCCACCCGAATGCACAAACACGCAATGCAAGAGTGGATGTCTCTTTATCATAGCTGAAGCGAAGCAAAATAATGCTCAGTGAAAAGAAAAAAAAAGCGAAGATAGCAAAAAAACAACAAGGAAAAACAAAAAATTAACATACAGTACAAAAGTGTATAAGCAAGAGTTGGTTGTTCGTCGCCAGCACCTCACCAGCTCCAGTCAATGACACTCAAAACTATCCTGTTACTATAGCTAACATTACAAAAACAGCATATCTTGGTTCTGTGCAGCACAGCAAAACCAATGTTACTCACGTATTGAGCAGAAACAACGTTTCAAGTTTTGTCTGTTAAACACAAATGAAGATCTTTTGAAGAATGTTGGTAACCTAAGACAGCTGACGGTGGCCGCATTGACTACTGTAGTATTTGTCCTGTCAATGGCTACCGTCAGCTGTCTGGTTACCAACATTCAAGTCAAGTCATCTTCATTTATATAGCGCTTTTAACAATGTAGATTGTTCCAAAGTGGCTTTACAGAGATACAAGGATAGCTTAAAGTAACAGAGATTGTTTTGGCTTTATAGCAGTTCTTGAATAAAGTTATTTTCCAGCTAAAGTTAATTTGATTGATTCACTTCGGTCGCAACGCTCATTAGTTATTAACTTAGGGGCCGCTAACACAACACCGTTTTAACAGGAAACTCTACACAGACTTTAAACGCGAAACCTGTGAGAACGCTGATGGCGTGCACATGCGTATTACGAGTTCAGTCTATTGGTATGCTCATGATATTGGTATGTATAACTCATACAGGTCTGGAACAAACTGAGGGTAAGTAAATGATGACATAATTTTCATTTTTGAGTGAACTATCCCTTTAACGCGGGTCCTAAAGCTCTGGGCTGATCATAACCTTTCTTTTTCCAGTGATGTTCCTCTGACCTTTTCTCTTTTGTAATGTCTCTCAGCCATCTCTCTTTCTACAGTCTATCTTCAAATAATCTCCCACTTGCTCTCTCTCTCTTCTCCCCCATCATGAGTAGACACGCCCCCTAATGCTGATTGGCTACAATGTAGTTCAGTTCGATTGGTTTTCTTTTGGCCTAGACCACCCCCCTCCCAAAATATATATTTTTTTGTACGCTTAGCGTTCAC
Source organism: Rutilus rutilus (assembly GCF_951802725.1). Classification (NCBI taxonomy): domain Eukaryota; kingdom Metazoa; phylum Chordata; class Actinopteri; order Cypriniformes; family Leuciscidae; genus Rutilus; species Rutilus rutilus. Next base: position 27,908,515 of record NC_140215.1, read on the forward strand.
ATTGCCATTTTAACACAGAACCTAAAGATACCGAACCTAAAGGCATAGAGATATGTTCACAACCTGATTGGTCGGCTTTTACTCGAGACAGAACTTACCAAACATCCAAAACAATGCTGTGTGCTGGGATAAATGTGCTCGTTGTAAGTGCGTAGCCTACATATGATGGTATTTTGACCAGCTGAGAACTTGTGAAGAGTGCATGATGAGAAAAAAAACAGGTATGCTTGAGCATTCTATCGTTTTTACTGGCGCATCTTGTGACATCATGCATAGTGTAGTATTTCTCCAGAAGATCGCAAATTACAAGGTTGATTTTTATACCTTGTGGCTTTTATAGGAGCAGAAACTTCCGTTTCACAACCTCGTAGCTCGTGGTCAATCTAACTTGGATGGTTTAGACATTATGGCTGAAAATCAATATCCTAGGGAGAAAATGAATGGGATTTTGCTGGTCTGTTGGGGGCCACCCTTGGAGGGCGGGGCCTGTTTCAATTGAAACGGGTGAAACATAAGGCCGCCTCTGCATGCATGTCCTGTTTTTGGTTCGTTTGCATATCTTTGGTCCGTGTTGCATTCATATATCATTCGAACCAAACCAGAGATCATTTGGAAGCAGACCAAGACCAATCTTTTCAGAAGTCTTGGTTCGCTTGTTTGGGGCGCAACAGGGTAGCGTTCACACTTAAGGGCCGTACACACCGGGACGAATATCGGCGCGCATTATTCGCCAGCGTTTTTCAACGCATTTTTTGTGTTCACACCCAAACGATTTTCGCTGAGGATGAGCCGAGTGAACATGCAAATTCATTCCCTGACATTAGATGGCGCTTAATGTAAAACAGAAATACTCCGCTGTCGCGTTTGTCATATAGTTCTTTATGTTCCGACACCAACGAGACCAGCAGCTATACATTCATCTTGCCTTGCATCTTCCTCGTCTTATTTCTTCTCAGCAGTGTAGACGCTGCTTGGCGTATATCTTCTTCGCCGTTACGTATGTGTGCTCGGCAAGACCGTTTTGTGTTTGAGCGCCCCCAAGTTGTGAACTTCAGAAGCTCCAGACACGTGAGCAAAAGCGCCAATCTCATTGGTCAGATGGTTTTTGACGCGGCGCGTCAAACCAAAAAAACGAACCCGAGGCGTTTTTTTTAAAATGACGCTTTTACGCGTGCCGTTTTTCGCGTCGGTGTGCACACTCACATTGGCGCCCTTTGTTTAGTCACGAGGCGTTAAACGTCGGCGAATATCGCGCGCGAAATTCGTCCCGGTGTGAACAGGCCTTAAGGTTGCTTTCACACCTGCCTCATTTAGTTTGGTTGAATCGCACTAGAGTTCGTTGTCTCCTTCTTGGTGCGGTTCGTTTGGGTCGGGTGCGCACCAAAAGAGGACCAAGTGCACTTTCAAACGAACTCTGGAGCGGTTCTTTTGTGGTGAGAACGTGATCCGACCTCGAACAGACCCAACTGCCAAATAACTGCGCATTTTTGGACTAAACCAGCTGCCATAGTCAGCTGCGCTGTGCATTATGGGATGAGGACAAATGTTTGTTGTGAGCAGGTGCGGAGCCTCATTTGGTCTGCACTTTGGTCTGCACTCTTAACTTTATCAGTTAAGAACATGCTCTCTCCACCACAACCGTCTTGCAGCACATATTCGTCTTCGCAAAATCCTAATTACAACATCATATATATGACTTTGTATCATATGATACTCATAAGTTTCTTCATATTGCGTTAGTAGCTGATGACACCAAATCAGTAAAATAATAAAAAATTGCACTATAAAGATCTCCATAAATTGCCTGTTTTTGGACTGCTTTTCCCTGCTTGAGAATTTCTGTCCAATGAATGGATGACCTTAGCACAAGTGTGGTTTTGTTTACAAATTTTGGTTCACTTGCAAAAAGGGCAGTGTGAAAGCGAACCACACCAAACAAAACAAAAAATCAACATTTTATCTGGTCCGGACCAAAGTAAGTGAACTAGCGGACTTTCCTGGTGTGAATACACCCTTATTCAAATGAACCGCACTAACAGAGCAATCGCACCAGAGTTCGTTTTAATCGAACCAAACATGCCAAGTGTAAACACACCCTAAGAAATCACTTACTGCACCTTTAAGGCATGTTAGGAAGTTGAAATATTGCTTAGTAACTGAGAATGTTGATGTATCAAATGGCCTTTGGATCTCTCAGACCTCATCAGAACACAAGGCATTAGTGAACCGAACAAAGCGACAGACCTCACCGAAAAACACAGCTGCCTCCCATGTGACTGTGAACATTAGAACTTAAAAAGTACAGGCTCATTCTCCTCTTCATTACATAATTATACCCTTGATGTTTAAAAACTGTAATCATCTTGCTCTTCAATCGCTAATGAAAAAAAGGAGGGAAAAGCTCAGGCTTGCCTCCACAATACACAGTTGCAAGTCAGTAAATCCCACATGGATGCACCGATTACCACTCACAATGCAGCGCTGTGCGTCACATCGGCAAAATAACCACATGTATGAGCCTGAAAGGGCAGACCACATTACCTGTGCTGTGATCTTCACAAAGTTTCAATGTCTAGTAGCACGTCCCGTGCCAGTTTGTTTGAGACATGTAAAGAAAAATAAGCCTGTATTATGCAATTTCAAAATGATTTTAAATGCTGTCCTCACCTGTTAATATATTTATTATGATGAAATTTGTCAAGCCTGCCTTTTTAAAGGTTTTAAATATGGGTGTGGTCTCTGTAAGGTATGTGGATAATTGACATGAAATGCTTTTGGGAAGTTGACATATCCTTGCTAATTCTTTCAGCTTTTACCTCTATTGAGACAAATAGACAATTTGGGGTCAGTAAATTTGTTGTATTTTTAAATACTTTTATTCAGCGAGGATGCATTCCATGCAATTGATTAAAAGTGCCAGTAAAGACCTTTAGAATGTAAAAAAAAAATAAAAAAAATAATAATAATCTACTAAATGCTGTACTTTTGAACTTTCTATTCATCAAAAAATCCTGAAAAAATGTTATCACTGTTTCCTCAAAAATATTAAGCATATCAGAATGATTTCTGAAGGATCATGTGACACTGAAATCTGGAGTAATGATGCTGAAAATTCAGCTTTGCATCACAGAAATAAATTACATTTGAAATATATATATAAAAAAAAAATGTTGTTTTAAATAAAATTTAAATATTTTACAATATTACTTAAATAAATGTTGTGTATATTGAATATTTGTCCTTTAAATATGAAAACATAATTGGTCATGCACAGTACAGGAACTAGTAGAGGCAAAAAGCATTTTAAATGTTCAAATAATTATAGTAAGACATATACTGACTTTTATTCATATAAACTTTAATTTAAAATACTAATGTATTTCAAAATGTTCATGGGCATGTTGTGCGTCAACCCGTTAATCCAAATGTGGATCTCCTACCTTTCATTATGTCATATTTTATTAGTAATGTCATAGATATTAAGTTTCAAATTCTCTCATTTGTTTATGAATCAGTATATTTGTGACTGTATATTTGAAGTCTGACCTGATGCCTCACATGCGTGTGACTAAGCTTTAGAGTGAAGTTTATGTATCAGTGGATCCCTGTGACTGCATGAGCTCTATGAGTCTATCCGAGAGTGTGGATGCGATTGAGACTGTCTATTCTGGAGTTTTCACGGCTCCGAGCGCCCGAGGCACAGCCATTATACAAGCGCCTCACAGACACACGGTTACTAACAAACAAACGTCTCTGGAAACAAACAGCCGCCACACATTAAAACGCTGAATTCAAAATTAGTCATCCAAGAAGATCCAAGGTCAACCAACAGGCAAATCTATGATTCGCAACCATCACGTAACTAACGCTAAAACAGAATTATGACAAAATTATAAAAAAAAGGAAAGCAACATAAGTTTAAAGTGCCTCTATCATATTTTAAAGGCTCTTTCAATAGGTTTGCATGCATCCAAGGACAAAAATCACATTCATTTTCTCATAATATACATTGCAGCATTTTCCTCTCAGTGTCTGAAACGGTTTGATAAAGGTTCCGGTCTCTCTAAAACCCTCCTTTCTGAGAGTCTACACTGCTCTGATTGGTCAGATGGCCCAGTCTGCTGCTGTGATTGGTCTACTCTGCTCTGATTGGTCAGATGGCCCAGTCTGCTGCTGTGATTGGTCTACTCTGCTCTGATTGGTCAGATGGCCCAGTCTGCTGCTTTGGTTGGCCTACTCTGCTCTGATTGGTCAGATGGCCTAGGGCACGTTCAAGTTCAAAACGGTGCGCAATGTTTTGCACCGGTGTGCAACGGGGTTTGAGATACGTTTTCTCTTGTTTGGTGGTTGTGTCAGAACTGCAGTCCAATCAGCAGCGACATGTATATAAAGCACGCGGTATTAAAGTGAACTCGCACAATGGGTTCAAGGAAAGTAATTTACAAACGTGTTCGATGCAGCTCGGTATACGCAACAACTGAGGATATTAGAAGACATGTTTGTCTTAAGTTTTATTGTAAAAATATAGGATATCAACATAATGATGTAGTTGTTTATATTTTTAGCTTCATTGCAAGTGTATGGCATTTTGTATAGAAATAAACAATGGTAATTAAGTGCTTTTCCTAAAAATGAGAAAGAAAATACAGGGTATTAAAACAGTATGAACTACAAATAAAGTCAGTATGTGAGGCTAAATAGATGTGTTTTAGTCTGAATTAGGTAAGATGTGTGCTTCCATTTCAGTTTCCACAAATCCCTTCACTCGATTGGGATGTTCTCTTTTGTTCTGGGCGGCAAGTGCAGTAACTGTAACATCGGGCATATTTTGTAGTATTAAACACATATTTATACCGACTTCATCAGGCTCCGAAAATTCTTCACAAAGAACACAAAGAATGGCCTTCTCAGCTGCCATAGTTGCAACTCTTGCGTCATCAGAACAGTGTGTTCAACGCATCACCGTTTCTGTTTAAAAAACGTTGTGCAACGTTTTGTCGGGGCTGAACGCAGCCCTGGTCTGCTGCTGTGATTGGTCTACTCTGCTCTGATTGGTCAGATGGCCGAGCCTGTTGTGATTGGTGTGCCAGAAACAAAACAACCATTTACTATATCTGAATTTCAGCTCTGGAGGCTTCCTCAGCAAACACAGTGATACGAACCGTAAAAATGGCGTCGGTTTTACTGTATCAATTCAAGCCCAAGTCCTCATGCTTTGGAAGCGGGTTTGCTTTCACAGCGCAGAAAACAAAATCTTCTCGACATGTCGACAACACGAACCAAACTCTTCCAGGCCACAACTACAGTGTTTGATGGTCAAAGTAGAAGTTGTTTGCAGGCAGCCAGTGAAGACCACAGGCTGGCATTATGCAAATGTATTACAAACCTGCGTAGATTTGTACATGATTTTTTTTTTTACATAACTTTGATTACGACTTTGGTTCTTTCTTTTGGGAGACAATAGCTCCGTTTCTCAGCACTTTGATCTTTGAAAATGTGCAGACCTTTTACATTCACAAACGGCTATATTACACACTACATGAAAGATGATATCCGAAAAAGCAAAATAAGGGTATTTTAAGTTTGTTACAGCATTTTTTTCAACTAAGGAAGCCTCTGTCAAGCAACTACATATGATGCAGGCCTAGGCTAGTCTCGGGAGATATGTGAGACTGAGACTTGTTCTTGAGTCCAAGAGAAAATAATTTGTACAAATGCTAGTTGTGACTTTGCAGACTTGAGCTGATGAATCAAGATGAGTCACAGACAGAGCCTCAAACTATAGCTGTCGTTTAGTACACCTGCAGTGTGAACTGATTTACATGAAGAAGAAGAAAAACAACAACCCCAGTCTATGGTGTCACCATATTATAGATTTCATCTGTCATACTTGTCTTGTCATACTTATCACACTAAGTTTATCATGTCTGTGAAACTGAAGAACAGATATGCAGACTAAACATTGGAGCCAAGTTATATCAAGCTATAAGACATACTGGTATATTAATAATGATAATCAAACAGCATGGACATGTAATCCTGAATGATTTAGAAAATAGATTCATTTAGACTATTATTGTGTTTTTCCTCAGAGATACAGAAGTTAAAAATCAACATGCATATTAAATGATCATTTATTAAAAAGATTTAGAAGCCTAAATTAATGTATGTCTCCAATGAGACTGATTTTATTGTCTTGTCATAATGCATGGAAATAAACATGTGCTTTAATACAAATATCTCTGGCTTCTTGATTTCTGCTAAATGAATTAATAAATCTGATGTACAAACAGATATATTAATTAATTTGTTTGTTGAGGTATAACACATTAAAACATTTTATTTAACTTTTATTTTAATCAGCAGTGCAAGGTTTTTTATTCATTTGATACATTTCATACATAGATTTTGTTTGGGCATTAAGCTGAAATTTTGCATTTTGTTAAAATGATTGGTGTAACGTAATGGTTTCAGATTGATGTACTCATAATAAGTTATATTAAATAAACATTTGTGTCTTAAATAAATGTTACCATATGAAGCACGTTTTTTTTAGGCTGTCTGACAAAACATTTTTACAGTCCAGTTTCCTGCACTTTAGTTTCTGTCTTTAGGTGATTAGGAAAATCAAGGCCAGTATTATTTCAGGCATTTTAGAGTTAGAAAAATTAAATCTTTTGGACTAAAACTTTGTTTTATGTGTCGATGACTTTGGAAAGGCAGTGCATTATAAAGTCAGCTGACTTTTTAAAACTTTAATTCCTTCTGAGAAGACGCCAGCCAGAAAAGTGTTTAAACACATTTAAATCCACTCTTTGTTTTTTAACGTTAGATGAGTTTAAACATGCATGCATTTTAGCATTAGATTCATGACACATCTCTTTTCAGGGTGGTGTGGAAATTCCTGTAGTTCCTTCCTAAAGTTGTATTGTCATCTGTCCCAATATAGATCTGTAGTTTACAGTTTCCTGCAGGCACGACCGGCGCAGAGAGGCATTTCCGACCATTTTTCACTCTTCAATATGCAATGGGGAGATGGTGTAAAGACAGAGCAATGACTGGACAGTTAAAGGGATGGTTCAGAGTAATTTCAACCTAGGGTCCTTTGCACCATGACCTCAAGCCAAACACCCCCTCTCTTGGTCGAACATTATTAAAGTTAGAGCCTATTTAGAGATATCAGCCGAATGGCTTAGTGCAGGCGCTAATGGATCCAAGGTTGTATCTCGTAAATTACCCCACTAATAATGCCCAGAATGGCACCAAACTTCTACAGTAGAACAAATAGGTTCTGTACTCATAAAACGAGGCATTGGAAAGTTTGTAAGTACATCAGGAGTTTATTTAAATAACACTTGCCTGATGGCTTATGCTACCGTTAATCCGGACGTCGAGGTCACTTCCGTTATTTGGGAAAAGCCCGTTCGGAAAATTACTCCGAACCATCCCTTTAAGAGCACATGGAGTTCATGTGAGCTCTGTTTCAATCAAAACACATGACAAAACTCTTCTAGGGGTGTGTCCGCTCTATTCTCATTTGAAATAGACGTATCGCTCATGAACGCGTGAAACATGTATTCAATATTCCCTAGTGACCTATACGAAAAATTTATTTAAAATACATTTATTTTACTTATAATAATATAAATGCATTACCATATCGCTTACTTGAGGCTTACTGATATAAATATTATTATTAAACTATATTTGGAACACCTTTTTATTGCAAAATGCACATTTCTTAATATTAAGCCTAAAATGTGTTTTAACATCACTATTAGTGAGGACAATTATGTTTAATATCAGTCTTTAAATACAATGTATTTAAACTTGCAATGGTTCCATTTTAGCACAATCAAATATACTTCAGTATATCTTTAGTTGGACCTCAGCACTATTTCCAGATAACTAAAGTGCAAAATTAGTTCAATTTAGCAGACTCAAAAGTACAATTGCAATGTATTTAGATTAAGTACATAAATATATGTAAATGTATCTGTAGTGTATGCATAAAATAAATGTATTTCAAATATATTTTGGTACTTATTTTTCACTAGGGTCTCTTTAAAAGAGTGATTACAAAATTTCCTAAGCCTTTATTTATTCATCACAGCAGGTCTAGGACTTTTGTCTCATGGTTTGGCATAAAGCAAGTAGACTTCAGAGAAGTGAATGAGACATTGACGACTACAGAAAAGCGCAGCTAGTGTGTTTGGGGATCATATATGAACAATCATACCCCTCACTATGTCTTAATCCGTTTAGCAATTTAATAAGCTGATCAAGTAAGAATGCCAGCTATTATTGGTTTACCCCCGCCGACTCAACGCCCACTGAGAGACGCCAATAATCCGACAAATGAAAGTAAAGATGGAATAAAATGGAATGAACTGCCTTTCGTTTTAGAAGCAAACTTAAATTTACTCAGACAGCTTTTGTAACCGATTAAATTAATTGTAAAAAATATTATAAAAAATAATCAAATTAATAAGTAACAATAAAATTCATTGATGTAAAGCATTTATTATTATATAAAGAAACAATAATAGGCTACAAATGTTTTATATATGTGTCGTTGCATTAGGCTATAGGCTACCACATTTTTGTGAAGAATTGCCTACTGTTTCCATTTAATTTCAGGTAACTACTGTTCTACGTAGCACAACATTTGCAACATGAAATTGCCTTATGAAAATAGATTGAGCAAACCTGTGATCCATGTCCTGATGTCCCCACATGATCCTGAGCAATCCGATACAAAACGTCCCATTTAACAAGCGACATCACATCACAGCAGCAAAAGTAATCACAGGTGATCCAAAGGCTCAGTCTGTAGATTTCGAGTTTAAATTGTTTGTGCATCTATGATGAACAGCAGACACTGCATAAACTCCTGAAACACTGAAGTGAGTGCAGAGGACTGAGTCAGACAGAGAAAGAGGAGGTGGCTGAGAAAGGGAGGGAGAGAGAGAGAGAGAGAGAGACGGAGAGAGGTTCATTTGGACTGTAAAAAGTGGATATGGTAGGCTGGTGTACCCTAAAGATTCCAGGTCGATTAATTCATTTTAAATCATAATATATTCGATTATGTTACCATTTTTTTACTTAAAAAAAAAAAAAAAGGTTTAAAAGGCAATTTAATGATTGAAAATGCTTTTTTGTTTATTACACTCGCCACTTTAGGTCCAATGCAAAAAATAGTTGAAACCACTGTAGGATAGTAAGCCTAATGAATTATTTGTGTAACGTGTTAGTTGACTTAGCTCTGAGAGAGGTCTCGTGGGACAGGGTGGAGTGGGATAGGGTGGATTGATTCTGTACGGCATGGGAGTCATTATAAAAACAAAAAAAATATCATAAAACCACATTGGAAAGAAATACACTGTTGTTTATCACACCTGCTGCTCCATTACGCAGTAGTGTGCGCATGCGTGTTAAGATAGCAGTCTGAGTTGTGGGTTCGGTGAGTCGATGATGTCATCTCGCTCCAAGCGCGCAAATAATTACGCAGAGGATAGAAACTTGCTGTGAACCATAAGGGGTTATTAACATTTCATGGGCTCTTGCTGTGTGAGTCTGGTCATGCTGTTTTAGTTCTGTTTACGACAAACAGACTTTGTTTATTTAGTCAAATTGTATGTAGGCTGGCTACAATAATACTGTTTTTAGCATTGGTATTGTATTCCATGACCATGACCCACTGTTGCCGTCTTGCAATAATTGCTAATTGACTATTGTGTATCGTTTTTATTAAATATTTAAATATGTTAATAATATGTTATTATTCATCAAATGTATCACTTTTACGTGGCCAGCGTCAGTTATGATTTTCAACAGCAGATGCCGCTGTCGGGCTCGGTCAATTTCATACACTGACGTCAGAAAAAAAGGTTGAAACGTTAAGGCCCGGTTTCACAGACAGGGCTTAGATTAACTCAGGATTAGGCCTTAAGTATATTTTATAAACGTGCCTTAGAAAAAAAAAAAAAAACATGACTGATGTGCATCTTGAGACAAAACAATGACACTGAGATATTTTAAGATATGCCAGTGCAAGTTGCATTTTGCATTTTAGTCTGGGACTATCTTAAGCCTTGACTGTGATACCGGGGGTAAACGTTTCGTCAAATTAGGCCCAGTGTTTAAATTGTAGCTCATATTTAAAAACAATAAACTCATTTACAATACAAGTTACAACTAAAAAAAAGTACAAATGTCACCCATTTGTACTTTTTTTTAGTTGTAACTTGTATTGTAAATGAGTTTATTGTTTTTAAATATGAGCTACAATTTAAACACTGGGCCTAATGTGTGTAGACAGTCTGAAAAGTATGTGTTTAAATTGTGCAAATATTTGGGCAGAATTTGTGTAGGTCGGCATCAGATATTTAATGGTTTAGAGATTAATGGTTTTTAGGGCTGTTAAGTTCGTTCCCCTGAATGAAGATCAGTGCTGTGAGTCTGAACCTGGGTAACCTCAGCGCAGATGCAATGCTTCCAGGCTCATGTTGCAAAGACCTGCTAAATTTTTCATCCACACGAGGCAACAGTAGATGGCTTTCTGCTAGTAGGGAAAGAGGAGATGGTGTACAACTAAAAGGCCCAATGACAACGGCATATGGGCAACGATGGGTGCACACTTTTAGCAAAACCTTGCCTTCCAAAGCCGCATACAGGCCAGAATCCATTCTTTCTAGAGTGTTTCAAGAATGAATATGGAAAACATGCATTTTAATTTAATTTATAGGATTCTCACAGCATGCAAGCCATAGTGATTTTTTTCCCCTCAAAATAGTGAGAAATAAAGTCACAATTGTGTTAACTCGTAGAGAAAGAAAGTCCAAATGGCAAGTATTAAAATCACAATTCGGAGAAAAAAAGTCTGAATTGTGTGATGTTCATAACTTTCCCCGCCGTTGACGGAATTTTCCATCATTTATGAGACAGCGCTTCCCCGCCGTTGACGGAATTTTCCATCATTTATTGAGACAGCGCTTCCCCAACGTTGACGGAATTTTCCGTAATTTATGAGAAAACGCTTCCACGTCGTTGACAGAATTTCCCGTCATTTATGAGACAACTCCCCTCTGCTGTTGAAATTTTCCGGCTTTCCATGTTTTTACTGTAGGTGGGTGGAATTTAAGGGGGCGCTATTACACATCTTTTGAAAGAGATCCGAATCTCCGGATCAAAACACATGCAAAAAAGGAGCAGAAATAAGCGAAAAATGCATTCCTTATGCATGTTGTAGTATTTGGGGGGGTGCTATTTTCTCAGTTTTTTTGTTCAAAATGTTGCTTTTTTATGAATCTTATACACATTCAAGTGTTGATTAAAACAAAAAAAGAATGCATGAAGCTAGAATTATATAAAAAAAGTTTAAAAGAAGGGGCTCTGTTCTTTCTTTTGATATATTGCATGTTCAGATATTCATACAACAAAATATTCTGGGAGCCATGAAACTTTTGTGAAAATGATCAAAAATGCTGGTGGTGACTCAGGCTTTTTTGTTCAAAATAAATAAAATTAAGTCAACATCAATTCTTCTTCCAAGACTATTGAAATTCTATTATAAGTGTTTTTTACTTTAGACCCGACTAGGTGGTTCGTGGGAAATTGCATACATACATCAACCTCTGGGGAATCTCCCACTTGAATTCATTTTCAAGAAGCATGTCTATTAATGGGTAAAGCAACAGTAACGTCTTCAGCTTGTCAGTTTGAGATCTTTCCATCTAAACCGGTTATATCTCTTAAGCCTAGTAGTGAATGTTTTATGTGCATTCCTTACTGTTGTTGTTTTTTTGGAGAAATGTGTAAAGCCATAAATCTACAAAGTGATCCACATTGACCTAATTGCAGTCTATGATTGATATCTCCACGGTGAAGGTTACATTTTATATTATAGAGTAATGATTCCTCTTGATGGCCACAAGTCATTTAAACGGCACTATCTTTATGGCCGAGCTTGATTTCAAGTTATAACTTGTATAGACCGAAATCACTGGTGACTGTACACCATGAGGACAACACTCACCTTGGGAAGTCATAAAAGGTCCGTATTGTAATGGAAAAAACCACAGAGTAATCCTAAGAACACAATTCCTCATTCCATCCACCCACTCTAGTCATGGCACAGTTATTACTCACCTCCTGTGGCAGGTAGTCCTGCCCAAAATGACAGGTTACTGATGCTCATATGCTGCTGTGTGAATGTGGGTCATATTCCAGACATGCATAAAGACTGTTATTCCAGAATAAGGTTCTGTCATGTGTGCTCGACAACAGGACTGTCTCTGTAGAGTGAGTGCAGGACATCGTACAACGCTAAACTTTGTTCACAGCTCTCAACTTACAACCATTTAAATGTGAATGCTTCAATTTCATCCTGGTGTCTTTCATGCGTCTCATGTTGCAAGTAATTGCAGCTATACGGACACACACACACACACACACACACACACACACACGCTGCTCATCCCCAGCCATTGCTTAATTGACTTTACACAGATATGTCTATGTATTTGGGTTTTAAATTAGCCACACACATTTTCAGTTTCACAAGAATTTTTTTTTTAAGTATGAATTGGTATGAGGAAAAAGTTAATTATAGAGTTAGGGTTTCGTTTTTTATTTCCTTAGAAATATCCCTCATGATGTGAAGACCTCAGACGCCCACACAGCTGTCTATTTGCACATTCCTGTGGTCAGGTAGCTGCACACATATATGGAGTGTTCAAATGTGTCGTGTAAGGTGCATTTATTACGAAGCTCACTGAACGTTTCATTATTTATGAAGGGTTTTTTTTGTTATACCTTTGACCTTTAATCAAGCCTTTTATTGCTGCCCTCAGAACTCTGACAGAGAATACTCAGATCGATTTTGTAAACAGAAAATTAAATTGATTACAGAGTGTCATGCTTTAAAGGGACAGTCCAAACTGGAAAAAAATAAAATAAAAGCAACACAGGCGACCATTCACAGAATGCAGAGGCGCACATTTTTAAATATGAACTACAGATAAATCCTTTTGTCCACAAAATTGGTCGCCCCTTAAAGGTGCTGTAAGCGATCTAAGAAACGCTGTTGAAAGTGGATCAGACCGGGCAGCACAACACACCTGTAGCCAATCAGCAGTAGGGGGCGTGTCCATTCATGATAGGGGAGGAGAGAGAGTGAGCTTTGAAGAAAGACAGATGGCTGAGAGAAATTACAAAAGCTCAAAGTAATATACAGTAACTGGAAAAAGAAGGGATATGATCAGCCCAGAGCTTTAGGACCCGCGTTAATATATTAGAAAAGCTTTCTAGCGCTGGAAAGATCTAGGTGGCCTGAAAACGGATGCTGAGGTTGTGTTGTTCCATATGTGAGTAAGATTGGTTTTGCTATGTTTCACAGTACCAAGATTTGCTGTTGTTGTAATGTTAGCAATATAACAGGATAGTTTTGAGAAGCTATTAGCACATTTTGGGATATCGCATAAAAAAGTCTGGATGGAAATGCTAAGATGCATTTTTTAGCTCATAAGAAATGCGAATAAATCATGATGGAAACACATTTACTAAATAAATCCCTCGATGTGCAGCAAAAAATTTTTTTTACGTGGCTTTGCCTCAACAGTGGATGTGATTGGATAACTGGCCAAAACAGTGGACCAGTTTCATTGCACAGCATCTCAGCTGTTTGATCATTCTGAAATACCTGAGTCAAAGTCTGTCATCAAAATGATTTGGTTTAATTCCCTCCCAGAATCGATTGCGTTCCCAAACACCAGGCACCCAAATGCAAGATAACATGATTAACATGATAGCATGTATTTATTGTGTTTCTTCTACGCTCTCTGAGACGCACAACATGTATGATGGAGGAAAAAAGAGCCACAGTGGCTAAGCCCGATTGCAGCAACTTCTATTTTTAATACAGATATTTTATGCCAATTTCAGAGGAAGTGATGAATTTGTTCTCTTGAACACATTTTAGTCTGACATTTGTATGCAATATTCCAGTTTTTGTGCAAAAGTGAGAGACACTTCAGTGTGCTGTTAGTAGGGTGCCATGGGGCTTTCAGCTCCTAACAAGTGTTTAAGAAATGGTCAAACAAACTGCAAGACAAATAACAACACATCTGTCCCTCAAAACCCATCAAGGATCAGACAATCCTCACAGAGAGTGAAAGCAAGACAGAATGAAGTGGAAAAAAAGAGTGGCATCAATTTGTTACCAGGTCTTTCTCCTTCAAAGAAAGAGTGTCCTGTATAGAGTAAAACTTTGAATTTGGGAGGTGAAAAGAAAGTCCCTCTGTATTCAGTACCAGTGATGAGGGTTTTCATATGCAAATGCAGGAACTCAGTGTATGTTCACTGGCCAAACGCTGAATCTCTCTCTGACCGTCTGAACTGACAAGTGTCTGGCTAATGGATTCTGAGGGGAATCAATCTTGCCAACTTAAACACATTTAAATTTCAATTATACCTTGAATGCACCAAAGGTTTCACTTTTTTTCCACAGAAGATAGAGGTTAGAGAAGCGTTAAAGACATGTAATCACACTGAATATGTTCAGAAAAGTGCAGGCTTCATAGCATTTACAAAATTGTTAGCCAGGAGCAACAGGACCACATAATCCATCACAATTAAAATTAATTAACGAGATTGAAGAATGATGCATGTACAGACCCCCAAATGACATGCGCAAGACAAAAAGGAGGTATAATGGCAATGAATTAAGAATTAGTTCCCACAACTTATTAATGCATGGCAAGGTTTACCAATTTGTTACCTCGTTTTAAATTGTGGCCATATTGCAATTATTAATTCTTCCATTTTGGTTTGAGAGAAAAATGTTAACAAATTCGGTTAAAATTGATCAATTTGGTTCCTTAAATTAAATCTGTCAAACCAGTTCCCAAAGAGGTATGAATGATTGAGTTCGCAAATCACAAATCTGAATCGAAAACCGAGAAGCACGTTCTCTGGGCCGTGCACTCTTATGTCTTTGTTGGAGTGTTCGGGGCATTGTGTCTGGATCCTTCCTGTCTCATTTTTGTTCTGTTCTTGTCTTGTGTTTGTATGAGCACATGGCTTCAGTCATGTTTGTTTGCCATGTGCCTGTTACACATTTTGTTTCTGTGTGCAATGTCCTTTCTGTCAGTCTTCAGTCTTGGCCCTGCCCCCTGGCCATGGCCCCCATTGGGGAGGTTTGGTTTGGTTTAAGTTGTGTGTTTTTTTTATTTTATTAAATAGAGCTCTTCAAAGCTCTCTATGCATGAGTTCTCAAAATTCTTGACCCACACTTGACAGAAAACCCTGTTCACACTGCCAGCGACACTTAACAACAAAGCAACATGATCCCTTTCATTTTCAACGGAGGGCTGGCAACTTCCGGCGACATGTAGGCGTATTAAGTGACAAAAGTTCAGAAATATATATATACACTCACCTAAAGGATTATTAGGAACGCCTGTTCAATTTCTCATTAATGCAATTATCTAATCAACCAATAACATGGCAGTTGCTTCAATGCATTTAGGGGTGTGGTCCTGGTCAAGACAATCTCCTGAACTCCTGAATGGGCCGACTGATTCAAGCTGATAGAAGAGCAACTTTGACTGAAATAACCACTCGTTACAACCGAGGTATGCAGCAAAGCATTTGTGAAGCCACAACACGCACAACCTTGAGGCGGATGGGCTACAACAGCAGAAGACCCCACCGGGTACCACTCATCTCCACTACAAATAGGAAAAAGAGGCTACAATTTGCACAAGCTCACCAAAATTGGACAGTTGAAGACTGGAAAAATGTTGCCTGGTCTGATGAGTCTCGATTTCTGTTGAGACATTCAGATGGTAGAGTCAGAATTTGGCGTAAACAAAATGAGAACATGGATCCATCATGCCTTGTTACCACTGTGCAGGCTGGTGGTGGTGGTGTAATGGTGTGGGGGATGTTTTCTTGGCACACTTTAGGCCCCTTAGTGCCAATTGGGCATCGTTTAAATGCCACGGCCTACCTGAGCATTGTTTCTGACCATGTCCATCCCTTTATGACCACCATGTACCCATCCTCTGATGGCTACTTCCAGCAGGATAATGCACCATGTCACAAAGCTCGAATCATTTCAAATTGGTTTCTTGAACATGACAATGAGTTCACTGTACTAAAATGGCCCCCACAGTCACCAGATCTCAACCCAATAGAGCATCTTTGGGATGTGGTGGAACGGGAGCTTCGTGCCCTGGATCCCACAAATCTCCATCAACTGCAAGATGCTATCCTATCAATATGGGCCAACATTTCTAAAGAATGCTTTCATCACCTTGTTGAATCAATGCCACGTAGAATTAAGGCAGTTCTGAAGGCGAAAGGGGGTCAAACACAGTATTAGTATGGTGTTCCTAATAATCCTTTAGATGAGTGTATATATAAACACACACTTTATTTTAAGTTGTCTGTGTCACAGCGTTTATGCATTAAAGTAAGCTTGTACTTAATATAGGGTTAGATTTAGTTGCATGTAACTATGCATAATTTATAATTATTACTACAGTAACTACATGTAATGTGTAACAAGGACACTGTAAAATAAAGTATTATCATGTATTTCTTTATTTTTTTTTACATGTGTGCTGTCAAAGATAGTGTTACCTACTGAGAAATTATCAAAAATATTTTTTTGTCATAAACTATGAACCTAATTAAAAGTTTAGTATGACCACTGGATAGTTTATACAACACTTCAAAAATGTGCAGAACCAGAGTTGAGAACCACTGCTATAGACCAACAAGTTCCCTTGCTTTCTATGCCATTTACCACTTCTCCCGTAAATATATTGCTTTACAAAGCTAGTTCTAATCACAGAAAATCTTGTTTGAGCTTGTAATATTTATAACAGCTTGAGTATCATTCAAAAGCACATCACAGAGATTTGTAGTCAATAGGACTGTAGAAATGTTTCAAGAGCTCTGGCTTTATTTCAGAAGAACATGGAAAAAAAAGTGACCAATACACAAATTAATATTTTTTATTATAGTACTCTATGTAAGAAGTGCAAATACATGTTTATAAACCATTAGAGGAGTGAACGCAATCCAAATCGACCTTCATCATCTTAAATAAAATACATTCTATCTTGTCAATGATATAAAGAAAATATCATAAAAGATTATTTAGTATAAAAGCCTTAGATATAAATTTTAAAACTCTGAAATAATGATTACATTAAGTATTTGCATTAGTCAGTATCGGTTAAGCCTAAGAGTGTAAGACACGTGAAGGAACTAAAGAAAAGTGAGTGTACAAACAGAGAGTGTTAAAGTTCTGTTTAAAAAGAAATACCAAGAAACACTTCACGATTTTGTCCATTGGCTCTGTAACAATATCACATATTTCCTATTGTTGGAAAAGTGGTCTACATGAAGAATTAACCTTCAAAACAAAGCATCTGGTGACCTTTGTCACCGTTTATCTCAAGATTTCAAACGTTGCCCCAGTTTTTTTTTAATGCAACCACAGGGTGTCAGCATATTCAATGCAAACGTGAAAGCTTGAACAAGACGTCCTGCAGACATGTTAGCACATGTTGGTGAAGATGTGTAGCACTGTTTGACAGTGAGGTCTGGGGGCCATTATGATAGGCCACCATTACAAACAAGAAGAAAACAGTCAAATATTTCGAAACCTCTCAAAAAGAAAGTATTCTCAAAGCTTAGTTTTTCTTAATTCACAGTAAATGTTTGTGCGTAATGTGAAAATCTGAGTTATCGCTCTCCTGTGAGAGACAAAGCAACCTGTTATCAAGCAAAAGACATGAGTGTACCTAAACTGCGTCCTCTATATATTACAAAAGTGCAAGAGCTAAACAGATTGATGACCAAGGCAACTCAGTTATTATAACAATTTATAAAACAACTACTCTGAACCACCAGTGTTTTTTGATTTTGCCTTTGTAAGGCAAGATCTTTGTGAGAGAAGCTATCTGCAGATGTCTTTCCCACAATGCAGCGGGATCCCAACTTGCTCAATCCCTTGGCAAAAAGATTTGGCTTCAGCTGAGAGGTTTTCAGGCCAGCTGGCTGTAAAGTTCAATGTTCTTGCTGATAACGCTGTAAGCCAGAGAGAAGGAGACGTGTGCGAGTGAGCGAGGTTATCCCAGCAGAACTCTTTGAAGGCGGTCGGCGGGAACGCTGTTGTCATCGTCCGAGTCGGCGTCACTCTGAGGGTTGGAGCTGCAGGGAGAGGTGCATTCTGGGGAGCACAGGTAGTGCATCAAGGGCAGGCGATACTTCCCGCAGAAATCCACAAACTTAATGTGACGAACGCACGAGTCGAAGTAAACGCCTGGGAATGAGGTGGTGAGATATATTGTGGTTAGAAAATTTGACATTGAATAAAAAGTTAGTTCTGTCATCAATTATTCTCATGTCATTCCGAACCCGTCGGGCTTACGTTCATCTTCGAAACACAAGGTGTATATGACTTTCTTCTTTCAGCCAAACACATTCTGAGATCCTGGCTCTACCAAGCTTTATAATGGGAGAACAGAAATCTGAACATTGGATAAAGCTGGGTTGAACAATGTTTGACAAAATAGTGTTTACAGATGTTAGAGGTTTTTGATATCTATTTTTTATCACTTTTCATCAGAAAATATTGTCAACAGCCAAAAAAACAAAACAAAAAAACATACTTTTAGGAATAAAATGTTACATAGATCAGTCAAATTATATATTTGAAACCTTCAGAATATATATAGGAATAAACTAAAGTTTTGCTTTATTGCCTCAATGAAACCTGAGAGAGAAACAAAAGTCCATTCCACCAAAGCTTGTTCATAAAAACATTGTAAACTTAACCCATATCACTTTAACCCTCATGTGGTGTTCAAAACCCTATAACACCTGTGGTGTTCCCGGTCAAAAATGACAGGCCCATAAAAAAAAGCTTATAAATCACTCATTATACCATATTTTCACCCAATCTTGGATTCAATCTTTTTGTCAACTTGTTCTCTTTCAATTAGGACTGGTTTTATATTTCTGTTTGCATCTGATTAATCATGGGCCTCATTTATCTGAGAGTAGGCATCTCATTTTTTGAGTAAAAAACAAATAATTTATGAGTAAATTTGGAAATATGAAAAAAAAAATGAAAAAAATGGCTACTGTTGATCACACTAGTCTACTCTAATATTTCACCAGGAATTTTGTTTTGAAACTTTTGTTTTGTAAAAAATATGGCACATAGTCACACTTGTGGTGTTCCCGGTCAAAAATGACCGGCCTATAAAAAATAGCTTATAAATCACGCATTATACCATATTTTCACCCAATCTTGGATTCAATCTTTTTGTCCACTTGTTCTCTTTCAATTAGGACTGGTTTTATATTTATATTTGCATCTGATTATTCATAGGCCTCATTTATTTGATAGTAGGCATTTTTCTCAATATTGCCAAAATTATTAACAAATAATGCTTTTTTCACTCAAAAACTGAGGTGCATAAGCTCGGATAAATGACTCCTACAATTAAACTGTTTGAAAATTGAATACAAAACCAGTCCTAATTGAAAGAAATCAAGTTGATAAAAAGATTGAATCCAAATTTTGGGGATAATATAGCATAACGAGGGATTTATAAGCTATTTTGTGTAGGCCTGTCATTTTTGACCGGGAACACCATAAGTGTAACAAGGTGAAAAAAACAACACAAAAAAAGTTAAAAATAAATAAATAAATTTGGACAAGTTGTTATAGTCTCTGTGAACAAAGTCACTAAGTTTCAGTTCAATGCGATAACATTAACTAGTATTTTCAGGAAAAAGAAAATCTTCTCCAGTCAAAAATGACATGAACACCACATGAGGGTTAAGCATGATTAAGCACACACATATGAGCTTCTGTTTACCATATTTGATGTGCTCTATATATATATATATGAATAGAAGCTTAAATTAAATCTGTTCATCATATAAAGCAATCGTGTCATTTCAGAAGACTTGGCTGTGCTCGATTCATATGAATTACTTTCACAATGTCTTTATGAACTTTTAGAAGCTTGGACATTTTGAATTCATGGATTTTGATGGATGGTCAAAAATGATGAGAGAATAAAAAATGTGTGTTCCAAAACAAAACAAAAGTCATACAGCTTTGGAATGACATGCGGTTGAGTAAATGATGACAGAATTTCCATTTTTGGGTGAACTAACCCTTTAAATGAGAGACTTTCATTGATTCTGAACTCTCTAGATACTTTTAGCTTATATCTATATAAACTTGTCTTTATATCATCTTTCTTCTCCCACCTGCACACTTGGGGTTGGGGCACTTGCTGGCCATGTCTAGGTAGTTGACTAGATGGCTCGGGAGGTCTTTAGGCGAGTACAGCAGGTTCCTGCTTTTGACGGTGCGGCCAGCCAGCTCCAGCAGGGACGGGGGGTCGTACGTCATGTCCTTGATGAAGCGGACCACCAAGGGGTTTCCTCGCAGACTGAGCTCCTGAAGTTGTACCAGGCTCAGGATCTCTCTCGGAAGATACGTCAGCAAGTTATTATGCAGACTAAGAGAGCGAAGGGAATGGAGCCTGTGGGAGTGAAAGACAAAGCAGGACAGGCAAAAGCATTTTTAATATTCTTTTGTAAATAGACATGTTGTAAATAGATAAACACGAGAGCATTTGAAAGCACACGTCGATCACCGGATCCCTAATATATCCGCTGATAGAAGGATCCTTCATGGTGTACCTAATAAAGTGGCCAGTGTGTGTATCATATAAGTAATACACAACTATATAATGGAAGAATGTACCATTAGAATAATAATGATTATAATGATAATTTTTTTGTGTATTTTTTTGATTATACAAATAATTGTTTTCTTTTTGATGGATAAAACATTTTTTTCTTTTTTAACTGCACACTTTATTAGCAAGTATTTGCACTGTACATCCAAGACTTACCTGTTGAGTGTAGGTGGGACGCTCTGGATGCGATTATCACACAGAACTAGGTAACTGAGGAAGGGCAAGTTAGCTAGTTCAGCAGGGATGGAGGAGATCTGGTTACCACCCAGATACAACAGCTCTAAGCTAAAGAGAGAAAGAAAGGTTATGAAGCAAAAATAGACGACAAAACGGTGACAAAATGACTAACATAGTTGTGCATGGCAGTGTTATTGGAATCTTTCATGGGAAAATAAAGTCATGCTAGTGAAACAGACATACTCTGAAACACTAAAATGAGCATCTGAAAGCATAAAATGTGTTTTCATCCAGTTGAATAGCATGTATCCATTTTTTTTTTTTTATCTAGAAAATCAAGTGTATGCACATTAAAGCAGTGCTTTGCAACCTTTCCACTCCAAGGCCTTCCTTTGTCTTAAACATATTTGAATGCTCTCCTATCTAAACTATTTATGTACCTATGGTATTTCTGTTGTTATAAAAATAACTATGATATATGGTGTCAGTTTAATGTTGTACATCTTTATTTAATGCTCCTTTAGCTAGTGGGGCCTGACTCCCTGGTTAAAAACCAATACAGTGAACTACATTCAAAATAAACAGGAAGTCTTCCAATGAGCAAATACAGACGTGCAAAAAGTTTTTTTTTTTTTTTAAATAGATCACGGCAAACATGCAGAGTTTGGTTATGAGGAAATCACCCTAACTTCTGCTGTTTTTAAGTCAATACATATCGATGCTTCATGATAACGAAGATATATATTCAGCAAACATCCCTTTGGTTGCGTCACAAACACACGTCCAGTGCATCATGGGATGACTAGTTTAAAGGGATAGTTCACCCAAAAATGAAAATTCTGCCATAATTTACTCACCCTCAAGCCAAACCTGTATGAATTTCTTCTGCTGAACACAAAAGATATTTTGAAGAATGTTGGTAACCAAACAGTTGATGGGCCCCATTGACTTTCATAGTATTTTCTTTGGAATTATGGAACTATGGAAGTCAATGGGGTCCATCAACTGTTTACCGACATTCTTCAAAATATCCCTTTAAGTAAATAGTTTTGTACCTTGGTCTGCTTTGCCTAAAATAAAAGTTTGTAATGTTGTGATTCATCGCAGAGCCAGTTCATTTAGTTCAAAAACTCCCTGGAGAAAAGGAATTCTTCCTTTACTGGGGACAAAAATGAGACAGAGAAACAAGGAGCAAGTGAGAGATGAGCTACCATTTTACCCTACTTGTCACTTTCTCCATTTGTCTTCCTCCCAAAAGAGAGGCATTCATTTCTTTATTCCCTTCGCCTACCCATCTCGGCTTAGTCTCTATAATTACCACAGCAGGCAGAGATGGTAAAGAAAAAAAGAGGCCCAGATCTCTCGAAAAGGACCAACTCTGTGTGTAATGTGGGACAACAGGGCACGTCTCTTTATGACGGGATGGCTCGCAGCCAAGACGGCCTCAGCAGACTCACGGTCACGGCTCCAGCACAGCTCTACTGAGACCACATGGCAAACTGATCATGCGGCCTGCGGCTCTACTCCTGAGAGAACTATGATAAAACTATAATATTGTGAAATATTATGATTTATGTATTAGTGTGCTATAATGTTTCCTTTGCAACAGCTGCAAACTACAGGCAGACTATGATGTTTGTCTACCGTTTGCCATATCAGTTAATAACGTACCGTAATCATCAACCTGGTAGACCGTGAGTCACGTTCCGGGAGCTTCATTTCCTTGACATTGCGAAAGTTGTTTATTAATATGCACGTGACTAATAAAGACAAGGTTCAGAATGAACTTGACAGGATAAGGAAGCAGGTATTTTGGTAAACAAACATTAGGCAGAGAAATGCATCAGCTAACTTGTGAAAGAGTGCAACGGTGTCCTACTTTCCCAATCACTTTCTCAATAGAGAAAATTCTTAAGTAAACATTTCTGAGCCTTGAACCAGGTCCAAAATGAATCACTATCTTACAAATTGCAGTTTGATGAGATATATATATATATATATATATATATATATATATTATATATACGTATATATTATATATACGTATATATATATATATATATATATATACATATATTCACATATATATGAATATATATATTCATCTCCCATACTTCTTCTCAGCATACTAGCTTATTAAATCTCTTATTACCTGTGATCATTTAGGAAAGAAAATGCAAACAATACAATGTGAAACAAACTTTTTATATACCCAGAATTAGATCACATGTTGTACAATACAGCAGGCTACGGTAGTGCTTAAGCACTGTAGCAGAGAACTGACAGCATACAAGCTACACTTACACACGGCTGTCCCCTGGGTCCTAGTGCAAACCCATTTAATGGGGGGACCCTTTTGTTCATGACACCCAATTGAGTTCAATTGGCACTGTGACAGAATTACTGTAAAAGAGCTCGGGAACACTCTAAAGAAGCTGACATTGAAGGGACAGGGCAATATAATCGTCAACATGACCTCTTTTTTTGTACATGTTGCACTTTGTTCTGATCACAAGCTATAAACAGGAAAAAAGGGCAGCATGACACTCTTTTTGATTACATTTCTAAAGTTGCATCAGCCAAGACATAATGATTTACTTTGCAACAGTAGTGAAGAACAGCATGCTAAATTCCTTATTTACTAATGAAAATGAAGCACAGTGTATGTAATATCATTGTGACAGGCCTATTCCACATTGTTCTGCTGTTTTGTTTTCTTGAACTTCATAGTGGTCCAGCACAGAAAGCATATTAGAATTGGACAGACATCCAGAAAAGAAGATTAGAGTCCATGAAAGAGGAGTTCTGGTTTAATATGAGGGTACTGTCAATAAATGATCTGCGTTAACGTAGATAACTGATTGCAAGTCATATTATTTCAAAAGATGAATTAGTCATACTTTTAGATGGGTTGTGCAACTTATTCTGACTTCATATCCGGCTTCACGTACCTCTACCTCTTTAAATCCATGCTGTTGTGCAATCAGCTGTGCTGACTTTCATAAGTCCATCTGGACCATACATGCAAAAGTATTTTATTCCCTATTGGAAACTTCCATTTCTACACTTACTGACATTTATGGTTGTTTTCCCACCTAAAATGATGTCACTTCCTGGACTGTGACGTCATTACGGGACAATTAAAACTTAGCAATCAGGGACATGGCACACTTCAAGATTCAACATAATGTCTATCCAACCAACTCCCAGATTTCTACCTTTGCTGATCTTTCTAACATATGTGTATTTTGGAATGTTGAGGAGCAAACGTTGCTTCATTTATTCTACGATTGCAATCAGATTTAATCTCTTTGGGAGAACTTAAGTTGTTATTTAAGTCGTTTCTACTTTTCTAAAATATAATTTAAACTTTTTATTGAAAGATATATGTCTTTATTTTTCTAGGAGTGACTATGCTATTGATCTTGTTGTTAATTTCTTTGTGTTGCATTGTACATTTTTTATTCACAAAAACACATTTCTCAATACTTTGCCTAGATTTGATGTCTTCATCACTGAACATCTACTCCCAACATTTACTCCCTTATTGTAAAATCTCTTAAACTCATTGCCAAACAATAAGAAGAACAGGTTTCTTGACAACTGTTTTCTTACTGTTTGAGGTGTCATTGTTATTTCCGTTTTTTTCCCCATTCTCTTTTCTTTTAATTTTATGTTAATGTATTCAATGCAGTGTTGTTTCTTTTCTTGCAAAAAAATAAATAATAATAATAATAATAAACACTCAGGGACATGGCAAAAAATTACAACATCCCCTAAATGTAGTAAAATGATTCATAAAAGTACCACATTAATATACATTACATTAAAATAATTATATAATTTCCAAAATGAGTTTGATTATTTCATCCAACATATTCTGATCACGGGAATTGAGTGTGTTAATTAGTTGTAGCCAAAAAAAGGAGGTTATTTAATCACGGGACTTTAATTACACCGAGTAGACATATTACATGTGTAAAAGAATGGCAATCCTCCAACCCTAGTTCTCACGATGTTCTGAGACAGTCAAGGTGCAGTCAGGAGTTTCTGTATTACCTGGTCAGACTCTCTATCTCTGCTGGGATGCTCTTCAGTCTGTTTCCTCCCAGTGACAGTGACTGTAGTCTCAGAAGCTGCAGACACTGGCTCGGCACCTCCTCAAACCTGTTTCCACTAAAATTCAACACTTCCAGCTGCAGTGAGCCAAACTCTTTCGGTAGGGAAAATTCAGTTAAACGATTATTCTTGGCTATTAGGGTTTTGAGTTTGGTCAGTCGGGTAATGTCCTCGCAGATGACCGACAGCGTGTTGTTACTGATATCGAGAAACTCCAGGTTAGAGAATAAACAGATTGATTCGGGCAGAATCGTCATTCGGTTGTAACACAGATACAACTGCCTCGTGTCTTTCCGTCGTTTCTCACTAATCGTGCCCAAACTCTGATTGTTCAGATTCAGTCGGGACAGGTCAAAAACTCCCTCGGCGCTGCTGGCTCCTTCAAAACCCTCCATTTTTTTTTAGCTGATAACGAAAAAGAATCCCCTTCTTCTGGTTCAGGCTGTTTTCCAACACTTCGAGTTTACTTCCAAGTCCAGGCTCCCCTAACATCCATGTGTGACCTAAATTATTCAGCCCAACGGCAGCATTCGCACATTACAGTTATCAAAGAGGGTTTATCAAGCGTTCATTCTTCAACATTCATGTTCAGGGGCTTAACTTTCGCTTGGCTCCGCCCGGCTGTATATTAACCCTTTACTAGAACTAGCTAGAGAAAAACTATTGTAAATTCTCTTACAACATACACAAACAACTCGAACAAACTCTATGTTCTCTTCCAGAACTGTGTATACAGATTCTTATTCTCTTTAAAATTCAGTCTGAATTGAGAAACTTTAGTTTTCTTTAGTTTTCAGGGTCCCTTGCTGGTTATGTAACCACAGCTGTTGAAAATATTTTATTATGCAAGCAGTCAGTGCAGTTTTTTTTTGACCATCTATTTATTATCCATTTTCCTGCCATTTATTCGGGGCTGTTTACATCTAACAAATAGATTTAATTCTACAGTGTTGTACAGGGTGCATAATGCATTTGGCAAACAAGTCCTGTTTTGCAATTGGTTTCCCCCAGAAATTACTAGTGTTGTTTTTATCAGCTAAAACTATTAAAACCTCAAACGTTTTGTTAATTGAAATAAAGCTGAAATAACATAAAATTTAAAGATTAGACGAAAAACTTTAAACTTAAAGGGTTAGTTTACCCCAAAATTTAAATTCTGTCATCATTTACACAGCCGGAAGACTTTAGTTCATCTTTGAAAACACAAATGAAGATATTTTAATGAAATCTGAAAGATTTCTGTCCCTCCATTGACAGTCCATGCAACTACGACGCTTCAAAAAGTTCATAAAGAGATGGTATAATCATATGAATTGAGTGGTTTAGTCCAAATTTTCTAAAGAGGCACGATCACTTTATATAAAGAACCAATGAGGTTCATTCTCGTGTTACACAGCACGTTTGAGCTTCAGCAAGAACCAATGAGGTTCATTCTCATGTGTTACGCAGCACGTTTGAGCTTCCGCAAGAACCAATGAGGTTCATTCTCATGTGTTACGCAGCACGTTTGAGCTTCAGCAAGAACCAATGAGGTTCATTCTCATGTGTTACGCAGCACGTTTGAGCTTCCGCAAGAACCAATGAGGTTCATTCTCATGTGTTACGCAGCACGTTTGAGCTTCTGCAAGAACCAATGAGGTTCATTCTCATGTGTTACGCAGCACGTTTGAGCTTCCGCAAGAACCAATGAGGTTCATTCTCATGTGTTACGCAGCACGTTTGAGCTTCTGCAAGAACCAATGAGGTTCATTCTCGTGTGTTACGCAGCACGTTTGAGCTTCCGCAAGAACCAATGAGGTTCATTCTCGTGTGTTACGCAGCACGTTTGAGCTTCCGCAAGAACCAATGAGGTTCATTCTCATGTGTTACGCAGCACGTTTGAGCTTCTGCAAGAACCAATGAGGTTCATTCTCATGTGTTACGCAGCACGTTTGAGCTTCCGCAAGAACCAATGAGGTTCATTCTCATGTGTTACGCAGCACGTTTGAGCTTCAGCAAGAACCAATGAGGTTCATTCTCATGTGTTACGCAGCACGTTTGAGCTTCTGCAAGAACCAATGAGGTTCATTCTCGTGTGTTACGCAGCACGTTTGAGCTTCCGCAAGAACCAATGAGGTTCATTCTCGTGTGTTACGCAGCACGTTTGAGCTTCCGCAAGAACCAATGAGGTTCATTCTCATGTGTTACGCAGCACGTTTGAGCTTCTGCAAGAACCAATGAGGTTCATTCTCATGTGTTACGCAGCACGTTTGAGCTTCCGCAAGAACCAATGAGGTTCATTCTCATGTGTTACGCAGCACGTTTGAGCTTCTGCAAGAACCAATGAGGTTCATTCTCATGTGTTACGCAGCACGTTTGAGCTTCCGCAAGAACCAATGAGGTTCATTCTCATGTGTTACGCAGCACGTTTGAGCTTCTGCAAGAACCAATGAGGTTCATTCTCGTGTGTTACGCAGCACGTTTGAGCTTCCGCAAGAACCAATGAGGTTCATTCTCATGTGTTACTCAGCACGTTTGAGCTTCCGCAAGCAGGTTCGGATATGAGCTTCTGTTTATGGTCACTGATCAATGTTCATATGTGAATAAATCTGTTCATCATATAAAGTGAAAATTTGGATAAAACCGCTCGATTCCTATAGATTAGTTTTATGATCACTTTATGAACTTTTTGAAGCGACAAAGTGGTAGTGGCGTAGCTGTCAATGGAGGGACAGAAATCTCTCAGATTTAATTTAATATATCTTAATTTGTGTTTCGAAGATGAATGAAAGTCTTACGGTTTGGAACGACATGAGGGCGAGTAATTGATGACATTTTTTTCTTTTTTGAGTGAACTAATCCTTTAAGTTAGAAACGTTGCCTTGGCAAATAATTGAAATAAAATAAGTTTAAGGATCCTACTAAAATGAAGAAAACAATAAAAATGACAAAAGTAAATTAACAAAATGACTGAAACTACTTTATATCAGTCTCTAGCTCTGACACATTTTCGGATACATGTTTCAGGCTTGTTTACACATTAAAAAATTCAACCAACTAAAAATGAATGTTCTATGCCTTAAACTTTTAAGAGATGCCAAAGTTAAAGCCAGCAGTCATTAAATTTTTTACCAATTTGAATAAATGAATAATGATGAATAAACTGAAAACAGAGTTAAAGTTAAATGGATGAACACAAAGATGTTAAAAAAACATACTGGAAACATTTGAACGGCGCTTCTGTGCAAAAATATGTCTCTTACGTAACCATCAGTCACTTGTGAATATAGAAAAAATAAATCAAATCAAATAGTTTTTACAGGATAGCATTTCTTTCCCAGTTGATTACCTCCTGAAGTTACATCAAATCAAAAATCCACACACTAAACCGTAATAATTTTTGTCTTAAAGACTTAAGATATCAAACGTTCGTACTTTTTATTTTTATTATTACATTATTATTAGCACACAGTACATACCAAATAATAATCAGAGGAGTAAATATGAATGAAACAGAACTAGGGTTTTTACAGTAAAATGTTTTAATTCTGCCTCATTGAATAAAACAATCATACAGACATATAAAAGGCAATTGCTAGGTGTCTACCATAATACTGGAAAATTCTTGTGCACTGTGTCCTATATTAGGTGGTTTATACCTACAGAAGAAGCCACTTCACCCATGGCGCACTGTTTGTATATAAGGCACTAATTACCACAAAGGATTCGTACTGTTAGTGGAATTTAGTGGAAATTAAACAAGCTTACACACACTCTCTCTCTCTCTTACACACACACGCACACACAAATTCTCCCAATTCGGTGGGAATGCATCTACACTACAGAGGCAATAGCGACTCTAATCCTTATTCTGACAGTTATTTTACGTAACAGGTATAAAGTAGTTGCTGGGTCCAGAGTAGTGGTATACCTGGAGGTTTTCGTACAACAATTTAAAACATCCTAAACATCAGGCTTTGGTTTCAGATCACTCCTCCTGTACTCAATCCCACCTCAACTGCTTAATTAAACTCCTTTATTTCTTAGAAACCTGGCTTGTTAGATCATTTTTATCAATTCAAACTGAGCATCAGAGCGGGACTGAGCACAGTGAGAGAGTTTCAGCATTAACTGCCTCTAGCAACTAACATAAATACAAGCTCAATGCATTTGTGCAGCAGTATTCTTCTAATCTATGGAGCTGATACTCTAATCGAAGGACTTTCGATGTCCAGTAATAACATGGTGGGTTTGTTGTCCCATAATGATATTAAAATTCAAAGATATTGCCTTCTCTACTTTACTGAGCCACACTCTTCTAGTGTCTTTTGAGTGTATCTACCATCTAAAGCATAAGAGCAAAGCAGCAAACAGAGGAATTCTAACATTAGCACCTTTACGAAAGGTCTCAAGACTATGACTGCCTTCGTGATGAGAGTGAAAGAGAGAGCGAGCTTCTTTCAAGTCACATTTTTATCTGTCAAGCGAGCTTTCACTAGTTTGTAGTTGTGTTAGCACGACTATCTACCATCTGACTGAGGGATATCTCTAGTTTTGAAGCTCTGAAGTCACAGTTTGATGGATGAACCCGTGTTTGTTTTGCTCTCTCAGGATCACTCTCGAACCCTTTCTTATTCTTCTTTCTTCTTCTATTGCCATTGTCTCAATAAAATAAAAAAAAACATTTCCACATATAACTGTAGACAGACAAACAAATAAATGGTATAAAGAATAATACATCAAATCAAACAATAGTGAATAAATCAAGGGCCCCCATAACAAAGTGCTGGGGCCTCTTCGGCATCGTTTGGAGTGACACAATCAAACAATTTACAGCACTCGAAGACATATGAACATACAAAATAATGAAAAGCTAATGAAATATGTAGAAAAATACAGAAGTAATGTAAAACACATTAACCAGAGAGTAGATGCAGTACATGTAGCAATAAAAGTAATAACCTATTTATTGAAAATACTGTGATTCTTCCAATAACAGTACGTAATCTCAGGAATCCTGATTGTGATCAGTAGGAGAGGAATTTGTCCACATCTTCTCCCTCCTCTTATCTCTCTCTCTCCTGCTTTAGACCTCCTTTGTGCTGGTCTTCATCTTCTCCACAGTCTCCTGATGGAGGGAAAAAGTTACAAGGCTTGCATTTCACTCCGAAAATCAAAAAGCAGTAACTAAAATGACATGTAACAGCCTATGAGGAAGGTCACCTCCTGCAGTTTACAGCCCTTTAAGAAGTATATTAGTCAGATGACAAACCAACTCCTCCTTCAAGCTTAGCCAAACATGCCTTGACTTGAAGAAGCTACTTCTTAGATTCTTATGTCAATGATGTCAACACAACAAAACCACTTACTACTGTATGTCACATTTGGCTTCACTTTACTTGTTTTAAGAGTTAGTACATGAAGTAGAGTGAGACTATAAAATACTCCTTAAATCAGCAAGCTCCGCATTCTACTGAGGGATTCAGTTTCTGTGTGCCTGCAGTATGTGATAAACCCTAAGTAAAAACACATTTGCGGTGTGCTTGCTATTATCGCTTTGGCAGATTAGTGTGCTTCCCTTGTAATCACACTCGTAATTAATGTTGGTGTGTTCACTATCGTGGTCCACCTTTGTTACTGCCGAGTGTGTCCCTGAGTGTTATTTAAAGGGGCAGATGGAACACAGATTAGGAACGTGGTTTTTCTGATGTTGGCACTCCTTTATCTGTTGTGCCTCTGAACACTAGAGATTCCGTCTTCTCTGTGCCGTTTCTGTAAAGGAGGTAGAGTGATTGCTATAATTGCTCCCTTATTTTTCCCCAAAGGCTTTTACATTGGAGACGATATGAGAATGCTTTCTAGTGTATGTGGTGCAGTTGTATAACTGGGCCTTAACGCAACCCGTCCCATTCTTCTACCTGCTGCTCTTCCTAGTATGGTCGGTGGTACGACTGTAAAGCGAATATGGCAAGCTGCTTGTTCCATTAACATCTGCTGCCCAGATATTACTAGAAGTATGAAGTCGATATTGATGTGCCTCCCTGGTAGCATAAGAGGAGAGTCCTAAACGAAGAGACTGGGCATTCATGCTATAGCATCCCACTCTGCCCTCTAGTGTCCCTTAGTGAACTAGGTTTGGAGGCATTCTCATTATCCTTCGTATTCTATAGAAAGAGGGAAAGATGGGCATTCATGCTGTTTTGCGTCCTGCGCCTCTCTCTGTAGATTATTCCCGGCGCTTATTGTAGCTATAAGCTCCTTCTATAACATGGGATTAGTATGGAGGATAGGCTTGCATCCCACATCCTCACTGATTGCCATTCTCCTGCTGGCGCTGGAAGTGCAGATGGGTTAGCTATGTGCTCCCTCTGTGAACACTTAACTTGAACACTTGGTAATTGGCTAGACGAGATAGGAAAAGTGGACAATACCGCCATAGCGTCCCACTTCCTTGTCTGTTGCTGGCGTAATGCTTGGTGAATCTAAATTGCAGGCTGCTTCAGTTTTTGTTCACTAGGTGCAGTGTATGGTAAGCTTGGCTACGTCCTCGTTGGTTCACAAGCACAGCGGGCAAGCATTTTTGCATGAATGGCATAGTGAGTATTTCGTTCCCCATAGCGCCATCTTTCTTGACGCAGTGTAGAGTTCCACTTAGAAAGGGAACTTCTCAGGTTAGGTAAGGACTGTAACCATGGTTCCCTGAGAAAGGGACAGAGACACTGCATCGCCTTGCCATTCTTCCGGGCATGCCTGTATGTCTTCCTTCAGACAATTAAAGTTGATGACGTCCTTTCTGCGTGCCTTCCTGCCGGCGCACCTGTGACATCACCCGACTGCAGAAGCCAATCAAGATTGGCATGTACCACACATGCTTCAGACACCGGCTCACGAGGGCGTTTCCCATAGTGTCATCTTTGTGTCTCATTCCCCTTCTCATGGAGACAATTCTTTATATTAACCTGAGAAGTCTCTTATGCTCACCAAGGCTGAATTTATTTGGCTTAAAATAAAGTAAAAACAGTAAAATTGTGAAATATTATTAAAATTTAAAACAACTGTTTTCTATTTGAATATATTTAAAATGTAATTTATTACTATGATGGCAAAGCTGAATTTTCAGCATCATTACTCCAGTCTAGTGTCACATGATTCTTCAGAAATCATTCCAGTATGCTGATTTGCTGCTCAAGAAACATTTCTGATTATTATCAATGTCTAAAACAGATGTGCTGCTTAATATTTTTGTGAAAACCGAGATACCAGGAAACCAGGATTCTTTTATTTGAAATGGACATCTTCTGTAACATTATAAATACCTGGTGGTCAGTTTTAAACTGAATAAAAGTTTTAATTCTTTTAAAAAAAAATACCTTACTGACCCCAAACTTTTGAACGTTTTTTTTAATCAATATATTTTGGTATTGAATGAAATCTATATATATGTATGGCCTTTTCTTTATTAGATGGGACAGTCAAGGATATAGGAAGCAGTTTAAAATGAATTTGCTATGAATGAAGTTAGTCAGCTGACCTGATGCTTGTTGAGTTCAGCCACACGGCGGGTCCACTCCTCTTCAGTCATCTCCTCATCCCCATTAGTGTCAATAACTGGGCTTTTCTCTATGGAGCCAGTCAGTCTCATTATCATTTCATTATAAAAAACTACATTTATTATAAAATCAGTACTTTGGAGAAAAGTGGGGTAAGATGTGTCAGTCCCTTAATGTATGAAACCTTCTTATAGTGTGACTAAATACAGTTTTCAGAACTTCTCGTCACTTTACCACTTTTTTGTCAAGTCATATTTCTATGGCCAATGCTATCTGAAATACATATCTTGACATCCTGAAATATATTTGGGTGTATTCTTTTTTTTACCTCAGTGTCCTTTTGCCTAGACAATGCAGTGTAAAGTGGCACAATTTACCCCACTCTCTGCTAATCTATCAAAATATGATGATAAAATGTATTTGATGATTTAAACTCACCATCACAAGTCATGGCGGTGCAGACCCAGTTTCCACACGCGCAGACGCAGCGGTTGCACTCCACCTGTGTCTCGGCGCCGTCCTCATAGGTCTCATCTTCCAGAGCACATTCTGTAATAATACATACACCATACCCATGTTACCACATGCAGGGAGAAACCAAATATGTGCTACAAAAGTATGCAAAACATTTCAAAATAAGCTTTCAAAAAGCAAAAGAAGGCTTTGACATTGACTACCAACACTTTATTCTTTATTTACTAGCTTGAAATCAGTGACATCTCTCAGAAAGAACATAGCTATTTTGAGTGAAAGGCATGAATTACAACCAAATATGCCTTTGTCCCAGATTCCCGAATTCAAAACAGGAAATTACAGTGGGATGACTATGTTACTACAACCATTCAGGGGAAACGAGGGTAAATGAATATGAAGTGTGCAGTTCTGAACAGTCATTGCAAGCTGAAGCCAGGACATTTACTTTTGATTCTGAATGATATAAAAGTGCTACTATGAATGCTGTTATGTTGTAAGTTCAATGTCAACATAATTGATAAATGTGATATACCCTTCTCCATGATATTTATATTGTTCTATAGTATGTCCTTTTTCATATCCTGCGACGGATACACAGGTCCATGTTCTGAGTAGTGTTATTTTAATATTATGTATATACTATTGTAGTTTTTATTAATATTTTTAATAAACTTGTATTTTTTATATAATCATTTTAGTTTGAGTTTTAGTCATTTTGTTTTGCATTTTTGTAATTTTTATTAGTTTTTGTTAATTTTTAATTTATACTTTTATTAATTTTTATTTAAGTTTTAGTTGCACTCATTTTAGTAGTACTTCAACTTCAACTACTTATCAGTTAGTTGCAAAGACAAAAAAAAAATCCCTTCTAGCATTTAGGTTTTATTCAGCTTTATTTCCATTAACAAAACATTTTCCATAGCTTTAGTTTTAGTTAACAATAAGTTTGAATGTGTAAACTCTGCTACATATGATGCTAGAGAAGGCAGTTCCTCCCACTGAACTTTCACCTAGTTCTGCATACGGAGCCGATCAGCCTGAGGAACATTCTGTGGAAGAGCGGAAAACCCCTTTCTGCCTCACTCAACTACAATTGTGGGAAAACTGTGGAACTGAACTTTGTATTTAAGAAGGTTATTTAACACAGAAGCAAAACCTTTATTGTGAAGGAATTAAAACTTCACCTTCAGAGTAAAAAAGCACCACGGCTTTGTACACAATCTTGACTGCCCACATTGTCATTATGCAAGTGATGCATTTTTGAAAAAAGTCTCTATAATCCACATGCTGGCGCAGAAAGAAGCAAGCAAGAAAGAGACTTACTCTTCTCAGGAGGGTTGAAGCCTGGTTTCAGGCAGTTGAGGAACTCATCAAAGCTCAGTTTCCAGTCGGCATTCTCATCTGAGAGCTCAATGAGAGCGTCCACACAAAGGCTCCTGCGAGATACATGTGGGATCATTTTGTAAATTCCTTTTAGGACAAAATATTTTCTTCAGATGTGATCAAGAGGACATTTTTGGAGTTAAAAACACAAGTCCTATTTGTGTTTCCAATGCACTATCCAGCTAACCAGTAGGACAGTGAAATGTTTGCCCGTTATTATCAGTGTTTGTAGAGTTTTTCCACTCTAGGTCATCCTGACCGACAGATGGACACAATAAACTCCCATGACCTTTAATGTCAGAGAAACAGGAATCAGTCCTGTGTGAAAGAGATTATTATGATGATTATAACTGTAGTGTAGGCTAGTGGATAGATGTGAAGTCAAAAATGTGAAGTCTGTCCTCATTTAGACAAAAGGATACAATATCCTGACGTCTCTTTTGCATTCCACTGAACATTTGTATCTAAATTGTTTTTTGACCAGCTTCCACAGAAGAAAGTTAAAGATCAGGAGACCTTTTAACATACATTTTCAGCTGATCATTGAAATTAATAGAAATTAAAGGTGTAATTCCCACTTTACCCTCCCTCCATTATTAGATTAATGCTGATTACTAATTGTCAATGCCAGACTTTTAAACTATTTGGTGCCCTCAGTCTTGCAAATTTGGTTATATCCTTGAATACCAACATATGTAACACTAGACTATTTGTACACTTCCATTCAGTGTCACATGATCCTTCAGAAATCATTCTATTATTCTGACTTGGCCTCAATAAACATTTATTATTATCAGATTCTTTTGATGAATAGAAGTTCAAAAGAACAGCATTTATTTGAAATAGAAATGTCTACTGTCTTTTGAACAATTTAACCCATCCTTGCTGAATAAAAGTATACATTTCTTTCAAGAAATAAAACCACCAAAACCACCTTACTGACACCAAACTTTTGACCGGTAGTGTTGTGGTTTTGTGAGCGAGTGTGACTGTGTGTGTTTTCACCTGAGTAGACGGTTGTTCTCCTCTTCAACGTAAGAGTTCATCTGAACGGCGGTGTCATTGTGCTGAATGAACTTGAGCAGCTCTGAAGAATCCAGCTGAGTGTCTCCGTTATCATAATTCTATCAAGAAGCATAAGAGCATACCGAAAATAAATGTAATGAACTCAGTGTTTTCACACTTGAAATAGTTAACCCTATGTCATTATAAAACCTCAAAAGGAATCCTGGGTTATCCTGCTTCAAGTTTCACACTGCTCATAATTTACCCGTGGTTAACAATTAATCATGGTTTTCATAAACCATCACATGGTTTCACACTATATCCCTGAACCCTGGGTTAACAATCTTATTTGCAGTGTCAGTGTCATTTAAAGCGGTGCGCATCCTTGTATTACCGACTGAACTATCAAGTTTTTCACTGAATGGACTTTTTGGACTATAAAGGTAAGAATGAAGTGATCTCTTCACTCCAATTGTCACATTTGCTGTCATAGTTTGACATTTGTTGCCTCAAACGCTGAAACAACAGTTTATAAGACAGTGTTTCTGTTACTGTCCAAAGCACAATAATATAACACACGACTGGTGAAGTCTTAACATTCTAACACCGCATCGTTTCACACTGCACACGTTTTGCACCACAATGCGGTTTGTTTTGGTTGTAAAACCAGTTCTAAACCTCTTTCAGAGCAATGTTTCATAACCTCTGCTTCTAAATTACAAGTGTGAAACATTCCTTTACCCGGGGTTAAAACTTGAAAAGGCCAAGTGTTGAGATCAGACAAAAAAAGTATGCTTAATTGAATTAACTTTTACATTTTGATTAACAATTAAACAAATGACTACAATTAATTGAATGTTGATTGAATGAGTTATGTTTAACTTGAAATATGAATCTACTTGACACTGTTTTTATTGTTGGATACAGTCGAGAAGGTCATGACCACTAGAATTAGACAGGCCATTTTAAGTCAAGGAAACAGACATTTTATGTGTTTACATCTTGCTACCTTTCATGCTAAGTTAGTTATCTAATATCCTTAAAGTTCCCATAACATCAAAATTGACGTTTTTTCGTCTTGTCGTATGAATATGTTAGCCTTACTGTTATCTGTAAGCTAGTGTGTTCCAAAACAATGACAAAATTTGCATTAAGAAGATTTAAGCATTCAAATTTACAATCTCTCACTTCTGTGGATCAATGGTTTTGATGCCATCAATCTACTTCAGCTTCTCATCAGATATTCTGTCCAATCAAATGCTCCCTAGAATCTAAAGAATTTCTTCCTGCAATGGGATTGTGAGACGCCGCAGGCCAGACTCTGATCGCTGAGGTTATCTGGTCTCTGTGCAGGTTCTGCAGTGAAGTTTGCTCTGAGCAGATAGTCTGATGACTGATATGTCTGATATCTACTCGGTCGTCTGCAAATGTGTGTAGGACAGTAGGTAGAGGAGACTGTGCGCTACAATATATGAACCCTTTTCACATTTCCGGGCTTCTCCGAAGCGGAAGTCATCGTAGTTTGGGTAAACATCTATAGTAGTGAATGGAAATGATATATAATATAATTTTTGTGTTTGCATATTTTGCTCCAGTAGCAACAGAAAAAATCCACAATGGCGTTTCTATAACTTTACAAAAAAAGTATTTTTTTTTTTAAAGAGATTGATTAAGGTGGACAGAAGAGAGAAAGATGTGGTGTATTTGGTGTCACTCCTTCAGCTGTTGTATTAGAAACTCTCTAGGTATCTGAAATTGAATGCCAAGTTAATGTTACACTTACACAAAGTATATAAATGTACATTAAACTTTGTAAAAATGAAAATACAAAATGCTTTGCTAGATTTGCAATGTTAATAACTGTGGAGACACATCATCACACAAAAAAATAAAAGCCATAGGAAATTCTTTAGTTTATACAGACACATGCATCAGTGATCAACATAAGCTACTTTGAAACTTTTACACATCATGCTCTTGGTTTAATCTTATCACAGCAGTTTGTCAGAAGACTGTACTCTGCCTGGTACAAGTGATTTTGTCATGTTGACCAATAAACAAGAGTAAAAGGACATGGTCATGATTGAGTCAAAGTTCCAGGCTTTGTTCTCTCAACATTTGAAGGGTAATTTTACTTGAAAATTTTAATTATTCCATCATTTATCGCCTAATGTCACCTAATCCAAACCTGAAAATGACACTGTTTCTTCTGTGGAACACAACACAATATATTTTGTAGAATGTCAATAGGGTTCAAATCAACATCAGAGAAAAATCAATTTTCTTTTGAGTTCCACAGAAGAAGAAAATTCATACAGGATTGGAATGAGTGAGCAAATAATGACAGGAATTAATTTTTGGGTGGACTATCCCTTTTTAAATACTTTAGAGAAGGATGTTTAACTGATCTGAGCAGCATATGGATTATTAGTCAGGTGATAGCAGTCAGTCAGATTTATGGATTGTGCTGACGGCTGTTCATGACAGCCTTGTTCATCAGCCATCTGTGCGTCACATCTCTGCCAGTGCAAAGGTGAACTAATACTGAAACAGACTGATCCATAAAAAGATCCAACAAACTGCTGCTATGCAAACAGAAGTCATTTTAGGTGTATTTTACACGCCTTAGGAGGCTGCCAGAAAAATGATGTGGCGTGTCCTGAAGGCAATTTGTAGAGCGGCAGGAGGGCGCAGACATTCCCTGGTGGAGGCTAATATACAAAAAGCCCTGATGCTGAAGGAACTAGACCAGAATAAATCTCATTCCTTTCATGACTACACTTCAAACTGATATCAATGCAAAATAGATGTCAAACATTTGTGTTTGTAAATTTGCAGACATTTGGAAACCAAAACTCTCACTTAACCTATTCTGCTTATGTTATGATGTTAATAATTCTGCATATTGTTGGCAGTGGCGGAGCCATATGCCCTAATCGCCATTTGCTTCACACCAGACACATCGCACTCTCAAGTTCAAGTTCTCAAAAGTGCCGTGGATGTGTTTTGCTGTAAAACGGTAACAGAAAGGACAATCTATAATGTCCATAAGCAAAGACTTTATTAAATACACACTCTTCCATTAAATGGTGAAGTCATTATGCAGATGCATAAACAACGATTTAAGACAAAATTATGTAATTTAATAGAAAACTATGTGAGTGGCGCTCTGTGGCACGGCAGATATCAGATAATCAGATATATGGGGTGTTCAGTGCCACCCTGGACACCCCTCTGGCCCCGTCACTAACTGTTGGGCCTGTGCAATTAAAGGACAATTTTGAAATGGTAAGACAAGACACCCCATGTGAATAAAGGGTACAAAAAATAGATACCACCATACTTACAGTTGATTGATTACATTAAGAATTTCAAGCATTTGTTTTTGGTATTACAGGTTTTCTGAAATATTATGTATAAATAAGAAAAAGTGTAACATGTAGAACTACATGTTACACTTTTTCTTATTTATACATAATATTTCAGAAAACCTGTAATACCAAAAACAAATGCTTGAAATTCTTAATGTAATCAATCAACTGTAAGTATGGTGGTATCTATTTTTTGTTAGATCTATTTTTATTCTTATTTTTTATCTAAACTCAGGCAAACCAGGTTATGGAAAACAGAACCTACACACAATGAAACAAAACAGATATAGAACTTTCTATATCTGTTTTGTTTCATTGTGTGTAGGTTCTGTTTTCCATAACCTGGTTTGCCTGAGTTTCCCTGTGCTCATTAGTTTCATTAGTTCCTAATTTACGCACCTGTTCTGTTTTCTGTTGATTACTCAAGTATTTAAATCCCCCTGTAGTCAATAAATGTATCCCTTTAAACTCATCTTTGATCACCAAAATTACATATTTAAATGTTTTTTCCTTGAAAAAAATTTGTCATGCCTTAAAATAGCTTGATTGTAACTCTACACCCTTGTCTCATTTAGTATACGCGTTTGATGTAAAAAAGTTTGATGTAAGTGCTACTGAAGTGGAGATTTCTCTGACTCAGTTTGAGAAAACAACCTTTAAAGGGGTGGTATAATGCCCTTTTCACAAGATGTAAAATAAGTCTTGTGTAATAAGATGTAAAAACACACCGTTTTGTGTCTGTTCCTTTAAATGCAAATGAGCTGCTGCTCGAGGCACAGAGGGCGGAGCTTCAACTGCTTGCACTCACACAGACATGCACTGAAAATTTCAAAAACTTTTAGCCTTTTATGTTCAAACCGGATTCAGACAATGATGGAGAGACTCAAGAAGAAGTGACAATGTAGAATGCTACAGGACGTTTCTGAATGGTTAGTTGATGAATTTATGTAGCTGATGTGTATCTTCTAGTCATTGATTAACATATTCTGTGTTGATAATCTATAAATCGTGTTCAGGGGGCGGGTTTATATACATTTTAGGGTTAGTGATGTCACTAACCCGGGAGGAAGCTTGTGTAGTCCCTACCAGCCGTTTGTTGTAGTCCTTAAAAAGTGATTTCTGTAACAGCAAATATCTCCCTTTGCTTTGAACTTTGAGCGTTGTAACTTTGCAGATGTTGTTTATGCTCAAACAGCAACATTACACACTAACTAAAGTTAAAAAAGTGAAATCATAATCAACCACCCCTTTAAAGATATGCATTAGAATTGAAATCTACAGATGGAAATACATAAAGTGCAATAAAATAAACACTTAAAAGTTTATTTTGGATGTTTTTGAAACGTAGCCCAATATCGAAAAACTTTTTGCCAGGAGTATCTTGTCATAAAGTACGAAATTATACAAAGTATTGCAGGTTTAATATTTTAAGAGACTGCACACACCTTGAAGTACTTGAGGAGGATATCAGTGAAGTTGGAGCCCTTAGTGAACCAGCCGTCTGGAACAACCTCTGTCTGCAGCCAGTTGATCACACGTCTGCGCAGCTCGTTACGATCCGCAACGTAACACACAACTTCAGAGATCACACACACACAGGCAGACAGACAAAAATTTAGACAGAAGAACAGAGAAATGATAACACATATATCATATGCTAACTGGTTTAGTGAATTCAGCTTTATCCTCCTGGGATCCAGCAAGTCAGTTTTGTTCTTGACAAGAGAACATTTTACTGATGAGATCCACTGGTGCATCATAAAAGAGGACATCCTGGGCTTCTTAGAAATGTTTGGGAGTTCGCTTCTTGGTTTTTAAAAATATGTGATTATCATGTCCATTTGATAAATATCTGATATTTGAAATAAACCAATTTTAAGGAATGAGAAACAGTATTTCTAAAAAATCTGTATAAAAAAACAGAAAAGGTATAGTAATTTTCTACAAGAATATTATCTGCTAAGTTCATGGACACTAAAGGGCCGTTTACACGACACCGTTTTCAACTAAAAACGTAAAACTTTGAATGCGTTCTGGACATACACTCTCAGAAAAAAAGGTACAAAAGCTGTCACTGGGACAGTACCCTTCAAAAGGGTTCTAATATGTACCATTTAGGTACTAATATGGACACGTTTGGTACCAATATGTACCTTTGAGGGACTTATATGCACTCTTTAAGTACAAAGGTGTACCTTTTGAAAAGGTACCGCCACAGTGACAGCTTTTGTACCTTTTTTTCTGAGAGTGTACATTTACATGACAACAGCATTTTGGGGGCCTGAAAACGCAAACTGTTGAAAACTGGATTGAAAGTGCAATTTTTTGAAAATTATACAATTACCGTCTCTATGTAAACTACAAAAACATGAATTAGTAAAACCGGTGATGTCATGTGGATGCGTGTTACGTGTTCAGTCTATAGGCACGTAGTGTTTCTTTACAAAGTGGCATGGAATCGGTTTTACAGATCCATGTGAACGGGGATCGTTTTGCAGCTTTGCCACATCAATTTGCAGTTACATCAAAAAAGTAATGTGATTACGTAATGTACGTTACTTGTAATGCATTACTCGTTACATCAGAAAAGTAATCAGATTACATAATGCATGTTACTTTTAATGTATCACTTTACTCGTTACATCAAAAAAGTAATCTGATTATGTAATGAATGTTTCTTGTAATGCTTTACTCATTACATCAAAAGTAATCTGATTACGTAATGCATGTTTCTTTTAATGTATCACTTTACTCGTTACATCAAAAAAGTAATCTGATTATGTAATGCATGTTTACGTATAATGCTTTACTCGTTACATCAAAAAGTAATATGATTTTTGTATGCATGTTACATGTTATGTGTTACTCCCAACACTGCTGATTCTCAGATGAGATTAAAAACACCTGGGCCCGTATTCATAAAGATTCTAAGAATCCTCTCAGAAAACTCTTAATTTAGCTTAAAAACTTTTATGTAGGAGTCTTAGCTTAAGAGCGATTCGGGACCGATCTGAGAGCAACTCTGAGTAAGGAAAATACAAAAACGTTTATCTTAGTGAGGAGGCGGGGTTAACCCCGTTGCTATGTATGACACAATCTTTTGAAGACTGTGATTGGTTGGTTGTCCAAGAAGGAAAAAAAAAGTGATTTTAAGTATAGGGTCTATTCTAAGCCTCCACTTTGAACTTACATGCGTAATTTTTCCTATTTGATCGTTCTCTCACACACACACACACACACACACATTATATATGTGTATATACATCCTTTTTTTATTTACCATGCTGTTGATTTCCTATAAGGTATTTGATTGCTTAGAATGATAAAAATTGTTCCACTCTTTCCTGTTACACTGATTGCTGGCATGTCTATTTAAGTGGTGGTTTGAATGTTGGTTTTAATGTATCAAACATGGAATTTTCCCAGTTACCAAATATCGTAATGTAGTGATTACTTTCATTTCAGGCGCTATGGCATTTCTGCGCTGTGTCGGAGATATTAGCGTGTCTCTAAAAAGATCAGTCACAAACATGATCCCTGCACGATCTAATCTATAGCGTCTTATTAACTCACTGTCATCCATTGTCTGCAACACATTTCTTCTCCCTCTTCGTCTTTCTGCCATTTTCTCCTCTGCTAAAGAAACTCTTAAGCCTCTTAAAAGTCCTCGTCTGTGCTCCTGACAATTTTGACCTTAAGACCTCTTTTAAGGGTTAAGATGCTTTCTGAATTACTTTTTTCTTTACTAGGAGTTTTTCTTTAATTTTAAGAGTAAACGCCCACATTTCTAAGAATTTTCTTAGAATTTTGTCACTAGGAGCTACTCTTTGCATTAAGATTCTTTATGAATACGGGCCCTGGGGCCGTATTCACAAAGAATTTTAAGGCTAAAAGTAGCTCCTAACTGGCGAATTTAGGAGCAACTCCTAAAAATAATGGGCGTGTCACTCGTAACTTTAGGACTCCTAATTTTTTTGACTAAGAGTAATTCACGAAGCATTTTAGCCCTAAAAGTAGCACCTAAGCCTGGGACAGCTTAAAAGAAGTCGAGAGGACTCCTAACTCACTAAGACCTATTCACAAACCGCTTTTTGTGGCATTTCACGTTGCGATGTTTTGAAATGCGTATGCGACGGCTACATGAGCTTCCAATCGCGAGGGAACAATTTTGCATTGTAGGCATAACTAGGGATGCGATAACACCACCAACAACAACCAAAACTAGGCTACTCATTGCATGTAAACTAATTGTAACGTTTCATTTTGAATCAAATTAAAATGTTCTTCTCTTTGCAAACGTAGGCAGAGGCATATAGTGACAGATTAATTAAATAATGTTGCAAAGATATTGCATCAATCCATATGTTTCATTAGGCTACTAGGCTATTTGTTTAGCCTTACTCTTTATTCATTTAGGCTATTTATTCAGTTATTCATCATCTT
Source organism: Rutilus rutilus (assembly GCF_951802725.1). Taxonomy (NCBI): domain Eukaryota; kingdom Metazoa; phylum Chordata; class Actinopteri; order Cypriniformes; family Leuciscidae; genus Rutilus; species Rutilus rutilus. The sequence goes on from NC_140215.1 coordinate 27,951,820, forward strand.
CCGTCCTTCGCACTACTTGTGTAGCGCACGCATTCTCAGACCTGTACCTGTCACTCATCATCGTAGGGGAGGGGTTTGGAATCATTCCCGCGTTACAGTCATCAGCCAATCAAGGTGGTCACTTCAGTCAAGCTCGTGCATGAGTAATGACGTCATCCATAGCAACGAAGACTCACTCTTAGTTTAGGAGTTGTCATTTTTCTTTATTAAGAGTAGGTCTGAAAGGCGTTGTGAATAACTTTTAAGAGAAAACTCCTAGCTAAAATCTTTTAGTGCGATTTAGGAGTACTCCTAGTGGTAAGATAAAATGCTTTGTGAATACGGCCCCTGATCACTAGTCTGAAAACATCAATAGATCAATGTAGTGAGGTTTTCTCAGAGAGGAGAGCTACAGTAGAAATGTGTCTTTTTAAACATTATTAGATTTATAAGCTAATAAGTGTAAATCAAAATACTCTGGTAAACTGGAGGGAGCGTGAGCATTTTCTACGTAGTCCGAGTCAGGTCTTCACAGAGTTGTACCTCCACCAGATCTTTGATGGAATCACGTCCTCATGTTCTGATTTCAAAGACACGCAAAGTTCAACTTCTATGAAGGTCTTCTCTGTCTGCTGGTCGAACGGGAACAAACTCAATTGCGTTTGCAATAAGTGAAGCTGTATTATATTTTTTGCATATATTTTATAGTTTTCACATGATTTTACATCATCATGCCTTGGTTTTACACACAGTATTGCTGTGTTATCAGCGTATTATGTTTAATACGGTATCTTTATTTGGTTAAAACCAAAAACGCATACTGTCCACTCAAGTGGACCTCTGTAAAATGCTAAAGAACATGTTTATTTTAAACGCCTATGAAATGTAGGCACTGCTACTTCATATGTATACAAGTTTTCATACAAAGATAAAGTTCTTTTATAACCAATGATTTCATTATTTTATGCATCAATGTTACAAAAGCATGTTTATAAATGAGCTAAAATTGGTTGGTGATTGATAAACCATCACTCTTGCCAATAGCATCTTTATTTTCTTACAATAACTGATGTCCTCTTTAGAGCACAAACAATAAACTCATGGTCCAAAGCCATAAACAAAATGGCAAAGACTTGGTCCCAAGAGATTAAATGCATTCTCTACATCTAAAGAGTTATTTTGAGCGCAAGTAATTCCACTGTCGCCGTGTCAGAGAGGCTATGTCTGCTCTCTGAGCTCATAAAATGCTGGTAATTAATGGTAATCTGTGCAGCCGACAGATAAGTAGAGTCATCAGAAAGCTCTGGTTTGGCTCTTAGCCAGTGGTCATAATACAACTCACCTGGGCTGGCTGCAGCCTTCTCTTTCTTCTTCTCTGTAAGAGACAAAGATAAACGTGAGTGATGTCTCACAATCTGCACGTAGTTATGACTGAATCTTCCCTTGGTTATCGGCTGAGCAACTACTTGCATCAAATATAGATAAGAGGTTACAACGTCACCTCATAGCATGTCGTAATGTAACGATATACGTGGTCAGAAAAACATGATATCAGACTTAGACCTGGATTTGACCATATGTTCAACGTCCAATGATCTGTGTGCTGAGATGGTAATAAGTCTAAGACGTCCATGTTACAGAGCTGGTCCATTGAAGAGTACATTAGTAAGAACAAGAGAGAACGTCCTGTTCCAGTCAGATAAACTGTTCCCAAGGGATCTCGCCAAAGCGAATCAATACATTATGTTCCCATCTCTTATTTTACCCTGTTATCAATCAGAAATGTTGGATGAAGCTTATCCTCTATTCTTACTATAAGCAGGATCCCAGCATTCCCATGATGCCTTTCCTGGGTAAATGCGGTCCTGATATCCCAAACAACTTCTAATGAGATTTTTTTCTTTTACTATGTAATAAACAAAGACTGTTCAAAATGCTTACAGTATATTTCTAGCTACTAGCTCTGGTTATTAATTTATTACTAGTAAGTTAAGAAATGAATACATGTATTCAGCAACGGTGCCTTAAATTTATATAAAATGACAATAAAGATGTTTATAAAATTACAAAAGATTTCTACTTCAAACAAATGCAGTTCTTTTGAATCCCCCCCAAAAAAGATTAGTTTCCACAAAAATATGAAGCAGCACAACTGTTTTCAACATTGATGATAATAAGAAAACTACCACTTTGACGCTTCAAACAGTTCATAACGAGATCGTAAATCTACTCCATAGGAATTGAGTGGTTTAGTCCAAATTTTCTGAAGAGACACGATTACTATATATGATGAACAGATTGAATTTAGGCATTTATTTGATTGAACCTCATCAAACAAGCTGCGTAACATGAGAAAATGAACCTTATTGGTTCTCGCACATCAAGTGAACACGCTTGAGTTTCCGTTTACCACAACTGATGTGTGAGTTGATGAATGTTTCTGTGAATAAAAGCCTAAATTCAATCTGTTCATCGTATAAAGCGAAATTTTTTACTAAACCACTCAATTCATATGGATTAGTTTTACGATTTCTTTATGAACCTTTTGAAACGTCAAAATGGTAGTTGCGTAGTTGTCAATGGAGGGATAAAAAGCTCTCCGATTTCCTCAAAAAAATCTTAATTTGTGTTCCGAAGATGAACGAAAGTCTTACGGGTTTGGAACAACATGAGGGTGAGTTATTAATGACAGAATTTAAATTTGTGGGTGAACAATCCCTTTAATGCTTTTACACCAACATACTGTCCACAACCTCACTTCAAGACCAAGAGTGAGACTTTCATAGGGCTCTGTGTGTGATGTATATCCACAAGTACATCCATTACATCCAGTATATCCATCAGTACAAAGCTGATGCTTAGGTTCCCAGCATACTGCTATGAAAAAAATGATGTAGCTGCATTTTTGCACTGTTTGCTAGTTTATTTCGCTGATGTTGTTGTCGTTGTAACGATTATGTTCAGTTCTGGTTTAATTTTCACTCTGTTTGATGTGTTCCTGATTGCCTAATTTGCAAGTTAGTTTCCTCATTTATTAATTAGCTCTACACCTGTTCTGTATTTTTATCCTCAGTTCTGTTTGATCAGTTTTCCGTTAATAGATCTGGCCCTTAGTGTTGATATCTGTGCTTGCATGTTTCACAAATTGTACTAAAACTCTCCTAAAGATGATAACTACACTGTGGCTTAATTGTTTATTAAAGATCTTATTGCATCTTTATTATAATGTGTAATTTTAGAATTGACTGTTAAATCCTTGCAAAATCACAGAGAATGTAATTTCCGGTCATTATCACCCTTCAATTCATTCCTAATCAGCCTATATGCCTGTAGTTCATTCCTATTCTCCTCCACACACCTTTGCAATGTCCGTCATGGGCCACTTGGATCATGAGTCCAGTAAGACAGGCGTCACGGTGCAGTTCGCAGTGGTTACGGTACGTTTTTCCATTACTGCCACACACTGAGCGCTTATGAGGTTTGCATTGCTGCAGGAGAAAACAACATACTGTTAAAAAACACAACAATTTAAACTATCACGACTGCCAATGTCTCAAGCAAGAAAGACAAATGAAAGGCACTATAAGGTGAATGTCTTTTGAGATATCTTCAATATTTTTGCTGAATAATCTAAGTAGACACATAACATGGTATGTAGCCTGCATTATATGCATGACCCCAGTCCAACACACACTGCTGTTATTGTATAAAAGTGTATTACACATTTTTCAGGATATTGTTCTGGACAATTTTGACTTAAAGTCTAACAATAATCCTAACAATAAGGTGCCAGAAACCCAGACCAATATAGTATCTGTATTGGAAAAACTTCAGGGAAGTGAAAAGTTTCTAATGAAGAGGTTTCATCCCTTATGAAAAAAGGGTGCTTGTATTATATTGAATGTGTACTTCAAATCTTTATATTGCTCTATAAAACTGTACATGTAGATAACGTAATATGAATTAAATAAACTTAAAGAGAGTACACTTTTATGACTGTTTCTTTACACACTTTTAAAAAAGCACACTTTGTGATAATGTAAAGTAAAAAAAATGCATTTTAAATCATCACGTTTTAATAATCTTTTGTTGTGCTTTAAAAAAGTACACTTATTTTGATGTGTCTGACTAACATACTAAAGCACATGTAAACTACTTGATTATAATTTTAACTGTAGTGTGCTATTCGTTATTACACTTAAAGTTAATATATTTTAAATGCACCAAATTTAAAGAATATTTTAGTTTGCCATAAATGCTTGTCAATATATTTGGCAGTATACTTTAATCATATTTACCATACAATAGATGTAATTATGAAATAAGAATTTTTTTTTTTTTTTTTTTGCAAGGGATATTCAGTGTTCTCAAAATCAAGGAAAACCAAAAAATAGATCATTATAAAAACCTGGCATTTTCTAAACCTGGAAAAGTCACAGAACTTACTAAAAAGTCATACAAACTTTTCTAGTTTTACTCAGATCTAAATATTTCATCAGCTAGAAATTCTGCAATCTCTATGAAATGTTTACAAATCCTCATCCAGTCATCCAAAGAAATGTAAAGGTCAAGAAAATTCATTGGTCAAATCTCTGCATATTTCCTATAGAAGTTTTTCTTACCTCAATGCACAAACAGCTGGGGTCTCCTTTCTCGTTCACGGCACACTCTCTTCCAGCGCCACAGAACACGTTCGCACACACCTTTGATTTGCTCTGAGCCTCCTACCGACAAACACACAGAAATAAACAACATTAATAAAACAGACACACAGCTGCAAAACTCTGAATAGGTCCTGCCCTTACAAAAAAATAACTTTATTCAAGTGTGCTATCAGCTGCAGCATACTTCTTTTAAACTAAAAGTAAGAAAGTATGCTTTGAGTCGATTTTCTCGATTTCGATTTCTCAGAAATATACTTTATGTCCTTCTCAGAAACATACTTAAAATTGCACAAGAAAGTCTAAGTATATTTGCCCTATACATGTACTCAATATTTTGATCAAGATATACTTAAAAGTATAATTAAGTATTCAAAGTATACTTGGCTGCAACTGTGTTTCCTCTTTGGATTGAACAGCCTTTTAAATACTTTTTCACATAGTTTTACATACTGTCTTATAAACTTACATTGTTTGAAAATATAGATTTTTAAAGAAAACAGAGATGTTCCTTATTCTGAGTATGTGGATTTTTGAGATGCCCACTGGTAGTGTAGGAATTTACTTCAAATCTACTAAAAGTACAGTTCAAGTATAAAAAATAATACATAAATAGTAGTATATTTAGTGCAAAATAATATATAAATAGTAAACTATAAGTATGGTTAAGTTTACTTAAAGAAATCTTAGTATACTTGTAGTATAAAACTACTAAACTAGTAGTTTATTGAGAGTACACTTCAAAGTGTACAAACAAACAAAAAAATGTGTCACAATGATTTGACTAGTAAACTATAAGTATACCAATAAGTTCACTTGTAGTATAGTTGCAGTACGAGTGAAAAACGTAGCTCTAAACTAGTTGTGTACTCAAAGTTTACTACTGTTACACTTAATGTACACTTAAACGTATACTTACAGTATATACACTAAAAAGTGGGCCAATTTGGTCCCAAGTAGTATTGAAACAGAACACTTACAAGTATACTTCTAGTACATTGATATTAGTATACTTACTACATAGCGTATACTTAAAAATATATACTTGAACTTTACTTTAGTATACAGTACTTAAAATGAACTTAAAGTATACTTGTTTTTTGTAAGGGTGGGCAGAAACAAAGTAAGTTTGTGCACATACAGACTCTCACCACCAGAGGGCGGCTAAAAAGGCACTATTTTTAATTGTCGGATTCTGGAATTATTCAGTTGGCATTTAAAACATATATTTAGCATGCATAATTCTCACTTCTCACAAAAGACTGTTTGTGAAGGATGTTTTGTGGTTTGGCATCTCTATTCGAATAGCTCATGAAACCAGGGCAGGCTAAAAAACTCTCGAAACAGAAACTGGCGTGGGCTACAGGACACAAATTCACTTTTACCACAAACATAGACAAACACACTTATACTTGCTCTTTCTCTCTCACAGTGTTTCCTCTAGGGACAGAAGATTGATAACTATCTCTAAAAGAGTGGACTCTCTCCACTCTAAACACTCGGGAGAGCCTCCTGCCACCAGTTTCCCTGACAACTAGCGGTTCTCCTTGAAAACTAGGACAACCTCTCAATGTGTGTCCCACAAGGTACAGATGCATTAAAAATATAACAGCGGTCATGTCCGGTGAAAATACTATGAAAATCAATGGCTACCGTTGAAAATATCTTCTTTAAAATATCTTCTTTCATGTTCAACAGAAGAAACTCATACAGGTTTGGAACAACTTGAGAGTGAATGAATGATGACAGTATTTTCATTTTTGGGTGAACTATCCCTTTAAGTATCGTGTAATTCACAATAGCCTATATAAAAGAAAAGTATCTGGTAAATAAAAAAAATAATTTCTTATTAAATACAAACGTGAACACAAAAATTATATAACATTTTTACAAATATAAATTAGAAAATAAGCATGATATTTAACATGCCAACAGATTAACAGATGGAGGGGATTATTTCTCTTTCAAATAGATGCTGTTCTTGTGAAATTTCTATTAAAATAATCCTGAAAAATGTAGCAGTTTCCACAAATATATTAAGCAACTTTTTCCAACATTTATAACAATATTAGTGTTTTCACTGTATTTCTGATCAAGTACATGTATTAAACAAATCTTGCTGACCCCACACTTTTGAATAGTAGTATAAGCATTTTAGGGTTAAATCATCATTATCCATAAAACATCATTGAATACAAAGAACTTGAGGTCCATCAAAAGTGAGATACTCTCTTCTACCAGCAGATGGAGCAATGATATCAGGTTAGTGGGCCATTGACACGGAATGTGTTTTTTCGTTTAAAACTATAGACAAAGCACAATGAAATGGTTTCAGCATGTTTCTAAAACGTTTAACTCAACACTCCTAAAACGCATCAATACGCAAGAACACGTCCTATATGATAAAGTTCAAGTGCATGTTTAAAAATAGACTCTAAATTCGTGTAGATTAGACAGGGCCGTGTTTTTTTTTTTTTTTTTTTTTTTTACATTGCGCTCTTTTTTTAGCTCTACTTAACTTTCTCTCTGATTTATGAGTGAGGTCAGTGAATGTGCCTCACGTCTGAAAAATTCAGACCAACTCCCTTTCAGTCTTCCTTTTTTTTTCTTTGTGTTCCTCTAATATCCCCCGGCTCTCCAGACCAGGACCCCAGACTCCACACCACAGCAAAGTCATGTGAACAGAGAGCTAGCCAATCACGTGCTGCCAAGTTGAGCCTGGAGTAACGATTTAGGAGTTTCCTGAAAAACCCCTCCTGCTGCTTTCCCAAACCTACATAGAGTCCAACCATAATCAAATGCAGCCTGTGTGTGTGTGTGTGTGTGTGTGTGTGTGTGTGTGTGTGTGTGTGTGTGTGTGTGTGTGTGTGTTCAAGAAGGGTGTCGTCACATCTGCAATCTTGCCTGTTCTTTCCTTTCCCATGAACCATGATTGCTGGTTCCACCCTGGACTTACTCTAATACACACACTTACAAGCACACACACACACACACGGACAGACCCTTCCCCCCTTCCAGCTCATGCGTGAGTCATACAATGTAAGCAAACTTTCCAGAGAGATTTTCTATCCCGAGGCCTGCATTCTTAGAGGAATTTGGTCAGTGCTGCTCCGATTGAGTTCATCAGAGGACATGCCGACACAATGTTGCCGTATTACAAGTTTATGGGATATTCATTTGAGAGAGTTTTGTCCTGACAATAGAGGAAGATGCAATTGTGGACCACCGGTAACAGAGGTACATTAAAGGAGAGAGAACAAAACCAAGCCTCATGCATAAATGAATCTCTTTCTCTACAGGGAAGCTACACTGACATTTAAACGAATGAACATTGTAAAGTACTTTAGCTAAATCATATAAAAAAGCAGATGTTTCCATGACAACCAGGCAGGATGGCTTGAAGAGAGCTATTCAACTTACTGTAGGAGAGAGTAAATGAGAGATTGGCTATAAGATGCCTGACGCTGAACTATGACCTCCAAGATTTCATGCACACATGATGCTGTCCGACTCTTAAACAATCGTGTTGTTATCCATCTTTTGATCCCTCTGTCTCAAAGCTGTTTCCTTTATTGGTGGTATTAAAAGGCACACTATGCAGTTTCCGTTTTTCTCAAACAGCGACCCCTAGAGTCGCTATGGAGTACTTGTATTTAACGTTACTGTCGTTTTCTTTTCCTTGACTCTTCCGACTGCGCTTTCTTCGCTTTCTTCGTTGACTCTGCCATGATTCACGTCTGAAATGCGTGCTAGTGTCTTTCGTAGAGGATGCTTCATATGTTGTTGATGTGTGTGACGTCATGCCGTAAAGCAAGTCGTGATTCTCGCGAGATTTGTCGGGGCGCCACCTCTCAAACTTGTATTGCTGGTTTTGCCAGCGGCGTCCCCCTTGCTTTGCTATCGGGATGATTCGCCCTACACTCTTGCATAGTGTGCCTTTAATGTTGTTAAATTATTCTACAAATATAATCATCTGAGCCTAATTAAATTTTTTGTCTTGTTTTCCATACAGTAAAAATCTCTCAAATAAAGTTACCTAAGAAGAAAAAGTGTGTAAGGTAAGGGTTTTCAGAGAATATACGCTAACGTTTTTTCCATACACTACATTTAATACATTTAATCCGCATATTAAACGTACAGTATGTAATTTTTTTCGCCGCTAGGTGTCGCTAACCTCTTTACAATAACAAAGGCATAGTTTGATGACGCAACATTTGCTAAGAATTATGGATCTTTTCGTCAACGTCAAGCCGACCGATCTAATAATGTTTATGGATGACTGAATACATCAATGTTTTTATCATGACTGTGATATGAAGCAGGTCGGGATTGCTAAGAGACAGATATCAGCTCCACACACGACGCGAGTCCCGCGGATATAAAAGGAATATGGACATTTCATTCTACCGAACTACACGCAAGTGCAGAATTACAACTCACAGGTCAGTTTATTAGACAAATTAAACTTGTGAGGTAACGCAGCGCTGTTTCACTTGGTCTAACATTACACTATCACACTAAACTGCATTTGAATGTGTTGAAATTTATGTGTTAGTTTGTCTGTATGAGACTAGCAGTAAGCTAGATCAACATTAGAATAACATACAGATCATATTCTAACATTTTATCATTGTTGAACTATATAACATTGATTAGTTTTATGTAAATGTGCTCACCTGTTTAATAAAGTACATGTAGGAGCGGTCGAAGTCTCGGACGTGGAGCTCTCGTTTATATACTGTCTATGGGAGCTCTCGGCATCTCGAAAACACTGCGCTGATATTGATTCTCGTTTTAGTTCTCCTTTTTTATCCAAAGTCTGCTTGCCATGGTCCATAATGTTTGAACGAAACAACAACAGTGTGCAAATAGACATTGCGAACGGAACTACACAGTTATCCACGTCTGTCGCTTTGGTTACTATCAGAGGGCTCTGGTTGCTATGGCAGTATGAGCGGAAACCAGGGACAACGCGGATATGACAACATTAACGGCGACAAAACGGAAATAAAGAAACGGTATGTGTCTTCGAATTAAACTACAAATTTCTCCTGGTTAGAAAGTTGTTGGAAACAGTCGGGATAATGTAAGTACACAACTAAAAAATATATATAACATAGATATAGTGATTTTTGCTATTTTTAAAGCAAAAAAGTTACATATTGTGCCTTTAAAGTGCCCCTACATGCTATTTTAAAGGTTCCTAATTTTGTTTTGGAAGTCTCCTACAATAGGTTTACATGCATCAAAGGTCAAAAAACATATTTTTCTCTCAGTGTCTGAAACAGTTTGATAAAAGATCCGGTCCTTCTAAACCCCTCCTTTCCGAGAGCTACTCTGCTTGGATTGGTCAGATGGCCCAGTCTGTTGTGATTGGTCTGCTGCTTACAGCACGTGTTGGAAACAAAACGCCCATTTACCATATCTGAATTTTATCTTCAGAGCTTCCTCAGCGCCTGATACACAGTGATACGAACAGTAAAAATGGCGTCATTTTTACAGTATCAATTCAAGGCCAAGTCTTCATCCTTTTGAAATGCATGACAATTGGATTCACAACGCTGAAAACAGCGTCTTCTCGACATGTCGACAACATAAACCAAACTCTTCCAGGCCTCAGCTACCACTACAGTGTTTGAGGGTCAAAGTAGACGTTGTTCGCAGGCAGCCAATGAAGACCATAGGCTGGCGTTATGCAAATATGTTACATTGTTTCGTAGGTATGTAAAAAGAAGTTGCTGACGACTCATTAAAGCAGTTCAGAATCAATTATATTTTTAGACAATAACTGCTCTTTGAAATTTAAAGCTTTGCAGACCTAAAACATTCACATAAAGCTATATTACACACTGCATGAAATATGATATTCATATTAAAGCATAATAGAGGCACTTTGTTTTCAGCATTGATAATAGGAATGTTTTTTGAGCAGGTAAAATATGTAAAATCTAAAAAAGTTATTTTAAATTGTAATAATATTTAACAATATTAGTTTTTACTGTATTTTTGGTCAAACAAAAGAAAGCAGCCTTGGTGAGACTTTTTTTCAGAAACATATTCAAAAGATTCTTCGCAATCTTTGAATGGTAGTATATCTTGAACTGTTTATTGTTCTTTCCAAATTGGCAAATGGCTTTCTCGTTTTCTTGAAGTCTAAACCTCACTACATTTTATTAGATTTATGCTAATAAAGATTTTGTTTTATATTTTATTATTTATTTTTTTTTGGCAGAAACAAACTTAATATATCTGAAACAATCTTTCTAATGTTAAAAAATAAATGTAGGAAAGTTTAGGTATTTTTACAGGAAAACAAAGAATGACAAAAATACCTATGCAGTGTGTGTGTGTGCAGCCTCAAGTGTCAAGAGTTGTGGTTGAAATGGTCACAGATCACTAGATCAGTGGGAAAGGAGTCTTTCCCTCCAAGCACATCTGAACAGTGTTGCTGTTGTTTACCCAGAGGGCTGTTCTGGCAGGCCGAGGAGCCGGTGGGATTGCCAAGGAGAGGGATATACAGCGAAGACAGAGAGCAAACATTCCTGGTGCAGAAGAGTCGAGGAATGTGGGGTTTTGTCTGCCTCTGGAATCATGACCACAAAGAAATGTGACCTTCCTTTCAACTGTATCCCATTCGCTATAGCTAACTCATGCATTATTACAGTCCTATATCAAAAAAGCTAAAAATGCTAATCAGTTCACATTAAGTATCCGCAGCTAAATTAAAATAATATGAAATCAATCTCCCCGATACTTATAATGACACTAATTACTCTCTCTGACCTTCTGACTCAATGGTTTTAACATTGGTAGAGACATTTCATTTACTGTATATGAGTATGTATGTGTGTATGCTGGTTCCTTCAAATGCAACACACACAAGCTGCTAAAATAATATTACATCAGCCTGACCACTAGACAGTCTCAACTCAGAGGCTGGTCAGTGGCTGTTAACCAAATGCTTTCAGTGCTATAATTTAAGTTTGATGTAGTGAAAAAAAAAAAATTTGTCATGTGGGTTTGTGCCTCAAGCAAGGAAGAGACAACTTGATCAAAGCAACTGCAGTCAGTTCCCATTTAACTGTATGAGGCAGTCGTTGTATTGGTAACTGTAAATACTGCTTTGCATATAGTTGAACTATTCCTCATTGCAAACCATCTGTGCTGCTAATATCACCGGAAAACGCAAACTCTCATGAACGACTGTATATGTGAACGTCTATGTGTATATGTGAAATGTGGGCGTCTACATGAGCGGCAGAGAACAGCTGAAATCTGTTAAAATGTGGAGAAGACAGTCACAAGATAATAGAAAAGTGGAACAAGCAGGAAAGAGGGGAAAAACAATATCTTGGGAGGAAAGAGAGCTCCAATTAAATGACAATGCCTGAGAGGAAGAGTCTTCAGCTTCACACTTCACCCTTATAATGTCCACATATAGAAAATGCAATACTTCTCATACGAACATATTTCATTATATCTGTCCAAATTTAATAGATTTGTTTTTTGTTCTTCACAAGCTAAATCATTTAAACTCCAAATGAATTTTGAATTATAAGTTAGTGGGGTTCCAGAAGTAGAAATCCAATTGAAAAATTCCAAAGAGAATTTTTTTGGCAAGAATGTGAAACCCTTTGAAAACTTCCCGAGCTATGAGTTTGTGAAGTGACTGTATACGCCTCTGTAGAAACAGCAACTCAGTGTGATTTCGACTTCATTTTTAATAGCCAGATGAAGTACTACACTACCCAAATTCTTGAAGCAAAATCCACCAATCAAGAAGTCAATGTTACCATGGAAACTGGAATAATGGCCACAGCGTGAGTTATTGAGCGATATACCTACATAACATTAAAGACAACTCAGGTTTCTTTCCACCGTGGAACACAAAAAGAAACAATTCTGAAAATGTTACAGTGACCATAGTCTGTCAAGCTCCAAAAATGTCCAAAAACGCCATTTCTGTCAGGACCACTATCACCAAATACGAATGACCATTAGTATATACTTTGGATTGGCGGTATGGTTCTGTTCTGGGCACTCCCTGCGCATCCATGCAGCCTAGCATGGATAAGAGCAGGGAGAGCAGCGATAATTTTACTATTGAGAAGCACCTAGTAACGCTCCGTTCAGTTCCTATTTATATGAAGCCCCTCCCTCTGAAAAGTGCAATGTGCTCTGATTGGTTGACTGGACCAGTGTGTTGGGATTGGCCAACCGATTCAAGCGTGTTTTGGAAATGTCATACACCTTACCATAACCGCGAGTTGTTCAACAAACAACTTACGCGACCCAATCTTTTTTCTGTGTATATGGGCGGGATTTAGTCAAATGCTAATGCCAGAAGAAAAAGCAAGACTATAATCGAGGCGTTTCAGGGAGTTCAGAAACAGTGCGCACTGATATAGAGAAAAACTCCCTTCAAAGTTTGTGCTTTGTAACTCTGCAGGCAATTTTAATGCTCAAACAGCAACATTACATACTCAAGAATTTTTAAATCTTTAAAAAAATGAATCATGCATGAATTAATCATTCAGAATAAGATCCATCCCATACACAAAAGAATTATATTTGAAATATATTTTCTGGATATGTTTTGGAATATATGCAAATATTTGAAATTGGCCCAATAAATATATTTCATACTTATATTTCATATATTTTTGTTATATTTCAGAATATATTTCAATGTATTTGGAATATATGCCACATATATTTTTGACACTTTTGGGGACCCGTACAGAAAAAAATACATTGAAATATATTCTGAAATATAACAAAAATATATGAAATATAAGTATGAAATATATTTATTGGGCCAATTTCAAATATGTGCATATATTCCAAAACATATCCAGAAAATATATTTCTTTTGTGTATGGGATAACATGCATTTAGATAACAAGTGAATTTTCATTTACTCAAATTTGCATTGGTTTAGTTGGTTCATAGAATGCTGAAAGATTTAACGGACACATGCGAAGAAAATGAACAGGAAAAATGCTTCCATAACCAAGGCAGCTGTCCTTGTCTAGTCCACTGAGATATGTTTGCCACATCTCCGTCATCTGTTCTCATTTGTTCCTGGACCTTGTGTAGGAACAATACACTGCACCTTAAAACACCCCTCTTTCATAAGATAACGTTACAATGCACCTGAAGATAACAGTCGGCCATTTTCTCTTACAATAAAAGCAGAATCTCACTGAAAGAGTCTCACAAGGTTTCAATCTTACATTTAATTTATTCTTTCCTTTTATTCCTTCTCTACCTGTTTTCTTCTCTTTCTTTATCACACCTTGTGCCTATTGAATTTCATAAATTAGACTTCCAAGAACAGAGCATTGTGCACTGTGCAGTGCTGACTACATGTGTATAGAGGGCAAATGCCAGACACTCAGCAGATAATGAAAGAAATCGCAGAATGAATAGGGTGAGAGAATGGCAGCAGGAGAAGGAATATTAGTTCCAGGGGAAGAATTAATGGGCGCATGCAGAGAACAGTGATTGATAGATTGAGGGAAGACTGAACTCAGGGCTGCAGGTAGACTGAGGAAAATATAGATGTCAGCTGTTTATTTCTCCCCTTGATATTTTCCCCCATCATAGAGTCTGTCCTCCATCCTGAATCTCTATCAACACACACTCACGCATAAAAAGCACATTTAAGGACTCTCTCACTGCACAAACCGATTTAAAGAGAGTGTAACTATATGGCTTTATAATGAAGATCATCATCACTGCAGAGAGAATCATTACCTCCTCGTCTCTCCACAAAAATGACTAAACATCACACTTCCCTTCACACTGTGCCCACACATGCAGTGTAAAAATCTTTTTCGATAAACATTTATATAAAAACATAATAAAATATTTTATATTAAAATAGAAAACAGTTATTTACATTTGTGATAATATTGGACACGATTACTGTTTTTATTGTACTTTTGATCAGCCTTGCTGAGCAGAAGAGTCAACTTACCATTAGCAGGTTTTACAATGTGAGCCATAAGTGACATTTAAATCGCATCTAATTCTGGTATGTGTTCAGGGTGATGCGATTCTTCCACATTATTGTACTTAATGACATCTGAGTAACAATAGCAAGCTGTAACATTATTCAGTTACCAATAACTAAACCATTAGGTTTTCAGTGACAGCTAAACAGACAGCTATATGGTACCAAACATTGTAGTAATTTTAGCATTTAATATTTCACTTGTAAATCTAACATTATATTTTACATTTCAATGTACATATAAACTGTAGCCTGTGGTGCTTTGCTAAATTAACAAAATTGACGTGAGAGCACAAACACCATGTGTGAGTCATTTCACTCGTGAAAAAATGTACTTGTAAGTTGAATCTTTAATTACTGAAACAGCTGCATACTAATCATACGGCTGCAACAGCAAACATGACTGATGTTTACAGATGAATTAACTGGAACCAGGAAATGTGCTGTCCAGACTGCATTAAACAGAAGACCTGCATCAGAGAAAAAAATCATCCTCATACACATTTAGTCCACAGGCCTCCAATGATGCCACTTATCTAACAGCTTTCACTGTCTTTGCTTTTAAAAGCAAAGTTGTTTGAAACAACACAAAAGGCATGCGGTTGTCAGTTTTCCTTTCAGCACAGCAGTAAGAGACGGGAGAACTGAATACAAACAGAAAGACTGAGGAAGGGAGTGTGTGTTGGAGTACTGAATGGGGAGAACAGAACAGTCCGAAAACAAAGAGCTACAGCAGATACTACCGGTAAAACATGATGGCTGTACTGGACAAGAAAGAATGAGAGTGCAGGAAGATGATTACAGTAAATACCGAGAAGAGAATTACAGATAGTACAGATTACAGATAAAGAGTTCTTTATTGGCATTGATGGATCCATGAAGAACCTTTAACATCCATGGGAACTTTCCATTGCGCAAAGGTTCTTTATAGTGGAAAATAGTTCTTTAGATTATTAAAATGTTCTTCAAACTAAGAAAGAAAATAGTTCTTTTAAGATCTAAGATGTCACCAAAAGGTTTCCCAAATTATTCTTCTAATCCCGGGTTCAGACTACACGATATCAGCCCAATTTTGGCACAGTCCATAGGCGTAGGGTGTCGTGATGATTTGTAAGCAGCAATGGGCGTCGGGATGCAAGAATCGATCGTTTCATCTTGTATAGTGTGTCATAGTGGACGACAACCAACGTCCTGCGTCCTCACAATGTCCCGACAGAAAGACTAGCATGTTCCTCCATTACAGGTTCCGTCACATCTGTGACGTTGACCAATAGGAGCACAGAAGCTCTTCCATCCACAGCTTTCAAACATGGCGAAACGAAAGAGAGACGATTGTATTGGTGCTGCTAGGTGGAATTATGCAATGGAGGTAAAGTTTGTGGAGCTATGAATGAATACTCCAGCCTTTATGATGTTGGACTACCACAACAGAGTGAAAAAAGATAAACGCTGACGAACGATATAGCAAAAGCACTTTAACCTGGTGAGTACTGGAATTAGCATTAGGCTAGTAGCCTACAACTTTTGTTTTTTACACTCTTGTGAAGTCAGCCTTTAGTTCCGCCTTCTTGATGACATCACGCTCGTCGTTAAAGACGGTTAGCGATGATTGGTCAGGAAGTAACGAGTAGTCTGACATGTTTCTTGTCCATGACAACAATTTGGGAGTCAAAATCACATAATCTGACACAGTGACTATCGTAGCAGACAAAAATATTGTGTAGTCTGAACCCAGCATAAGGCATGACTGTGAAAACCCCCTTTTGGAACTAGCTAGCTAGACTTTTAGTCATCATGAAGCAGAAGTTGCATTTTATTTTGTTCTAATGTGCTGGAGAGAGAATATAAAATCAGTAACACCACAATAATAAGCTGTCATGGAAAAAGACTCTCTGAAATTCAAATAACAGCATTAGAGTCGCATGTGTAAGAGTTTGTAATCAGAATTTCTGTCAATCCAGAAGTAAAATGACAGATTATTTGACAGAAATGAGTCGGAAAACTGAACACAGCTCATGAATAACCATTAAAGGAATATCTAGTTTACAAACTCCGAATGTCTTTCAAAGATTTGATGCCAGCCACATGGAAAATTCAAGATACTGAACCAAGACAAAAAGGAAACCCAGGACACCATTTCCAGAGTCTGTTGGGTTCAACTCATTGCCCCTGCTCGTTTAGCTAAAGGGTTCATTGTTTTCTGTGTATACTGATAAGTTGTGCTGATTAGAAAAGAGCTGTTTTCTCATAATAAAGTCAGCAGCTGCGTGAGCTTGATTAGACTCACAGATGGATGGAACCCAAAACCCCTGTCGATATGGGGAGGAAACCCCAAAGGAGTCTGTTTGTTTGTTTTTGAACATTATTTCTGAGTCAATTCTGCCAGAGTGAATGTCACCAGCCAGTGAAAACCTCCATTGATCTCCCTCCAGGAGCATCTACATCTCCATAACTCAAGCATAAATGTCACCCTGCGAGGAAACAGCAACACGCTGACTTCAGCTGTTCTGAATGCTGCTGGGCGTAACTGTAAAAGTGTGAAAGCAGAAGATGTACAGATGAAATAAGGGGGGAAATCATTGTAATGATCGTAAAAACGTAGAATTTACAAGAGTGGTGCGCAATGTATTACGAGACAGCATTAAATTTAACCACAACAGATGTTCGCTAGTCATCAAGGTATTTTATAGAAGTCAATGCAAATGTTTTATTTTTTGTGGGGGTTCATACAATATGAACAATTGAAAAACTAAGGATGTCTGAGATTAGGAAAAGACCTATCTATCTATCTATCTATCTATCTATCTATCTATCTATCTATCTATCTATCTATCTATCTATCTATCTATCTACCAAATATCAAAAACAACATCATGAACATCATGTTTTTTGGAGGTTATTCCATTTGACACCTGAAAATCTGAACTAACCTTGCCATGTCATAAAAAAAATTCTCAATTACTGACATTGACACACAGTTTTATGGGGCTACTGGGGTCTTCTCTGTGATATCATTTCTTGTTTTATGGATTTATTGACAACAACAAAATGGCTTCGATTGTCAATAACCAAAATGGTTGGTTATGCCACATTGACTGCATTGTAAAAAAATAAAAAATAAAATTACTTTATAGTATTTCATGCTTTTAATGTGAACTTTTTCTTCACAATTAAACATTTCAGCCCCACAAAAAGAGAATTTTAATTCAGAAATGAAAAACTCATTATAAAAGAGCTGTATTCAAGTCACAGTCTGTATGAATGAGTTTTTTTATGTATTTTTGAATAACTTAATCAAAAACAGTGGCATGCTATTGACCCTACGTATTTGACAACCCCAAGAGTCAGAGAATATAATTAAAATTTCTAGCTGAAGGCTAATTTTATAAACATCATTAACTTTGTCCCCAGGACGCTAGATGACATATATTTGCATAAAGCACATTTATCTTACAATGCAAACAACCTGAGAGGATCATACATCAGCTCCTGAATTAGACATGCACACACTGAAAAATACCATTTACAAGCACACAATGCTTGTTTTAGAGGCTTGCATGGTGAATAGATGTTATTGACCACACAAACTGCTGTGGGAATGTGCCTCCAAAATGACTAATCCCACTCATGATTGCTAATGTGTCATTATACTCAATCAGGAGATCATGTTTTAAACCAATTTTGCCTGCAAGTCCACATAATAACATACTTTACCTTTGCTCTATATGGTAGATAAATGGTTGCACATGGTAGGCTGGGAATTTGAACAGAGATTTTTCCTCATATGAATGCAATCTTTCTCTAGACAAAGCCAAGCTTTGACTTTCTGACCTGCCCCCACACAGACACACTAAACCCGCGCATACAGTGCTGGTACTGCTCACACACAGAAAGGAGCATGCTGGGAGTCCGCGGACTGGAAATGAGCAGGGATGAGAGGATGTGGGGAAAAAGATAGCAACAGAGCTTAAGAGCATGAGAGAGTACAAACCACATCAAGGCCTCCGTCTAGCATCACTGTAAGCTGATTACGTTAGATGAAAGGCATGTCAAACAGCATCTATATAACTTTGGCAATCCAGCAAAGCCACGAATGAGGAAGCATTCAAGGCACTCAAATGCATAGCTGTGCACTACACTATCACATGGGCATGATAATAAGAAAGAGAGGTAAAAACTTTGTACTCATGTTGTCTAGCCAAAAGAGGAAAAACTTATATATCTAATTATATTTTATTATGTCTGCTTTTACCTGAAATTAAAAGATCTAACACAGGGTTACGAACAACCCGATCTCACGGCAATTCGTACAAATTTTACGAGGTGGCTAATACGAATTAGTACGATTTTTGAAAAATCTTGCATATTTTACGAGTTGCCCAATTCGTATGAATTCGTACGAATGACCTACACCCGACCCCGCCCCTAAACCTAACCATCACATGGGTTTAGACAAATCGTATGAATTTGTACGAATTAGTCACCTTTTAATCACTTGTACGAATTCGTACGAATTGGTCGTGAGATAGCGTTGGTTGCGAAAAACATTAAGGGTCCCACATTAAGTGAATGCTGAATTACTGGGATGAATCGTGAACAATTATTTATTTATTTTTTTACAAATGTGTTGTTTATACAATATATATATTGTTAAGAAATTATAATAAAGAAATGTATCTACATTGTTCACATTTTCTATAAACTATGTGAACCAGGCTTAATATTTTAATGCAGTGAAATTATTATTTTTAATATATTATTTATCTCATTTTTACTATCCTCGTTGCAAACTAAACAGTTTGTGCAGGTATCTATTAAATTGATGAATCTGGATCAGTTTCGGGTCACACTATACTGTATATATTTTTGTCTGCATGTCATGTTCAGGATTCCACATCAAAATGTTGCATTCTCAAGTAAAAAAAAAGAAAAAAAAGAAACAAAGAAACAAAGATAAAAAGCATGTTTTCAAGCATCCTGAAATTCATGATGATGGAAGGAGTCATATTTTATTATGACATGTTTAATGCATATTGGAGTAGTTAATAATTCAAGACAAATTAAGGTCAGTTCCTTTTAAATGGAAATTTAAATGCTAAAAAAATTCAGTTTGGTTTGCCCTAAAACCTTGAGCATTCTGGGTATTTAATGTTTGATGTTTAAAAGATGATGTCAGAGCTAATGAGCACACATTCTCTCTAAAGTATGCAATGGTGTGATGTCCTTTCTTAAGTTTTTCTCTTCCCTCATTAATTTGTCTTTTATTTTTCTCTCCACTTTTCTTTTCTATCGGCATTCTTGCCAAACTCAGTTTGAATTTCCCACAGACAACAGCATTAGTTATTTCCAGACAATAGAAATGCTTTCTTAAGTGAGAGCAGTGAGGACAGAGAGGAATTCCTCTCTGCTAAATTCTCTCATGGGTCTCTCCATGGAGTCTGTCCTGTTTCAAACATCTCAGTTATATGGGTCAGAGAAGCTGTCACAAATATGCAGATGAAACTTCCAGTGCACTACAACAGCTCTCAAACACACTGCATGCTTTCTGTTATGAATTTTAGCTATTATATTAATATAACTATAAAAAACGTCTGACTGTCTGACCGTCTGACATCAAAACTAGCTCATGATGTTTATGGTCTCCCAATATATCCATCAGAGAAAAAGGGAGTGCCGTCCCATCTGTGCATTCTTGCTCATTTTTCTCCTTTATTGGAATGGAATGCCAGTGATGTCAGTCTATTCTAATGCATCACATTCCAGGTTCTATGGAGCTCTCAGTTAAAGGCGGCGTTGCATGAGGCCTCAGGAGTGTGCTCTCAATGACACACACACAAAGGAACAGAGTGTGTGAATGTGAGAGAGCTCTTAAAAGTTCCAAAGAGATTCATCTGTAGCAGTGGGACAGAGACTAGATGAACCGCAAATGTGTTTTTGTGAGGGGGTGTACACACGACTCAAGAAAGATAACAGCATTCTTTTTCCCGTTTCAATTGTCTACAAAGACTAGCTAGACTTGGCTAAAAGGCTAAGCTGACAAAAACGGATCAAAACACAGGTGAAGAAGCAGCAGAAACAAGCGAAGCATTGCTTACGCACATGGAAAATAACGTGATCTGTGATCATCAACGCAAATGCAAATGCACATATTCTGGGGGCCATTGCATTTTTCTGAAAATGTTTAAAAATGCTGACAGGCACAAAAAAAAAAAAAAAAAAAAAACCTGGTCAGGAAAGAGTTAAATCTGGAAGATAATTACTTTTTATAAAATTAACAGTGTAGGCTATCTTAGATTAACAACTCTTAGAATCACGATTGATCTCATAATTTCTGACCAGGCTTTGAAAGGAATGAAGAATGAAATGGTAATGGTTAACTATTAAATACACAGGACCTTCTTGGTTATCTAAGATTTTATTTTCTGCAAAACAAACTATGAATTGAGCCTGTTAAGCACCCCAGGCTGAATTATTTACACACATATATATATATATATATATATATATATATTTATTTGAGTAGGTCAATAAGTGCTACCTTGCAAGCACTGCAATAAAATATGAGCCCTCACAAATGTCTATGACAATCTTATTGCCGAAGTGACACCATTTTAATGTCCATTCAGCAGTTTCCAAATCTGGTCTTGGCAGTAGGATGGTGGATGGACGCCAGCACACTGCGGGCAGCATGGGACAGTCTTTTCCCTATTTATTTCCTACATTTCAGCCGCTATAATTACATTCTCTTTCTTTTTCCCTCTTCCACTTCCTTTCAAGTGGTACCGTCTCTCGCTGCACCTCAGTGAATCGATCCATTTTATTCCTCTCTGGTCTCTAAGCCTTTTGTCTCATTTTGGCTGTCACTCAGGATTACAGCCAGTCTTCTGCTTTTGGTAGATCCCGCCAACTTCTCTCTTTCACCCAAGTTACTTTTCTCAATCTATCTCCCGCCTACCATCTGAATCTAGGCTCTGTTCCAGCCGTCCTGGCTTGTCTGCTGCGATTCTCTCTAAAGGGTCATGGATTAGGAGAGCTGGGTTAATGGCTGACATGTGTTTGGAGAAGGAAGTGTGCTTGTTTTCAGTCCCACATTCTTCGCAATGGCCTTGTTGTTCGTGCAAGGCACCACAATATGGTGAAGGACCTGTCTGCGGGTAGATGGATGTTGTATTCTCAATCAGAAATGGATACGTACTGGTGTGTTTTCTCAGCTATCATTAACACCTCTTTAGCTGTGTATTATGGTAAAGTAGGCAAAGGCGTTGTATTGTCCTGTGAGGCCCTGAAACACCAAACTCTTGTCCTCCACTAGACGTCTAATGCAAGTCTGCAGTATTCTACATTGTCATTGATTGCACAAAGTTAACCTATTTTGTTGCACATACTGTATTTACTGTATAACTCTCTGAATAGATTAGCATGTTAATGGATATGGCAAAGTTAATGTATTTGGTCTTGGCAGAATAGATCTGCTTATATAAGGAGTCCATATAATTAATACATTTATGCACAGAATTCACAGTGTATTATGTACAGTGCAACAGCAAAGAGCTTTTTTACATTTGAGACAAGTCAAGATGCGATACCAAACAGGGCCACATGTTTGCGCATCAATATAACAGACTCACACATGCTTATTGTACGACAGCTGTATGTCACTGCAATTGTCTTTACCTTGAATGCAATCCTCATCCATCATTTCACATAGCGACATTTCACATCAGAAACGATCACAGAATACGACAGAGCTCGTGTTTTGAAGCTAAACAATGAAATAATTCATTAAAAATGCAACTTGAGTCTCTATTCTCTTTGCCATCTCTGATGTAATCAGCCTGGTGTTCTTTACATTAGCGCTGTTTGAATGAATTCGCTTACTGGATCTCTGAACTGAAAAAATCATTATGTTGTGATTTGGTGATTTGGTTAATTAGGTTCATCTGTGTGTCATTAGCTTGTTAAGATCCGCCTATATAAGCCCTGTGTTTTCACTTTTTATTTGCAAAGTCTTGAAAGTGTCACACTACATTTCTGAGCACTCTCTCTAGTTGTCAAAAACCTGTCATGGTTTTTGATCTTGTCTGGTTTTGTGTTTTTCTGCTCTGTTGTCCTTTTGGATTATCTGCCCTGTGCTTTGACCCATTGCCTTATTTATAGATTACGATTCTGGATTGCCCCAATAAAAGCTGCATCATCCTCAACCCATGTATAACTAGCTTATCCAGAGTTTTTAAACATTTCAAATATTAAAGTGATACTCTAGCTAAACCCCACCGCAGGGACCTTGGACTAAATGAAGTTCCGGGTAAAAATTTCCCCCTCAGAAACTTTTTAAAAGTTCAGGAACTTTCGGGGGTGGAATTTGGGTGCTGAACAAGCTGATTGGTTGAGTTCACGCAGCATTTTGATTGGTTGACTCCATGCAGTTTGACTCTTTTATTTCAACCACCATTTTTAAAAATCTGTTGCGGTGCGTGCAGTAAGAGTTGTTTGCTATTCGAATGGAGTATAAAAAATACGACAGATGGGCCGACGACGAGGTTCAGGCTTTATTGAGCTTAAATTCAGAGGATTAAATCCAACGGGAACTGGAAAGTAGCGCGCAGTCCTATGTCACCGGACTAATTTGCCTAATCTTCATGGTACTTTAGACCGAAATGGAAACGCAGACAGCAACAGGTCTGGGGGAAAAAAAAGTTCATAGGACGAATTGTTCTGGGTAATTTCAGTAGAAGCGCGGCTTATAAGACCTCCAAAGTTAAAACTTAAAAAGTGAACATGATGTTCCCCCCAGTGGATAAATCAATTTATTTTGAAGAGAAATATAGGTGTGTGTGAGGAAAATACAAATTTAGTAGCCTATTTAATATATTTACTAATATATATAACTATAAACTGTCATTTTCCATCCAGCTTTCATGAGTTCACGATCAACATCAACGTAAACATTGTTTACAATGTAAGCATGCTGTGCAACCCGTGAGTGAAGTCGCAGTCCACTGTGCTTCTGCAACACTTCTCGTGTGAGTTTCACAATGTGCTCACATCACGTTTCAAAACGTGCTGACATTTATGTTGAGCATCTTTGGCTGTAGTCACATATAGCTTTTTTAATTTGGGGGGGGGGTGACTTTAAAAAAACGTGAGATCCCTGCATTTTGTTGCACTCCA
This sequence comes from Rutilus rutilus, assembly GCF_951802725.1. Lineage (NCBI taxonomy): Eukaryota > Metazoa > Chordata > Actinopteri > Cypriniformes > Leuciscidae > Rutilus > Rutilus rutilus. The sequence goes on from NC_140215.1 coordinate 27,975,649, forward strand.
TCTACACTATCTAGCTGTTGTTGAACAACAGAACACCCTTAAGAAACGTGTCGAGGTCTGCTGGACCCTAATTACACAGGGCTTTCACAGGGCTGTCGTTTACACATCCCATATTGAAAACCTGTAATTTTGCGTCAAACAAGTACCACAAAAAAATTGTTTGTGGATAACCCAGAAAATACAGTGGGCTAAATTCTTTGTCCCTGTATCACCTCGTGTACAAGTATCAGAACGAGCAGAACTAAATTTCTTGATCCCTTTTGTAATTTCCCTCATCACCTCATCCTTCCCATTGTCTGTTCCTCCCTCTCATTACAAGGCTCTTTCAAGCTCTGATGGCTATACAAAACAAGGCCATAAAACACCAGCACAAAGCCAGTGACAAGACACTGCGCATTCATAGAGAGACATGGGGGAGGGAAATGACGAAGGGAAACGAGTGCGAGAAAACAGATGGTAAACAATGCAAACTCTGATGAAGGAGATACGAGAGAAAAGAAAGAAAAAGAGTGGAATCAAGATAACAGTCAAAGCTTATCAAACATGAGATAACAGTGACGGAGACAGAGAAAAACTAAATAAAAACAGAAAAGAGTGGATATGTATGAAATGGTTTTTTTATGTTCATATGCAGCAGGAAATACAGTATGAAATTGAATACAGCTCAAAAGCAACACTGAGCAACACAACAAGGTTTGCATCAGCCCTGTTCTACACACAAAATACTTTAGTGTCTGTACTTTTAGCATTCGGCTGTTTTTATCAGTCAAAAACCACTTTGTGAACAGGTTTTTTTTTTTTTTTATGCTAATTTTGAGGAGTAATTTCTGGACTGAATATATTATAACATAAAATGTGTTAAATGGAACTATGTACACTATACTTTTATTAGTACCAATCGGATTTCCAATTCTGTGGAAATGGAAATCGTTGCATTCAGATTCTGTGAGGGATTGCTAAAATGGACCAAAATGTTCTGAATTCACCATTTTCTGTCGTGTTAAGAGAGCACACAACTTGTATTTAGTATTAATATTTCAGACATTTCAATAAAAAAATAATAATTAAAAAAAACAGACCATGCCTTAAACATCTGATGAGATTAGTCATAAAAAAGGTGAACATTTTAGACATTTAAGCTCTCAATTTGCATTAATGCATTTAGCAGACACTTTTATCCAAAGTGACTTACAAAAGAGGAACTAAAACTATTTTTCAAAGAGCCAGTGTTATACAATTCCAGGTTTATTAGACGACTGGATTAGGGAGCAGACTAGAAAAGAGGAGAAATGCAGAATAGAATTTTTAGCTCTCTCGCCTGTATCCTGTGAGTGTGTTTATATCCCCTTAATAAAAGACTGACCAGCTGTTTGTGGACACTACCCTGAGGGAGAAAGAATTCCTTCTACCAAATCCTCATTGCAAGAGATTGTTGAAAGCATTAGTGAAGCTTATAAATACTGACTGTGCTGACAGGAAAAATGCTGTGTATCATTATATAGAGGTATGAAGACATTGAGTCCAAATCCAATGTTTGACTAACATCCTGTCTACTAAAGGCTGGGATACATTACACAACCAGGCTCAAAATATCTATGGGCCCCATTTACACCTGGTCACTTCATGTTTTTTCTCTGATCGGAATGTGCAGCAATTGAAGATCGTATTTATCTTATTTTTTTACGAAGATACATTTATGTGCCCATGTTTTATATTCCCTTGAATGGAATCCGAAGCTAAAAAAATCAGTCTGTGCCCATCATACACTGTGATTTTCTATGAACTCTGTCAACTCATATCTGCTTTGACTTTCAGCAACTGGCATCAACTTGTCCAGATTGTAAATGGGGGCAAAGTCTGGGAAGTTGTGTAGTGTATTCCAGCTTTTAGATGCCTTCATGGTTGATGACAGCAGATGTGACCTTTGTGTGCGTTTTGGCGGTTGGTGGAAATAATAAAAATGGTAACTAATCAAAAAATTTTAACTGTTTTAATCTGATTCCATTTAGACTGAGAAGTAAGTATTGTTGTCATTAAAAATTGTTTGGTTATTGCCAAAATGAGCAGTTAGCCCTGCTGTTAGATGCAAAAATCCTGTTTCACCATTGATGGCCATTCCTCAAAGGTAGCTGTGTATTCTGACAAAAATATATATACATTTTGGCAATAACATTTACATAGATTTCAATGGTTGCAAGCTTCATTGAGATGAATGGGAAAGCTAAAGGACAATTCTCATCGGGTCTTTCTGACCTCCTTGGTTATTTCCTCAGCTCGCGTGAATGTGTTCCAGATCATTAGACATGACGCTACGGTACCTTGGAAGCCTGTCTGAAACCAGTTTCCATATGAGGGGGTTTTATACAAAAACACTAACTCATTGAATGACTGGGCAGCGATGCAGCTGGCTTTTCTAGCACAGCTAACATGCGTTAGGAACAATATTATAGCAATAGTGCATATACATTTGAATAAAAAAGGCATTGTATTGGGAAAGATCAAAACAATAATTTCAGTATATAGTTGAAATCACAGAGGATGATTACTCTCAGTAAAGATCACTTTAGCTCCAGCAGAGAGGGCACTGTGACCCTGACAGTGTCCTCTTTCACTACACCTCTCTTTTTCCCTATACCTCACTCTCTCTTTCTCCCTCATTTTCTTTCTCCCTCTGTAACTTCTATTTTTATCAGGGCTTAAAGCGCAGTCGATTCACCTGCTGTAAGGCAACCGAGACACGCACGTAGAAAGCAACTCAAAACTCGAAGAGCTCAGTTTTTGATTATAGGAAGGGATTTAGGTAACTGCATTATCCTGCCTCTGCTATTGCATTTAGCCGCGTAAAGAAAACAGTGCCTTGAGAAGAGCTGAAATTCATTCTTCTCCACAGTTTGTGATAATGTGTTTGTGTTTGTGCATGTGTGTGATAAGGTTTCATGTTCTGAACAGTGTTTTCTTCTTCAGTATTTTCTTTGTTCACTAATGTATTCAGTAAACGACAGAGAATCAGAGAGAGACTGAGGATAAGACTGAAAGATACTTCTTTTTGGGTTCTTTTCTTTTTTTAAAGGTTGATTGGCATGTATTGTTCACCTAAAAAAAATATATATATATATATATTTATATTTATTCTGGTGTCATAGTGTTTTATTTTGTACAATCAAACTCAATGGAAGCCAAAACTGCTGTGTTATCAGTGTTCTTCATAATAACTTATTTTGTTTTCCACAGAAGAATCAAAGTCATGTAGACTTGAAATGGTATGAGACGAGTGTGAGTAAATGATGGCAGAAATTTTATTTTGTGGGTGAATTATCCCTTTAATGATTTTTTTTTTTTTTTTGCTGACTGCCAATTATAAAACCTCCAATAGAGTGGAACAGTAGTGATGAACGTAAAAACCCATTCATATTCCTCCATATAGACAATTATTTGGTAATAATGTGCAAACCTTTAAATTAGGACCTGCCACAACAGATTGTTACGTAGTGATATAAACTTCTGTGGATGCCACAAGTTTAAGTTATTTGAAAAAAAAAAAGAAAAAAAAAATCCTGGTGAACAACTACACTACCCATAATCCTGGACAGAAATTCACCAATCACCAATCAGAGAAGCTGCTGCTACCATGCAATACTTTACAAATTAACTCGGAACTCCCGAAATTGCGAATGACGTCATTCTACACTCTCAAACAATTTTTGTATTTGCTTAAAACCAATTAAAATAAAAAAAAGTTTTTGATTCAATTACATAATTCACAATATTTTATAGGATAAGTAATTCATTCTGAATATTAAATAATTTGCCTACACATTTGCCTATTTGCCTATAATTTTAATATACTTGTTTTTTTTTGTGTGTTTTTTTGCTTAAATGTTTGATTTATTTTGGAGCTAGTTTTTCTTTAAAAATCCATGTGGAGTTATTGGAATTAATACAATTGTTATTAAAAAAATTCTGAATTGTGATCAGTCTATGTGAAAACATATAATCACAAACAATGAAGAAGATACACTTTCTTTGTCTTGGACTCCAATACTGTATAAATGCACACACACACACACACACACACACACACACACACACACACACACACACACACACACACACACACACACACACACACACACACACACACACACACACACACACACACACACACACACACACACACACACACACACACACACACACACACAAATCCATTCACTTACACGTACAATGTGAAAGCTCTATCAACCAACTACAAATCCTCCCAGCACAAACTGTATTTGTAGGAGTAGGAAATTCAGTGTGTTTTAATTTGGGGTGACACTATTTAAGAGCTTGTCTATGTAAGTAGCAAATCATGCCTTTAGGGAACACAAGCTCTGACAGATCCAAAGCCCCCACTGAGTAAGATACAAGAAAGAGACAAACCACAGCATGAACTGCGTGAACAGCGGAGGGAAGAATCATGCGGGTTGCATGACACCCATTATGAGCTGCTGTTCTTTTAGCTTAAGTGTTGTCTTATCAAACCTGTCAGCATGAAATTACTTAAACATCATTCTGGCATACAATAGCATGCTCTAACTACAAATGTAATCTCAATTCAAATGAAAAAATAATGGAACGTGATTTCACGCAATACATTTTAAAAACTAAAGCCACTTTGTTTTCAGCACACTGTATATATGTGCTTGTTTGAGAAATGGCAGATGTATTACAAGGAAGTGCATTCTTGATGCATGTGTCATTGACACAGGGGACAACTTTCACCAAAATGTGTGTTGTTTGTTTCAATACACAAGAAGTAAAATAAATAAGGCATTCTATTGGATTTCAAGAAAAATAAATACTTTTCACAGTGCATATAAATTTAAATATAGTGCAAGAATGTTTGCATTCGCGTGTGTTGAGTTTCCTTTTGTTGTGTGGCTTAAATGCAGCTCACCTGGCAGGTTGTTATTACACTACAGAGCATAAGAACACAATTAACACAACACTAACAAAGACAACATATGGCCCCCGTCAGCAGCTGCATTTGAGCACTGAAATCAGTGTAAACTCACTGGCCAAACACCACCTAACATGTTATTATCTGATTGGTTTTAACAGCTGTCTGTTTACAGCTCAATTCCCAAAGTAAAGACCACCAACCTCTCTCACCACACACAGAGTTCATTAACTACACAAACACGAACCAGGTGATGTAAATGTGTGTTTTGTGACAGATGCATCTTGACATCTCAGCTGGTCCAATATTCTTTATAAACAACTCCTTGATAAATGCACTTTACAAATTATTTAGTCATTGAATGGTATACATTTTAAATAGCATCTGCATGGAGCTAAATCTGATCAAATGTCATGTATTTTAGGTTAGATTTGATGAATATATTTAACAAAGAAATAATAATAAAATACATAAATAAAAGCCATGAGACATGGTGAAAGGAACTGGTTCTTATGGGTTCTTAAAATAATAAACATTTCTTAGTAGTCAGTGCTGGGTAGAGTAACTGATTGCATGTAATCTGGATTACATATTTAGATTTCCAAAAATTAAGCACTTGTAATTAGATTATATAACATTACATTACGTCTTAAAATACTCGTAATCAGACAAGAAATTCCTTTTTTTATTGATTACATGTTATTCTCACAAGAGTGGTAAATTATTCATAATTCATTGGTAATTGATAATTCATTGCTAAATCAATGATGGATAACAGTAAATAATGGATTATATTTTCTTTCTCTTTGCCTTTTATATCAATATGGTACAAGATTATCCTATTCAGATAAATGTGATAAACAATTTAGGTCAAAAGTAATCTAAAAGTAATCTGATTACCTTAAATGTGTAATGTAATGGTTTACCCTAACTAAAATTTGTGTCATGTAATTTGGAATCAGTAACCGAATTTGTAAGTAATATTCCCAGCACTGGTGGTAGTAGTAATATTATTAGTCAAATGCACAACTGGTGATGTCAATATGACACCGCCCATGAGGTTGCGACCCACTCCATGCAGAATACCAAAAAAAAAAAAAAAAAAAAACCATAAAAGTTGATGTCTAGAGGGCAAGTAAACATTATTAAACATGTTGTCCATTACTGTATGTGTAAAACCTTTTTCAATTAGCAAAAAAAATTAAAATAAATACTGAATTCAGCTTCAAGCCTACCGCCTTGTTTTGTTCTAATGGTAGTTGACTGGACTAGCCTATAGTTTTTCTTTTTCGATAGTTAATTAGGTGCAAGTTGGATTTCAGAGACACTGTAATCCGGTTTCCCCATAAACATTTTTTTTTCTCCCAAAAGACGAGCTCTTCTCCTTAATGAATGCGGGATTCATACAACTTACCTCGGCATGACAGCACACCACAGCCAGAAGGAAAAACACGGGTAAACATCGAAACATCTGTAACGGGCGGAGAAAAGAGAGAGAACGGAGGAAAATACATTACAAACAGAGAAAGCGTTCAAAGCAATACAACACAAGTTGTTTAAACGGTGTAAAGGGTTGTAAAGTGTTCAGGTTTCTCACCATGTTTGTAAGAAAAGCCGGTTTAGTGTGTTGTAGAGGGGAAAGCGCGGCGTCTGGTCCGCTGTAGATGTGGATCTGAGGATGTGATCGCAGGAAACTCGAGCAGAGCTCAGGAATCTGTTTCTCCCCCTCCGTGACGTGACGTGGCCCGTGGAAAGCCGTGGAGCAGATCCAGATAAAGAGCACACACTCAAATGCACACACTCCTCGGAGGGAGACCGACTCAAACTGGAGCTTTGCGTCGAAGAGTAACTTACCGTTTTATATTAGTCCATTTTACATGCAAATTAATTATTGGAATTGCAAGAAGACTATCGAGGAAGCAAAGCAATGGAATGTTGTTTTAGGTCAAATGATAGTTAGAAAAGTTGGAGAAATAAAGACAGCTTCTGCGTCCAGTGTGAAAGATAAATAAATAAAAAGGATAAAAACAATTACAATTACAAATTAGTAGAATATGAAAATAAATGGAACAAAGAAAAAGCAATCGCAAATCATAATTCAATATGCAAATAGGCCATTCCATCGCTGTTGGTTTCATTTTGAATGCTGAGCATTAAAGGTATAGCAGAGGATTTCCCCGAATTTTAGAAAAGAACCGCCCTCTCCACTTTTTGAAAAAAGGCACATGCGCAACACTCTACCTGCTCCCGAGAGGGAACGCCTATTAAACGTGTGCACGAGAGAGCATGCACGAGCCTAGTTCTCCTTGTGCACGCTCTGTTTACAAGTTGCTGTTGGCATGGCTCATACAAGCCTACTTTCTGTCAAGTAGAAACTTCGCGACTGAGGCATCAGTGGGAAGCACAACCTGTGCTTTTAGTGCACGCCAGCGTGTGAAATATTCTCCCAAAAACACTCTGGTCTTGTTTCTTTCTTCAGAGGCCTTTGGCTTTCTCTTCTTGTCATACAATTCGTAGACACTTTTTCTCTTGCGACCCTCAGACATTTTGAAAAAACCCGGTGAGAACGGGCAAGCTTCAATGAAGGCTGAAACCGTTACAGCTCACCACACACATACACCCGAAAGTGCGCATGCGCAGAAAGCGAAAACTACCTAGGGACGAGCACGTACGACGTACGGCCTTACGTAAACATATCACCAGAATGATTGACAACTAGGAGGACCAATAGTCTTGATGATCCACCCAGAAAAAGAAAATCCTCCGCAATACCTTTAATTTACGGCTGAGATTTTAATTTCCTTATTATGCTCCCCTTTGTATACTGCCTAATAAAACTAATATTTTTTTTTATGATTATTATTAAATTAAGGTCCCATTGTGTTTGTCATTAATATTTGCTACTTTGCCTTTAGGTGTAGATTTTATTCTTTAAAATATAGAAAATCATACAAAAATAAAATTTAAATAAAAACATTATTATTAATTTAATTTTTTATTAATTTAACCATCATTATTAAATTATGATTTAAACAATGCAAGAAAACCATACAATGCATAAACCATTTCAATAATAGTGTGAGAATTATGCAGTTGTTGCAACACTTTCCACCACCACACCACTGTTACCACTTGTTAGCCTACCACAAGTTTTATTAAAAGTTGAAGTCCTACATGTTTAAAAAGGAACAGTGAAGCTTTTAAGATAAAATATATGAAACGTGATGTGTTAGAAAACAAATAAAAATGAAGGTAGATTTCAGCTCTCAGCAAAATTTTTTTATTAAAGTTGAGGCAGTCGTACATAATGGAGACCCTCATCCAGTGTTTTTGTCACCTAATTAAAATCTTAAAGATCATCAATAACACATCTATGGACTGTTTTGTTCAATTCATTTAATAACAACGCTTCTTACAAAGCTGAAACCATCTCTGCAGCATTTCAAGAAAAAGTTGTAATTTACAGACAAAACCATCTGTTTATACATGCACGCTTTACTCACCTTAAGGGGCCGATCTACCGTGATGCAGGGAGCCACTGCATGCCATCCTATAGATAAAGCATTGCCACTCTGTCAATTTGGTATCCCAGTCTGAACCTATGAAATGTATAAGCAGTGATTCTTGGACAGTTTTTCAGCAGCTGCGTGTCATGATGAGATGAGATTTTTCAGCATACTCATTGGTCCTTAATCACTAATTAAGACATTTAATCTTGACCGGACAGGAGTGCCTGTGATTGTGGTGTCATTCAATATGCAAACATTGCATATTGCATTGGATATGCCCATTTCTTTCAGATAAGCTCCCTCCGTATCTGTTTTTAAATCCAAGTTAAAAACCTATTTGTTTGATAAGGCATACAATGTTGAAGCACTCTTGCATCATATTTTATTATTATTTTATTTTTGGGTTGTATTTAATGGTGCTATACAAATAAAATTGTCATTGCCATTATATGAAAGCTTAAAGATTTATACGCAAGAAACTGTCCATCTTGGCAATGTTTTAATGGGGTAGGTTTCCAGGTCTTTTCCCAACCCTCCCCATTAAATGGCACACACACGGCCAATTTGGCATGTCCAATCCACCTAACCTGCATGTCTATGGACTGTGTATGGGAAACCAGTCCTCACAGAAGGGACTTCTGGCTCGAACCGGGGACCTTCTTGCTCTGAGACGACCCACTCTGATGACTCTGAGAGCTACCCACTGAGAAAACATGTACACAAACATATTAATAAAACAACTTCCAAGGCTTAAACCTAGTCCCAGACTAAAATGCATGTTTGAGCTGTTTTAACTGAAAGCAATGTCCTAATTGAACTAAGGCCTAGTAATCCTGGCTTAATCTAAGCCCTGTCTGTGAAACCAGGCCTCGGAAACTGTTGATATTTAATAGACAATGTTTGGTGCCTTTGATACTGATTCTTTATAGAAACAGAAGATGATTATTTTGTAGTCCTTCTGAACTGTTTTACATATTTATGGATATGAATGTTTTGTCAGGCCCTAAATCAACAAGAACTATGAACGCTTGCTTTTTTGTTGCCACCCCTCATAGTCCTCCTGCCACCCCATGAATAATCTTCTAGATCCCTCGCCCGCTCACCTTCATGTCGTTCCATAACTTATGACTTTCTTTCTTTTGTGGAACTGGAATCATAATGTTTGGATATACGCAGTTTTTAATGGGATCTCACATGGATGTGACCTTTCATATCTGTAATGTGGCTTCAGAACACTTGAAATATAGTGCACAAGTCATACAGCGAACTGGGAACACTCAGAACTTTATGTTCTGGCAAGGTTAAAGTTATTAACACACATTCTTCAAGTTAATAGAATATGTTAATTCAAAGTTATCTGATCTTTAATAATGTTCTCAAAATGTTAGTGAAAAAAACACATTATTTATACATCGTTCATTAAAGATGTTTTTTTTTCTGAAACGTTTTAGTTGGACGTTTTCATCTAAATGTTGCTGCTTGTTTCAGAACATTCAGAGAACATTCAAAAGTAACATTCCCATAATGTTTGCATAATCATAAAATGGAAAGTCTCCTTAATGATCATACAGTATAACCAAGAAAAAAATGTTTTTGAAACATTTTGAAAACAAAATGGTTTGATGGTTAGCAAAACATTCTTAGAACATATTTTTGTTAGCTGGTTATGCACTACTTTTATTGTGTTTACGCACCATTAACATTCTTAATAAATTCTACTTTTGTATTCCACTGACAACATACAATCAAATAAATCATCAAAATAAAAATTTTGTGTGAACTATCACTTCAACCTAACAATGCATTAGCTGCTTCTCATAGCAACAAGTCTCTCTTGTGGTTAGCCTTACTTAAATGCAGAATTTTGATGAGATGTGGTTTTGCCAAATGACTGATCAAATTGAAATGATATCCATGTTTATTCCACACAGGGACCCTTTTCTTTTTTTTAAAGAACAAAGAGCCTTGTCATATCAAAAGGTAAGGGTTTGGTGTGTTGTGTGTACTGTATGCTAATTTGATCATGAGTTTCTAAACACATGAAACATATACACAAGTAAGGGCGTTCACTGAGCTGCATAGATTTATTTGTAAGACTTGCCAGTCATGCAGAGCAAATAGTGGCTTACTTAACCCAGACTTTGTCCTTTCTCATAATGTCTTTCAGCCAAGAGTGCCTGGTAATCAGAACAGCACATAATTGCTTTCTCCACAGCTACTTTTCATCACTGTTTTAACAGCATCTGCATAAATTCACTTCATGAATAAATATCCTGTCACAGATGCATCTACTATTCAATCTCATGTACTACACATTTAACACCATCTAGCCAGATATTCAGAAACAAGGTCAGTGGGGATGACGCCATTGTTTTTCTTCCTGTATGATCCCTTTATCTTCTTCTAAGATAGTCTCTGTAAAAAAAACAAGTGAAAACTTTCCTGTCTGTCAATGTGAGGCAGTTTCCCTCCCATCAAAGAGAATCCTGTCAGAAGCGAAAGTCAGATGTCCTACACAGCTGATCAGTTTCATACAGTACATGTCATGAAGGCTGTTTTTCTGTTTCTGCACACTTACTAAAGATGCTTCAGATCTTTAATCATTAATCTGTTACACTGTGGACACATTTGATATGAATTTGATTTGAGCATCCTTTAAAATAATTTGCTTTGGCTATAAGCATTCATTTAGAAACAAATTCACAAAATAATTAAGGCATATAACCAATCAATCGACCAAATGTCCTTTACATATACTGTTCTCCTCAACATTCACTTTTGACCACATCATTGTAGCATATTGGACATGGCAACTTTTCAATGAATAAATACAATTTGATAAGGTATAATAAAACATATCAGGATCAAGAGCAACAAAGGTAGTGGGATATTTGTGTGTTTTTCACAACCCACATAACTTTTTTGCTTTACAGAAAAATATTGCTTTAATAATGTCTTAAATTCCATAAGGTCCTATAGTTGCAGGCGAAAGAAGATGGAGCGGGGAGAGGGTAGATCCATATAACTTTAATAACACAGTAGTGAAAGAGGGTGGGGGAAACAGAAAAAGGTAAATTGTAGGAGATGCAGGAGGAAGAGTCCATGGAGGAATGTGAGTAAGAGTCTACGGAGGAGCCACAGAGCAACCAAGATAAGGACACAGAGGAAGACTCATAGCAGAAGCGATGGAGGGAGGAGCCAGGCACCGAACCAAATCCTAGCCATGACGAAAGTCCGTCACAGAACCGATGGAGGGAGAAGAGTCGAGGGGCCGAAGACACAGGGTGACACTGCAGGTCTGGAGGGCCAATGCGGAGCTGGCAGCTCGTGGGACAGAGGAGCTGAAGGGAGCCGGAAGAGGCGGAACTGAAGAGGTTAGCGGAGCCACCATAGGCGGAGCAAAGGAGCTGATGGGAGCCAGCAGAGATGAAGGTGAGGAACTGGAAGGAGCTGCAGGAAGAGGGAGGCTAGGCAGGACCAACAGCAATGAAGGAGACAGGGAGCTGGACGGGACCAGCGGCGATTGGAGAAATTGTGAACTGGCATAGTCAATGTCGTCATCTATTCATATATGGAATCAAACACTCCTCCATGGCTGGAATACGGGTGGGGCTCCACTCCCCCCATGCCATCTATCTCCACTAAAACGATGGACATTGGTGCTGGCTCTCGCTTCTGGTCAAGCTCTGTGACTGATTTGGGCTCCAGGATGAAAATGGCTTCAGGCAGCAGCTCTGGCTCAAGTAGTGTAGTAGTGTTTGGTGTGTTTGGTTGGCAAGGTCCACTCACTGGTGTGGTCCTTGAGGGGGGCGATCATCCTTGGTGAGGAGAAGGAGGCAAACGGCTGGCAGATTCATTTATAGCAGGGAGAGGTAGATCTTAATATCAGATGTTTAACTTTAACAAAAACAAAGATGGCAATCTAACATGAAAACAGGAAATGCAAACTAAGAGTCCATGAATTCAAGCAGAAACCTGACAGCAGTGTCATTTAAAGCTAAAAAATGACATTTCTGTAAACCCCCAGTGTGCAAGTTAAAGACAACTGTGGCAAGAAATAAAAAATATATAATATAAAACTATCATAGTATTGGAGAAAAATGCCTGGCCTAAAAGTTGTTCAGTGTATTAAGGCACATGGTCCTTCCTTGCTGACTTTATATTGAAACTAATCAACAACAGAATGCTTGCTTGATTATCTCGTATCTTCATGCTGTAGCAAATTAGTTCATGAGGAAAATATTAATAATTGTTCATAACTTGTTATGAATAATTATGAATGTTTGGATCAGTTAATCGGATTAACTTGATGTAGCTTCATTAACATTACAACCAATTAATCAGTTCATCCTGTGAACCCTCAATATTGGTTATTAATTGATTAATAAAAATGTTAATTTCCGGGGTTGGGAAATATCTTTCTTACTGTACAGTACTACAAAGAACATTTAGTCAAAATCTCGAATTTATTAAATAGACCTTGTTTGCAGGGCAGATAATCAGAACCAAATACGTATTGTATCAACTAAATCACAAACATAACTAATCTAAACATATACACATTCACACAATCACACATACATGGGTAAAATTGAAAGTGACTTTGATGGAAGGATGGATGGATGGAAGATGAAACCGTAAACAGGGAATGAAGCTATAACTATGAAAATAACCATCAGCTTATTATTTTCAGAGCACCTCATTAAATGTATACTTGCATGGCCTTTGCAGTGAAAGAGTTTCGTGAAGTTCCTGAAGGATTTTGATGGTTCCATGAGTTTCAAACGATTTCTTCTGCGTTGAAGGAAGAAATGGTGATGAACTTGAATGGTTTGTTTGACTCTGTTCTCTTTCAAGGTTTTCTCTCTCTCTACGAGCACATGGCTGGAGTGCTGGTCGGTAGAGGCCATGCAGAGCAACCAGGAAAAGGGAGGAAGTCGGAAGAGTGGATGGTAAAGTTGCAGTTTTCTTCTGAGTTGGAATAAAGAAATTACAGTCTGACTCTGTTGGGAGAGTGAAGGCATAGCAGGTCATGACGCCCATGGGCCCCGGTGGGGGTTCCCACAGACATCATCCTGAAGAAGCAGCAGTAGAAGCCAGAAGAAGAAGAGAGGGGTCACTGTGAATTTGTCTCTAATAAAGCCTGCGAAAAGTCCCACCTCTCCGGGTCAGAGGGAAATTCCTCTGTTGGCGATTTATGGATCTTTGTTTCAAACGTGCTCATTTGCATGTGCAGCTGCATTGGCTGCTGAAGAAAAAACTATGAAAGATTCTTGTAATACTAATATGTTACACAGCTATCGACATATCATATACACAATCATTTCGGTCCAAACATGGTACAGGTGAGGTTATATTTATATTTTGTTAAATATAACAAATAATTGTGTCTGATTTGTCTCAGTTGTTACAATGCAGACACTCATGTTTATTGTAGTCTGTGCAAAAGTCAGCAGAGATTGAGAATGTGAAATGGTGATGGTCTCACAGAGATGCAACACCTCCCCCTTTGTGGTTGATGTGGGAAGTGGTATTTATTAGTGGTTAATTATGAGCCTCAGTAATACCAGGAGCTCAGGTGTAAAGTTGTCATCCGTTACACATTATTCATGAGGAAATTAGTTATCCATACTGATTTTTCAGTTGATGAAAATGTCCTTGATATGTGGTCTCTCATTGTGTTATGCTGGTCTGTTGGATATGGATATGGATAACATCTAAATAAAGACATTATTCCTTTCTCTTCACCTCATGAGTCAGTGTAACCTTCAAAAAATGGTGTTAGTCAAAATATGTAAATAAATATGTACAGTCAGCTGGTCATTATGGCTTTACAAAACCAAACGGACTGTACTAATGTGCACAACATTGTAGTATCAATTATTTTATTATCTTATTGATTGGATTAAAGTTTGAAGAGCCTCAGACTGTGTGCTGTTTTTGTTTATTGCTATGCATGTGAAGTGTTCTTGGTCATGAGAAATATTTTAAGCATCAGCTTTGAATGGTTAGTTATTCCGACCACACAAACATGCTTCCTGCTTTACTGTTATAGAGAAACATGCTGCTCTACAGAAATCAAGCTAATGTTATACATTTACATACTGCAATATTTTAGCCACAAGACTCTACTTCTTCTTTTTTTTTTTAAATTAAGGCAAAATGGGCTACATGGCTACATAGACATTTATATTTATCTATAAAACAACAGGAGTTTATCTAACCTTATTCAATTATCAGAATGTATTTTTACACATAATTCATTTTTTTGTATTGGTTAAATATTTGGATTTCCCAATGTTGAAAAAATTATGCTTGTTCATTTTGAATAATGTTACTTCATAAACTGACAGCAAACCAAACAATAAAGTTCTACCAGAAAGACTTCACTGCCACGTCATTAATTCATAATTCCACGCTACCAATCACAGCTTGACATCAAAAATAAAAGACTGATCTTACCGTCCCATTTTGTTGCCCGCAGGTGTCGTAGCAAAGTTTTCCCCCATCCTCCCCACCACCACCAGAATGGCTCCCGTCCACTTGTCAGGGGGTAGGCTCCGCCCCTGTCTCTATCATCAGGCAGAACCTACAAGCTAACTTTCAGACCCGGACGGAGGACGGGGCCTACGCCAAAGAACTCTGAGACGGAGCTTGTCGAGCATCTACTTTTATTTTTGTCTGTAAAATCCTTTCACAAAATGGATTCTATTTTATTCGGAGTCTTTTTTGTTAGAACTAGTCTGATAAACTAGTTTATCAAGGAGTTATCAGTCATTTTTCAGATTCAGATTAGACCAACCGGTTTTATGTAACTAACTTAAAAAAAAGTTTTGACCAGTCTTGATTAGGCTGTAAATTTGGTTGACAAGGGTAAAGACATGTTAGATGTCTATTGAGCAAAGCTTTAATAAAATCTGCAGAGCTTTTTGCGGTAAATAGAAGAGCAATACTCAGTTTCAAGAGTAACATAGAGCAGAGCCAGAGAAAAATATAACATAGTAAAGAAGAATATTTTTTTAGTGTTTAACAAAGTAGAACATGAACAAGCGTGAGCTGGTTAATAAGACAAGTAAACACGGTAGACAGTGACAGGATGTGACGGTTCTGCTGTGGAAAACGAGCTCTGTGGTTTCACTGGTCACTGAAGACAAGAGCACAAAACTAATCCGATTATATTGTTACCATTATATGATTACTGTATATGTGAGCATTGCATTTAGGTGGCTTGTGTTTGGATTTACATGTTTAATAACATATTCTAATTCTAAAACTATATCTTAATAATTAGGTATGTCCGTCATTGCCCTCTATCTTCACTTCTTCCTTTACAAGTTCAGTTTCTAGCACGAACTAGAAACTGAACTAGGAACTAAGCCTTCAAGATACTGAGCGGACTGTGAGATAGTTTACACTCCTTCGCAGCCCTAAAACTGAGTGTCCTGTTATGGCAAATTTTCAAACCAGGATTCTTCATCTGGATCTCTGTGTCATCATTATTCTCCTGACTTACACAGGTACTGATTTAAGATCAAGATTTATTTCCTCTTCTACTTACTTCTCAAACCGATAAATAGGATGTATAGCCTTTCCATGATGGTATAAAGCCCAACATAGTTTGATGACTAAATAATATTATTATTGAACATTTTACAATTTAGTGGTGTTGTTGAAAAAAGTTGTATCACATTGTGTGTTTTTTAATCAGGTTTTAAAGATTAAGCACCATATGAACAGTGTTGTGTGTCTCATGAGTTTTTGGCCTTTTTTTTTTTTTTTTTTTTTTTCTACTGCATGATGACAGTGAAATTCTTTTCACAAGTTTATCACCCAGGGATGTGTTTTTCAAATACATCATAAGCCTTAGTAGTTGTTTAATTTTCTGTCTTTTCATCAGATTATTCCAAATCAAATCAAGAGCGAAGCATTCGGCAGCACATCAACAAAACAGTGTTTGTGGGGGAAACAGTGACACTTTACTGCAACAAAACCCCATTTGATGAAGATTTCTCATGGAGAATGAACAGCTCTGTTATTTTTAGTTATGACTCGACCAATAACATAACTATGAGAAACTTCAGCTCAAACAGGATTCACATCAACCCAGCCGTTTCAAAAGAATTAAAAATACATCAAATACAAGCGTCTGATGCAGGAAACTACACCTGTTATCCAGCAGCAATAAGATGGACATTAACAATAACAGGTTATTCCATGATTTTATTTATTTTATTTGTTTTCTAAAAAACAAAAACAAATAAAGGGCATTTATTATAGAAGAAATATAAGTTTTTAACCAGTGACTATCTAAGTGCTGCTTTACCAATATCATGTGTTTGACTCTTGTGTGTCAGAAAACAGACCAGCGTCACTCAAACAAATGCCGCTCTACATCATCATCATCATCTCATGTTCTGGAGTTATTATAGTCTTTCTGATAATCAGCATCAGCATCTGCATTCACAGGTGAGAGACATTGAGTTTTAATCAACATTTCTTACCTTCAGCAACAGTGACATGCAGTTCCAGCTTCTCAACAGCTTTACCCATGCTATAGAATTATGAACTGCTTCCTTCTTTAATTTTGTCCGACTTATTACATGATTTGCTACTTTTCAAATGTTTATTTGTAGGGAGTTTCTATTTAAAATGAATAGAAATAGCCAGCTTTATCGGCAAAAGTTATTTTCATTAACTTTACCTTTACTAGCTCTTCACTTGTATTTACATTTTGTTTGAATATAGAATCTATCAGTATTTGCACTTCTTATTAACAATATTTCAGTGCAAACACTCAATGTTAATAGTATCTATTTTTACCCTTTGTAAATGCATAAATACCACCTGATATATGTTTATTGATGTGGGGCCTATTCTTTTAGATATTGATTATTTAACTCTTGTCCAGGACCCAAACATTCAATTTTAAAATAATAAACTTTATGACAAAAATATTAATTTCAAAAGTGTTATTTTGAGAAATATTTTGTGTATATTTAGTATTTATAAAATGCTAGCTAAATTAGCCTTAGCAAAACATCCATTTTTAAAATGTAAATTCCATCACGTTAAATTGTTAATGGGCAAATGAAGTAAAATTGTGGGAAAAGTTTGTTTTAAGATTCATTCTGTTGTTCTCCAAATGCTACGTCATTGTAACAGGAGATTGAGGCAGAAGATCAGCTCTGGATCACATGAGGAGGATGTAAGTATTTACCACATCACAGGTTATTATTAGGCTCCTATCTTTCCTGGTTTGAGAAGTTAAACTTCTTGTGATATGTTTTCTTACTATTTGTGCATGATCTGCCCAGGTGAAGATGATCTCTCACGTTGACAGACACACAATAACAGCCTGTGTAAGTCAGTTCAACTTGACCTCCTACACACCTCAATCCTGTCTGTACACTGGCTAATCTATTTATGGCCTCCCAACTGCTGCAAAACATAAATTGTAAAACACAAGTTTAAAATTACTTACTAACAAGTAGTTAATAGTCTACATTTTTATTATCAATTATATGATAATTTCTGAATTGCACAGCAGACCTGAAATGTTTTTTGTGTTTGATTTGTTTTTCTCTTTGTTTTCATCAGGTCTACAGTCTTCATACATGATCTTTCCTGCTCAAGACACCAGTTTATGCATCTCAATACAGGAAGATGTTTGTCAGTCATTTTCATGTGTTAGAACAGGAATGTCCCAAGAATCAGTACAGTCTCAAAGGATCTGTATGTGCATGTGTTTTTGTCCCTTAAATGCTATTTGCTTATTTGCTTAAAATATTAAGCATATAAATGTCCTTTTCATTTTCAGAGGAACATGAATTTTAAACTTTGATATGTTTGACTATACTATAATTTATCATTATAATCAGGATGTTGCCAAGTGAAAAGAACCTCGGTTCCCTGAGATAACAGGAAAGAGTACTGTGTCGCTAGACACATTGGGAAAACTCCTTTTTCTCCGATTTACTGAAGCTTACAGAATCACACAGTAATAGATGGTGTGTGAATGGAAAAAAAGTTGTTAATTTCTAATGAATATGTATGTATCCATGTCATGCCATCTTGAGTCACTGAAATTTCACGTGGTCTGTCCTGCTATTTCCCACCAGGAAAGTCTTATTCAGCATACATTTTAAAAATGTTAATTGGACTTTGTTTGTAATTAGACTTAAGTCACAGTCTCTGTAAAAGGACAAGTGAAAACTTTCCTGTCTGTCAATGTAAGACAGTTTACGTCCCATCAAAGAGAATCCTGCCAGAAGCGAAAGCCAGATGTCCTACACAGCTGATCAGTCTTATACAGTAAATGTCATGAAGGCTGTTTTTCTGTTTCTGCACACTTACTAAAGATGCTTCACACTCACTGGTGTGGTCCTTGGGTGAGGAGGAGGAAGCAAATTGCTGGCAGATCCATTTATCTTCTCTTGGTCCAGTATTCTGTTACAGTATGTGCGGGTAAAGGAAGATAGAGCAGGGAGAGGTAGATCTTAATATCAGACGTTTAACTTTAACAAAAACAAAGATGGCAATCTAACATTAAAACAGGAAACGCAAACTAAGAGTCCATGAATTCAAGCAGAAACCTGACAGCAGTTCCATTTAAAGCAAAAAAATGACATTTCTGTAAACCCCCAGTGTGCAAGTTAAAGACAACTGTGGCAAGAAATAAAAAAATATATATAATATAAAATTAACATAAGGGGTTAGTAGTGGAGAAAAATGCCAGGCCTAAAAGTTGTTCAGTGTTTTAAGGTGAATGGTCCTTCCTTCCTGACTTTATAATGAAACTAGTCAACAGCAGAACACTTGATTGATTATCTCATATCTTCATGCAGACACTTATGTTTATTGTAGTCTGTAAAAAAAAAAAAAAAAAAAAAAAAGAGAGAGAGATGCAACACCTCCCCTTTGTGGTTGATGTGGGAAGTGGTATTTATTAGTGGTTCATAATAATTTAGCCTCAGGTGTAAAGTTGTCATATCTGTTACACATTATTCATGAGGAAATTAGTTATCCATACTGATTTTTCAGTTGATGAAAATGTCCTTTATACTTGGTATTTCATTGTGTTATGCTGGTCTGTTGGATAGTTGTGGATAATATAACATCTAAATAAAGACATTATTCCTTTCTCTTCACCTCATGAGTCAGTGTAACCTTCAAAAAATGGTGTTAGTCAAAATATGTAAATAAGTATGTACAGTCAGCTGGTCATTATGGCTTTACAAAACCCATCGGACTGTACTAATGTGCACAACATGCTACATACACAGCTACTTGCTAAAGAAATATATGGCAATGTGAACCATCGATTGTAGTATCAATTATTTTATTATCTTATTGATTGGATTAAAGTTTGAAGAGCCTCAGACTGTGTGCTGTTTTTGTTTATTTGTTATGAATGTGAAGTGTTCTTGGTCATGAGAAACATTTTAAGCATCAGCTTTGTGTGTGGTTAGTTATTCCGACCACACAAATATGCTTCCTGCTTTACTGTTATAGAGAAACATGACTGCTGCACTTTAGAAAACAAGTTAATGTTATACATTTACATACCGCAATATTTTAGCCACAAGACTCTACTTCTTATTCTTTTCTTAAATTAAGGCAAAATGGGCTACATGGCACAGACATTTATATTTATCTATAAAACAACAGGAGTTTATCTAACCTTATTCAATATTCCATCAGAATTAATTTAAAGACACGTAATTAATTTTTTGTATTGGTTAAATATTTGGATTTCCCAATGTTGAAAAAATTATGCTTGTTCATTTTGAATAATGTTACTTCATAAACTGACAGCAAACCAAACAATAAAGATGTAGTGATTAAACTTATGTCACATCAGTAACATGCTCACAATTAAGTTGAAAAGTTTTGATTAAACAGACTAAACAGAGCTTAGTAACATAAAATATTCACAAAATAAAGGGTTTTCATTTGCTTCTACAATTATCATGGCTCTCTGGCAACTATTCAGACAAGTGGCCATTGCATAAACTTCGTCTCAACTTTTTTCGCTTTTTGCGGTAAAAAGAAGAGCAATACGTTTCAAGAGTAACATAGAGCAGAGCCAGAGAAAAATATATATTGTAAAGAAGAATAATTTTTTTAGTGTTTAAGTAAAGAAAAGTAGAACATGAACAAGCGTGAGCTGTTTAATAAGACAAGTAAACACGGTAGACAGTGACAGGATGTGACGGTTCTGCTGTGGAAAATGAGCTCTGTGGTTTCACTGGTCACTGAAGACAAGAGCACAAAACTAATCCGATTATATTGTTACCATTATATGATTACTGTATATGTGAGCATTGCATTTAGGTGACCTGTGTTTGGATTTACATGTTTAATAACATTTTCTAATTCTAAAACTATTCTTAATAATTAAGTATGTCAGTCATTGCCCTCTATCTTCACTTCTTCCTTTACAAGTTCAGTCTCTAGCACGTCTACAAGCATTCAAGATACTGAGCGGACTGCGAGATAGTTTACACTCCTTCGCAGCCCTTAAACTGAGTGTCCTGTTATGGCAAATTTTCAAACCAGGATTCTTCATCTGGATCTCTGTGTCATCATTATTCTCCTGACCTATACAGGTACTGATTTAAGATCAGGATTTATTTCCTCTTCTTAATTACTTCTCAAAACCGATAAATAGGATGTATAGCCTTTCCATGATGGTATAAAGCCCAACATAGTTTGATGAATAAATAATATTATTATTGAACATTTTACAATTTAGTGGTGTTGTTGAAAAAAGTTGTATCCTAATGTGTGTTTTTTAATCAGGTTTTAAAGATTAAGGCAAGTAAAGGCAAGTTTATTTATATAGCACATTTCATACACAATGGCAATTCAAAGTGCTTTACATAGAAGAAATTAAAATAATAAAAAGAAATAAGAATACTTAAAACGGTTTAGAAAAATCAAATCAAATCAAAAACAGTACAGTACAAACAGTCTACCATATGAACAGTGTTGTGTGTCTCATGAGTTTTTGCCCTTTTTTTTTTTTTTTTTTTCTACTGCATGATGACAGTGAAATTCTTTTCACAAGTTTATCACCCAGGGATGCGTTTTTCAAATACATCATAAGCCTTAGTAGTTGTTTAATTTTCTGTCTTTTCATCAGACTTTTCATCAAATCAAGAGCTAAGTCTTCGACAGCACATCAACAAAACAGTGTTTGTGGGGGAAACAGTGACACTTTACTGCAACAAAACCCCATTTGATGAAGATTTCTCATGGAGAATGAACAGCTCTGTTATTTTTATGTATGACTCGATCAATAACAGAACTATGAGAAACTTCAACTCAAACAGGATTCACATCAACCCAGCCGTTTCAAAAGAATTAAAAATACATCAAATACAAGCGTCTGATGCAGGAAACTACACCTGTCTTCCAGCAGCAATAAGATGGACATTAACAATAACAGGTTATTCCATGATTTTATTTATTTTATTTGTTTTCTAAAAAACAAAATCAAATAAAGGGCATTTATAATAGAAGAAATATAAGTTTTTAACCAGTGACTATCTAAGTGCTGCTTTACCAATATCATGTGTGTTTGACTCTTGTGTGTCAGAAAACAGACCAGCGTCACTCAAACAAATGCCGCTCTACATCATCATCATCATCATCTCATGTTCTGGAGTTATTATAGTCTTTCTGATAATCAGCATCAGCGTCTGCATTCACAGGTGAGAGACATTGAGTTTTTAATCAACATTTCTTACCTTCAGCAACAGTGACATGCAGTTCCAGCTTTACCCATGCTATAGAATAATGAACTGCTTCCTTCTTTAATTTTGTCCGACTTATTACATGATTTGCTACTTTTCAAATGTTTATTTGTAGGGAGTTTCTATTTAAAATGAATAGAAATAGCCAGCTTTATCGGCAAAAGTTATTTTCATTAACTTTACCTTTACTAGCTCTTCACTTGTATTTACATTTTGTTTGAATATAGAATCTATCAGTATTTGCACTTCTTATTAACAATATTTCAGTGCAAACACTCAATGTTAATAGTATCTATTTTTACCCTTTGTAAATGCATAAATACCACCTGATATATGTTTATTGATGTGGGGCCTATTCTTTTAGATATTGATTATTTAACTCTTGTCCAGGACCCAAACATTCAATTTTAAAATAATAAACTTTATGACAAAAATATTAATTTCAAAAGTGTTATTTTGAGAAATATTTTGTGTATATTTAGTATTTATAAAATGCTAGCTAAATTAGCCTTAGCAAAACATCCATTTTTAAAATGTAAATTCCATCACATTAAATTGTTAATGGGCAAATTAAGTAAAATTGTGGGAAAAGTTTGTTTTAAGATTCATTCTGTTGTTCTCCAAATGCTACGTCATTGTAACAGGAAACTGAGGCAGAAGATCAGCTCTGGATCACATGAGGAGGATGTAAGTATTTACCACATCACAGGTTATTATTAGGCTCCTATCTTTCCTGGTTTGAGAAGTTAAACTTCTTGTGATATGTTTTCTTACTATTTGTGCATGATCTGCCCAGGTGAAGATGATCTCTCACGTTGACAGACACACAATAACAGCCTGTGTAAGTCAGTTCAACTTAACCTCCTACACACCTGAATCCTGTCTGTACACTGGCTCATCTA